>NC_064926.1:31340454-31653636 GCF_023897955.1 Schistocerca gregaria
GGGATATTCGAGATTTCTTAATCCAAACCCCTAGTAACGAGGCATTGGCTACCTTAAGAGAGTCATAGTTACTCGTCCCAATTGCTCACCCAGTCTGCCACTTATTCTTACTGTGGCCAGTCTGCCAGAAGCGATATGTCACTCGTTGTGTATCTTAAGAGATTCATCGTTACTCCTTGCATAGGTTACTGGTATTCTCTGATTCAATACCTCCCGTGACGAAAAAGTCGCTATCTTAATAGTGCAATACTTCTTCCTCCCAGTTGCTCACACTGTTTCCTACTTTTTGTGTACTTGCCAGTCTGCCAGAAGAGATATGTCACTAGTTGTGTATCATAAAAGAGTCATCGTTTCTCCTCCTAATGGTTATTCGAAATTTCTTAATCGAAACCCCTAGTAACGAGGCATTGGCTACCTTAAGAGAGTCATAGTTACTCGTCCCAATTGCTCACCCAGTCTTCCACTTATTCTTACTGTGGCCAGTCTGCCAGAAGCGATATGTCACTCGTTGTGCATCTTAAGAGATTCATCGTTACTCCCTCCATAGGTTACTGGTATTCTCTGATTCAATACCTCTCGTGACGAAACATTGGCTTTCTTAATAGTGCCATACTTCTTCCTCCCAGTTGCTCACACTGTTTCCTACTTTTTGTGTACTTGCCAGTCTGAAAGAAGCGATATGTCACTAGTTGTGTATCATAAAAGAGTCATCGTTTCTCCTCCTAGAGGTTATTCGAGATTTCTTAATCCAAACACCTAGTATCAAGGCATTGGCTACCTTAAGAGAGTCATAGTTACTCGTCCCCATTGCTCACCCAGTCTGTAACTTTTTCGTACTGTGGCCAGTCTGCCAGAAGCGATATGTCACTCGTTGTGTATCTTAAGAGATTCATCGTTACTCCCTCCATAGGTTACTCGTATTCTCTGATTCAATACCTCTCGTGACGAAACATTGGCTCTCTTAATAGTGCCATACTTCTTCCTCCCAGTTGCTCACACTGTTTCCTACTTTTTGTGTACTTGCCAGTCTGCCAGAAGCGATATGTCACTAGTTGTGTATCATAAAAGAGTCATCGTTTCTCCTCCTAGGGGTTATTCGAGATTTCTTAATCCAAACACCTAGTAACAAGGCATTGGCTACCTTAAGAGAGTCATAGTTACTCGTCCCCATTGCTCTCACAGTCTGCCACTTTTTCTTACTGTGGCCAGTCTGCCAGAAGCGATATGTCACTCGTTGTGTATCTTAAGAGATTCGTCGTTACTCCTTTCATAGGTTACTGGTATTCTCTGATTCAATACCTCTCGTGACGAAAAAGTCGCTATCTTAATAGTGCAATACTTCTTCCTCCCAGTTGCTCACACTGTCTACTACTTTTTGTGTAGTTTTGTCTGCCTGAAACTATAATTCACTAGTTGTGTATCATAAATGTGTCATCGTTTCTCCTCCTAGGGATATTCGAGATTTCTTAATCCAAACCCCTAGTAACGAGGCATTGGCTACCTTAAGAGAGTCATAGTTACTCGTCCCAATTGCTCACCCAGTCTGCCACTTATTCTTACTGTGGCCAGTCTGCCAGAAGCGATATGTCACTCGTTGTGTATCTTAAGAGATTCATCGTTACTCCTTGCATAGGTTACTGGTATTCTCTGATTCAATACCTCTCGTGACGAAAAAGTCGCTATCTTAATAGTGCAATACCTCTTCCTCCCAGTTGCTCACACAGTCTACTACTTTTTGTGTAGTTTTTGTCTGCCAGAAACTATAATTCACTAGTTGTGTATCATAAAAGAGTCAACGTATCTCCTCCTAGGGGTTATTCGAGATTTCTTAATCCAAACACCTAGTAACGAGGCATTGGCTACCTTAAGAGAGTCATAGTTACTCGTCCCAATTGCTCACCTAGTCTGCCACTTTTTCTTACTGTGGCCAGTCTGCCAGAAGCGATATGTCACTCGTTGTGTATCTTAAGAGATTCGTCGTTACTCCTTTCATAGGTTACTGGTATTCTCTGATTCAATACCTCTCGTGACGAAAAAGTCGCTATCTTAATAGTGCAATACTTCTTCCTCCCAGTTGCTCACACTGTCTACTACTTTTTGTGTAGTTTTGTCTGCCAGAAACTATAATTCACTAGTTGTGTATCATAAATGTGTCATCGTTTCTCCTCCTAGGGATATTCGAGATTTCTTAATCCAAACCCCTAGTAACGAGGCATTGGCTACCTTAAGAGAGTCATAGTTACTCGTCCCAATTGCTCACCCAGTCTGCCACTTATTCTTACTGTGGCCAGTCTGCCAGAAGCGATATGTCACTCGTTGTGTATCTTAAGAGATTCGTCGTTACTCCTTTCATAGGTTACTGGTATTCTCTGATTCAATACCTCTCGTGACGAAAAAGTCGCTATCTTAATAGTGCAATACCTCTTCCTCCCAGTTGCTCACACAGTCTGCTACTTTTTGTGTAGTTTTTGTCTGCCAGAAACTATAATTCACTAGTTGTGTATCATAAAAGAGTCAACGTATCTCCTCCTAGGGGTTATTCGAGATTTCTTAATTCAAACACCTAGTAACGAGGCATTGGCTACCTTAAGAGAGTCATAGTTACTCGTCCCAATTGCTCACCCAGTCTGCCACTTTTTCTTACTGTGGCCAGTCTGCCAGAAGCGATATGTCACTCGTTGTGTATCTTAAGAGATTCGTCGTTACTCCTTCCATAGGTTACTGGTATTCTCTGATTCAATACCTCTCGTGACGAAAAAGTCACTATCTTAATAGTGCAATACTTCTTCTTCCCAGTTGCTCACACAGTCTACTACTTTTTGTGTAGTTTTTGTCTGCCAGAAACTATAATTCACTAGTTGCGTATCATAAAAGAGTCAACGTATCTCCTCCTAGGGGTTATTCGAGATTTCTTAATCCAAACCCCTAGTAACGAGGCATTGGCTACCTTAAGAGAGTCATAGTTACTCGTCCCAATTGCTCACCCAGTCTGCCACTTATTCTTACTGTGGCCAGTCTGCCAGAAGCGATATGTCACTCGTTGTGTATCTTAAGAGATTCGTCGTTACTCCTTCCATAGGTTACTGGTATTCTCTGATTCAATACCTCTCGTGACGAAAAAGTCACTATCTTAATAGTGCAATACTTCTTCTTCCCAGTTGCTCACACAGTCTACTACTTTTTGTGTAGTTTTTGTCTGCCAGAAACTATAATTCACTAGTTGCGTATCATAAAAGAGTCAACGTATCTCCTCCTAGGGGTTATTCGAGATTTCTTAATCCAAACCCCTAGTAACGAGGCATTGGCTACCTTAAGAGAGTCATAGTTACTCGTCCCAATTGCTCACCCAGTCTGCCACTTATTCTTACTGTGGCCAGTCTGCCAGAAGCGATATGTCACTCGTTGTGTATCTTAAGAGATTCGTCGTTACTCCTTTCATAGGTTACTGGTATTCTCTGATTCAATACCTCTCGTGACGAAAAAGTCGCTATCTTAATAGTGCAATACTTCTTCCTCCCAGTTGCTCACACTGTCTACTACTTTTTGTGTAGTTTTGTCTGCCAGAAACTATAATTCACTAGTTGTGTATCATAAATGTGTCATCGTTTCTCCTCCTAGGGATATTCGAGATTTCTTAATCCAAACCCCTAGTAACGAGGCATTGGCTACCTTAAGAGAGTCATAGTTACTCGTCCCAATTGCTCACCCAGTCTGCCACTTATTCTTACTGTGGCCAGTCTGCCAGAAGCGATATGTCACTCGTTGTGTATCTTAAGAGATTCATCGTTACTCCTTGCATAGGTTACTGGTATTCTCTGATTCAATACCTCCCGTGACGAAAAAGTCGCTATCTTAATAGTGCAATACTTCTTCCTCCCAGTTGCTCACACTGTTTCCTACTTTTTGTGTACTTGCCAGTCTGCCAGAAGAGATATGTCACTAGTTGTGTATCATAAAAGAGTCATCGTTTCTCCTCCTAATGGTTATTCGAAATTTCTTAATCGAAACCCCTAGTAACGAGGCATTGGCTACCTTAAGAGAGTCATAGTTACTCGTCCCAATTGCTCACCCAGTCTTCCACTTATTCTTACTGTGGCCAGTCTGCCAGAAGCGATATGTCACTCGTTGTGCATCTTAAGAGATTCATCGTTACTCCCTCCATAGGTTACTGGTATTCTCTGATTCAATACCTCTCGTGACGAAACATTGGCTTTCTTAATAGTGCCATACTTCTTCCTCCCAGTTGCTCACACTGTTTCCTACTTTTTGTGTACTTGCCAGTCTGAAAGAAGCGATATGTCACTAGTTGTGTATCATAAAAGAGTCATCGTTTCTCCTCCTAGGGGTTATTCGAGATTTCTTAATCCAAACACCTAGTAACAAGGCATTGGCTACCTTAAGAGAGTCATAGTTACTCGTCCCCATTGCTCTCACAGTCTGCCACTTTTTCTTACTGTGGCCAGTCTGCCAGAAGCGATATGTCACTCGTTGTGTATCTTAAGAGATTCATCGTTACTCCTTCCATAGGCTACTGGTATTCTCTGATTCAATACCTCTCGTGACGAAAAAGTCGCTATCTTAATAGTGCAATACCTCTTCCTCCCAGTTGCTCACACAGTCTACTACTTTTTGTGTAGTTTTTGTCTGCCAGAAACTATAATTCACTAGTTGTGTATCATAAAAGAGTCAACGTATCTCCTCCTAGGGGTTATTCGAGATTTCTTAATCCAAACACCTAGTAACGAGGCATTGGCTACCTTAAGAGAGTCATAGTTACTCGTCCCAATTGCTCACCTAGTCTGCCACTTTTTCTTACTGTGGCCAGTCTGCCAGAAGCGATATGTCACTCGTTGTGTATCTTAAGAGATTCGTCGTTACTCCTTTCATAGGTTACTGGTATTCTCTGATTCAATACCTCTCGTGACGAAAAAGTCGCTATCTTAATAGTGCAATACTTCTTCCTCCCAGTTGCTCACACTGTCTACTACTTTTTGTGTAGTTTTGTCTGCCAGAAACTATAATTCACTAGTTGTGTATCATAAATGTGTCATCGTTTCTCCTCCTAGGGGTTATTCGAGATTTCTTAATCCAAACCCCTAGTAACGAGGCATTGGCTACCTTAAGAGAGTCATAGTTACTCGTCCCAATTGCTCACCCAGTCTGCCACTTTTTCTTACTGTGGCCAGTCTGCCAGAAGCGATATGTCACTCGTTGTGTATCTTAAGAGATTCGTCGTTACTCCTTCCATAGGTTACTGGTATTCTCTGATTCAATACCTCTCGTGACGAAAAAGTCACTATCTTAATAGTGCAATACTTCTTCTTCCCAGTTGCTCACACAGTCTACTACTTTTTGTGTAGTTTTTGTCTGCCAGAAACTATAATTCACTAGTTGCGTATCATAAAAGAGTCAACGTATCTCCTCCTAGGGGTTATTCGAGATTTCTTAATCCAAACCCCTAGTAACGAGGCATTGGCTACCTTAAGAGAGTCATAGTTACTCGTCCCAATTGCTCACCCAGTCTGCCACTTATTCTTACTGTGGCCAGTCTGCCAGAAGCGATATGTCACTCGTTGTGTATCTTAAGAGATTCGTCGTTACTCCTTCCATAGGTTACTGGTATTCTCTGATTCAATACCTCTCGTGACGAATAAGTCACTATCTTAATAGTGCAATACTTCTTCTTCCCAGTTGCTCACACAGTCTACTACTTTTTGTGTAGTTTTTGTCTGCCAGAAACTATAATTCACTAGTTGCGTATCATAAAAGAGTCAACGTATCTCCTCCTAGGGGTTATTCGAGATTTCTTAATCCAAACCCCTAGTAACGAGGCATTGGCTACCTTAAGAGAGTCATAGTTACTCGTCCCAATTGCTCACCCAGTCTGCCACTTATTCTTACTGTGGCCAGTCTGCCAGAAGCGATATGTCACTCGTTGTGTATCTTAAGAGATTCGTCGTTACTCCTTTCATAGGTTACTGGTATTCTCTGATTCAATACCTCTCGTGACGAAAAAGTCGCTATCTTAATAGTGCAATACCTCTTCCTCCCAGTTGCTCACACAGTCTGCTACTTTTTGTGTAGTTTTTGTCTGCCAGAAACTATAATTCACTAGTTGTGTATCATAAAAGAGTCAACGTATCTCCTCCTAGGGGTTATTCGAGATTTCTTAATTCAAACACCTAGTAACGAGGCATTGGCTACCTTAAGAGAGTCATAGTTACTCGTCCCAATTGCTCACCCAGTCTGCCACTTTTTCTTACTGTGGCCAGTCTGCCAGAAGCGATATGTCACTCGTTGTGCATCTTAAGAGATTCATCGTTACTCCCTCCATAGGTTACTGGTATTCTCTGATTCAATACCTCTCGTGACGAAACATTGGCTTTCTTAATAGTGCCATACTTCTTCCTCCCAGTTGCTCACACTGTTTCCTACTTTTTGTGTACTTGCCAGTCTGAAAGAAGCGATATGTCACTAGTTGTGTATCATAAAAGAGTCATCGTTTCTCCTCCTAGAGGTTATTCGAGATTTCTTAATCCAAACACCTAGTATCAAGGCATTGGCTACCTTAAGAGAGTCATAGTTACTCGTCCCCATTGCTCACCCAGTCTGTAACTTTTTCGTACTGTGGCCAGTCTGCCAGAAGCGATATGTCACTCGTTGTGTATCTTAAGAGATTCATCGTTACTCCCTCCATAGGTTACTCGTATTCTCTGATTCAATACCTCTCGTGACGAAACATTGGCTCTCTTAATAGTGCCATACTTCTTCCTCCCAGTTGCTCACACTGTTTCCTACTTTTTGTGTACTTGCCAGTCTGCCAGAAGCGATATGTCACTAGTTGTGTATCATAAAAGAGTCATCGTTTCTCCTCCTAGGGGTTATTCGAGATTTCTTAATCCAAACACCTAGTAACAAGGCATTGGCTACCTTAAGAGAGTCATAGTTACTCGTCCCCATTGCTCTCACAGTCTGCCACTTTTTCTTACTGTGGCCAGTCTGCCAGAAGCGATATGTCACTCGTTGTGTATCTTAAGAGATTCATCGTTACTCCTTCCATAGGCTACTGGTATTCTCTGATTCAATACCTCTCGTGACGAAAAAGTCGCTATCTTAATAGTGCAATACCTCTTCCTCCCAGTTGCTCACACAGTCTACTACTTTTTGTGTAGTTTTTGTCTGCCAGAAACTATAATTCACTAGTTGTGTATCATAAAAGAGTCAACGTATCTCCTCCTAGGGGTTATTCGAGATTTCTTAATCCAAACACCTAGTAACGAGGCATTGGCTACCTTAAGAGAGTCATAGTTACTCGTCCCAATTGCTCACCTAGTCTGCCACTTTTTCTTACTGTGGCCAGTCTGCCAGAAGCGATATGTCACTCGTTGTGTATCTTAAGAGATTCGTCGTTACTCCTTTCATAGGTTACTGGTATTCTCTGATTCAATACCTCTCGTGACGAAAAAGTCGCTATCTTAATAGTGCAATACTTCTTCCTCCCAGTTGCTCACACTGTCTACTACTTTTTGTGTAGTTTTGTCTGCCAGAAACTATAATTCACTAGTTGTGTATCATAAATGTGTCATCGTTTCTCCTCCTAGGGATATTCGAGATTTCTTAATCCAAACCCCTAGTAACGAGGCATTGGCTACCTTAAGAGAGTCATAGTTACTCGTCCCAATTGCTCACCCAGTCTGCCACTTATTCTTACTGTGGCCAGTCTGCCAGAAGCGATATGTCACTCGTTGTGTATCTTAAGAGATTCGTCGTTACTCCTTCCATAGGTTACTGGTATTCTCTGATTCAATACCTCTCGTGACGAAAAAGTCACTATCTTAATAGTGCAATACTTCTTCTTCCCAGTTGCTCACACAGTCTACTACTTTTTGTGTAGTTTTTGTCTGCCAGAAACTATAATTCACTAGTTGCGTATCATAAAAGAGTCAACGTATCTCCTCCTAGGGGTTATTCGAGATTTCTTAATCCAAACCCCTAGTAACGAGGCATTGGCTACCTTAAGAGAGTCATAGTTACTCGTTCCAATTGCTCACCCAGTCTGCCACTTATTCTTACTGTGGCCAGTCTGCCAGAAGCGATATGTCACTCGTTGTGTATCTTAAGAGATTCGTCGTTACTCCTTTCATAGGTTACTGGTATTCTCTGATTCAATACCTCTCGTGACGAAAAAGTCGCTATCTTATTAGTGCAATACCTCTTCCTCCCAGTTGCTCACACAGTCTACTACTTTTTGTGTAGTTTTTGTCTGCCAGAAACTATAATTCACTAGTTGTGTATCATAAAAGAGTCAACGTATCTCCTCCTAGGGGTTATTCGAGATTTCTTAATTCAAACACCTAGTAACGAGGCATTGGCTACCTTAAGAGAGTCATAGTTACTCGTCCCAATTGCTCACCCAGTCTGCCACTTTTTCTTACTGTGGCCAGTCTGCCAGAAGCGATATGTCACTCGTTGTGTATCTTAAGAGATTCGTCGTTACTCCTTCCATAGGTTACTGGTATTCTCTGATTCAATACCTCTCGTGACGAAAAAGTCACTATCTTAATAGTGCAATACTTCTTCTTCCCAGTTGCTCACACAGTCTACTACTTTTTGTGTAGTTTTTGTCTGCCAGAAACTATAATTCACTAGTTGCGTATCATAAAAGAGTCAACGTATCTCCTCCTAGGGGTTATTCGAGATTTCTTAATCCAAACCCCTAGTAACGAGGCATTGGCTACCTTAAGAGAGTCATAGTTACTCGTCCCAATTGCTCACCCAGTCTGCCACTTATTCTTACTGTGGCCAGTCTGCCAGAAGCGATATGTCACTCGTTGTGTATCTTAAGAGATTCATCGTTACTCCTTCCATAGGTTACTGGTATTCTCTGATTCAATACCTCTCGTGACGAAACATTGGCTTTCTTAATAGTGCCATACTTCTTCCTCCCAGTTGCTCACACTGTTTCCTACTTTTTGTGTACTTGCCAGTCTGAAAGAAGCGATATGTCACTAGTTGTGTATCATAAAAGAGTCATCGTTTCTCCTCCTAGGGGTTATTCGAGATTTCTTAATCCAAACACCTAGTATCAAGGCATTGGCTACCTTAAGAGAGTCATAGTTACTCGTCCCCATTGCTCACCCAGTCTGTAACTTTTTCTTACTGTGGCCAGTCTGCCAGAAGCGATATGTCACTCGTTGTGTATCTTAAGAGATTCGTCGTTACTCCTTTCATAGGTTACTGGTATTCTCTGATTCAATACCTCTCGTGACGAAAAAGTCGCTATCTTAATAGTGCAATACTTCTTCCTCCCAGTTGCTCACACTGTCTACTACTTTTTGTGTAGTTTTGTCTGCCAGAAACTATAATTCACTAGTTGTGTATCATAAATGTGTCATCGTTTCTCCTCCTAGGGATATTCGAGATTTCTTAATCCAAACCCCTAGTAACGAGGCATTGGCTACCTTAAGAGAGTCATAGTTACTCGTCCCAATTGCTCACCCAGTCTGCCACTTATTCTTACTGTGGCCAGTCTGCCAGAAGCGATATGTCACTCGTTGTGCATCTTAAGAGATTCATCGTTACTCCCTCCATAGGTTACTGGTATTCTCTGATTCAATACCTCTCGTGACGAAACATTGGCTTTCTTAATAGTGCCATACTTCTTCCTCCCAGTTGCTCACACTGTTTCCTACTTTTTGTGTACTTGCCAGTCTGAAAGAAGCGATATGTCACTAGTTGTGTATCATAAAAGAGTCATCGTTTCTCCTCCTAGAGGTTATTCGAGATTTCTTAATCCAAACACCTAGTATCAAGGCATTGGCTACCTTAAGAGAGTCATAGTTACTCGTCCCCATTGCTCACCCAGTCTGTAACTTTTTCGTACTGTGGCCAGTCTGCCAGAAGCGATATGTCACTCGTTGTGTATCTTAAGAGATTCATCGTTACTCCCTCCATAGGTTACTCGTATTCTCTGATTCAATACCTCTCGTGACGAAACATTGGCTCTCTTAATAGTGCCATACTTCTTCCTCCCAGTTGCTCACACTGTTTCCTACTTTTTGTGTACTTGCCAGTCTGCCAGAAGCGATATGTCACTAGTTGTGTATCATAAAAGAGTCATCGTTTCTCCTCCTAGGGGTTATTCGAGATTTCTTAATCCAAACACCTAGTAACAAGGCATTGGCTACCTTAAGAGAGTCATAGTTACTCGTCCCAATTGCTCACCCAGTCTGCCACTTATTCTTACTGTGGCCAGTCTGCCAGAAGCGATATGTCACTCGTTGTGTATCTTAAGAGATTCGTCGTTACTCCTTCCATAGGTTACTGGTATTCCCTGATTCAATACCTCTCGTGACGAAAAAGTCACTATCTTAATAGTGCAATACTTCTTCTTCCCAGTTGCTCACACAGTCTACTACTTTTTGTGTAGTTTTGTCTGCCAGAAACTATAATTCACTAGTTGTGTATCATAAAAGAGTCAACGTATCTCCTCCTAGGGGTTATTCGAGATTTCTTAATCCAAACACCTAGTAACGAGGCATTGGCTACCTTAAGAGAGTCATAGTTACTCGTCCCAATTGCTCACCTAGTCTGCCACTTTTTCTTACTGTGGCCAGTCTGCCAGAAGCGATATGTCACTCGTTGTGTATCTTAAGAGATTCGTCGTTACTCCTTTCATAGGTTACTGGTATTCTCTGATTCAATACCTCTCGTGACGAAAAAGTCGCTATCTTAATAGTGCAATACTTCTTCCTCCCAGTTGCTCACACTGTCTACTACTTTTTGTGTAGTTTTGTCTGCCAGAAACTATAATTCACTAGTTGTGTATCATAAATGTGTCATCGTTTCTCCTCCTAGGGATATTCGAGATTTCTTAATCCAAACCCCTAGTAACGAGGCATTGGCTACCTTAAGAGAGTCATAGTTACTCGTCCCAATTGCTCACCCAGTCTGCCACTTATTCTTACTGTGGCCAGTCTGCCAGAAGCGATATGTCACTCGTTGTGTATCTTAAGAGATTCGTCGTTACTCCTTCCATAGGTTACTGGTATTCTCTGATTCAATACCTCTCGTGACGAAAAAGTCACTATCTTAATAGTGCAATACTTCTTCTTCCCAGTTGCTCACACAGTCTACTACTTTTTGTGTAGTTTTTGTCTGCCAGAAACTATAATTCACTAGTTGCGTATCATAAAAGAGTCAACGTATCTCCTCCTAGGGGTTATTCGAGATTTCTTAATCCAAACCCCTAGTAACGAGGCATTGGCTACCTTAAGAGAGTCATAGTTACTCGTCCCAATTGCTCACCCAGTCTGCCACTTTTTCTTACTGTGGCCAGTCTGCCAGAAGCGATATGTCACTCGTTGTGTATCTTAAGAGATTCGTCGTTACTCCTTCCATAGGTTACTGGTATTCTCTGATTCAATACCTCTCGTGACGAAAAAGTCACTATCTTAATAGTGCAATACTTCTTCTTCCCAGTTGCTCACACAGTCTACTACTTTTTGTGTAGTTTTTGTCTGCCAGAAACTATAATTCACTAGTTGCGTATCATAAAAGAGTCAACGTATCTCCTCCTAGGGGTTATTCGAGATTTCTTAATCCAAACCCCTAGTAACGAGGCATTGGCTACCTTAAGAGAGTCATAGTTACTCGTCCCAATTGCTCACCCAGTCTGCCACTTATTCTTACTGTGGCCAGTCTGCCAGAAGCGATATGTCACTCGTTGTGTATCTTAAGAGATTCATCGTTACTCCTTCCATAGGTTACTGGTATTCTCTGATTCAATACCTCTCGTGACGAAACATTGGCTTTCTTAATAGTGCCATACTTCTTCCTCCCAGTTGCTCACACTGTTTCCTACTTTTTGTGTACTTGCCAGTCTGAAAGAAGCGATATGTCACTAGTTGTGTATCATAAAAGAGTCATCGTTTCTCCTCCTAGGGGTTATTCGAGATTTCTTAATCCAAACACCTAGTATCAAGGCATTGGCTACCTTAAGAGAGTCATAGTTACTCGTCCCCATTGCTCACCCAGTCTGTAACTTTTTCTTACTGTGGCCAGTCTGCCAGAAGCGATATGTCACTCGTTGTGTATCTTAAGAGATTCGTCGTTACTCCTTTCATAGGTTACTGGTATTCTCTGATTCAATACCTCTCGTGACGAAAAAGTCGCTATCTTAATAGTGCAATACTTCTTCCTCCCAGTTGCTCACACTGTCTACTACTTTTTGTGTAGTTTTGTCTGCCAGAAACTATAATTCACTAGTTGTGTATCATAAATGTGTCATCGTTTCTCCTCCTAGGGATATTCGAGATTTCTTAATCCAAACCCCTAGTAACGAGGCATTGGCTACCTTAAGAGAGTCATAGTTACTCGTCCCAATTGCTCACCCAGTCTGCCACTTATTCTTACTGTGGCCAGTCTGCCAGAAGCGATATGTCACTCGTTGTGCATCTTAAGAGATTCATCGTTACTCCCTCCATAGGTTACTGGTATTCTCTGATTCAATACCTCTCGTGACGAAACATTGGCTTTCTTAATAGTGCCATACTTCTTCCTCCCAGTTGCTCACACTGTTTCCTACTTTTTGTGTACTTGCCAGTCTGAAAGAAGCGATATGTCACTAGTTGTGTATCATAAAAGAGTCATCGTTTCTCCTCCTAGAGGTTATTCGAGATTTCTTAATCCAAACACCTAGTATCAAGGCATTGGCTACCTTAAGAGAGTCATAGTTACTCGTCCCCATTGCTCACCCAGTCTGTAACTTTTTCGTACTGTGGCCAGTCTGCCAGAAGCGATATGTCACTCGTTGTGTATCTTAAGAGATTCATCGTTACTCCCTCCATAGGTTACTCGTATTCTCTGATTCAATACCTCTCGTGACGAAACATTGGCTCTCTTAATAGTGCCATACTTCTTCCTCCCAGTTGCTCACACTGTTTCCTACTTTTTGTGTACTTGCCAGTCTGCCAGAAGCGATATGTCACTAGTTGTGTATCATAAAAGAGTCATCGTTTCTCCTCCTAGGGGTTATTCGAGATTTCTTAATCCAAACACCTAGTAACAAGGCATTGGCTACCTTAAGAGAGTCATAGTTACTCGTCCCAATTGCTCACCCAGTCTGCCACTTATTCTTACTGTGGCCAGTCTGCCAGAAGCGATATGTCACTCGTTGTGTATCTTAAGAGATTCGTCGTTACTCCTTCCATAGGTTACTGGTATTCCCTGATTCAATACCTCTCGTGACGAAAAAGTCACTATCTTAATAGTGCAATACTTCTTCTTCCCAGTTGCTCACACAGTCTACTACTTTTTGTGTAGTTTTTGTCTGCCAGAAACTATAATTCACTAGTTGCGTATCATAAAAGAGTCAACGTATCTCCTCCTAGGGGTTATTCGAGATTTCTTAATCCAAACCCCTAGTAACGAGGCATTGGCTACCTTAAGAGAGTCATAGTTACTCGTCCCAATTGCTCACCCAGTCTGCCACTTATTCTTACTGTGGCCAGTCTGCCAGAAGCGATATGTCACTCGTTGTGTATCTTAAGAGATTCGTCGTTACTCCTTTCATAGGTTACTGGTATTCTCTGATTCAATACCTCTCGTGACGAAAAAGTCGCTATCTTAATAGTGCAATACTTCTTCCTCCCAGTTGCTCACACTGTCTACTACTTTTTGTGTAGTTTTGTCTGCCAGAAACTATAATTCACTAGTTGTGTATCATAAATGTGTCATCGTTTCTCCTCCTAGGGATATTCGAGATTTCTTAATCCAAACCCCTAGTAACGAGGCATTGGCTACCTTAAGAGAGTCATAGTTACTCGTCCCAATTGCTCACCCAGTCTGCCACTTATTCTTACTGTGGCCAGTCTGCCAGAAGCGATATGTCACTCGTTGTGTATCTTAAGAGATTCATCGTTACTCCTTGCATAGGTTACTGGTATTCTCTGATTCAATACCTCCCGTGACGAAAAAGTCGCTATCTTAATAGTGCAATACTTCTTCCTCCCAGTTGCTCACACTGTTTCCTACTTTTTGTGTACTTGCCAGTCTGCCAGAAGAGATATGTCACTAGTTGTGTATCATAAAAGAGTCATCGTTTCTCCTCCTAATGGTTATTCGAAATTTCTTAATCGAAACCCCTAGTAACGAGGCATTGGCTACCTTAAGAGAGTCATAGTTACTCGTCCCAATTGCTCACCCAGTCTTCCACTTATTCTTACTGTGGCCAGTCTGCCAGAAGCGATATGTCACTCGTTGTGCATCTTAAGAGATTCATCGTTACTCCCTCCATAGGTTACTGGTATTCTCTGATTCAATACCTCTCGTGACGAAACATTGGCTTTCTTAATAGTGCCATACTTCTTCCTCCCAGTTGCTCACACTGTTTCCTACTTTTTGTGTACTTGCCAGTCTGAAAGAAGCGATATGTCACTAGTTGTGTATCATAAAAGAGTCATCGTTTCTCCTCCTAGAGGTTATTCGAGATTTCTTAATCCAAACACCTAGTATCAAGGCATTGGCTACCTTAAGAGAGTCATAGTTACTCGTCCCCATTGCTCACCCAGTCTGTAACTTTTTCGTACTGTGGCCAGTCTGCCAGAAGCGATATGTCACTCGTTGTGTATCTTAAGAGATTCGTCGTTACTCCTTTCATAGGTTACTGGTATTCTCTGATTCAATACCTCTCGTGACGAAAAAGTCGCTATCTTAATAGTGCAATACTTCTTCCTCCCAGTTGCTCACACTGTCTACTACTTTTTGTGTAGTTTTGTCTGCCAGAAACTATAATTCACTAGTTGTGTATCATAAATGTGTCATCGTTTCTCCTCCTAGGGATATTCGAGATTTCTTAATCCAAACCCCTAGTAACGAGGCATTGGCTACCTTAAGAGAGTCATAGTTACTCGTCCCAATTGCTCACCCAGTCTGCCACTTATTCTTACTGTGGCCAGTCTGCCAGAAGCGATATGTCACTCGTTGTGCATCTTAAGAGATTCATCGTTACTCCCTCCATAGGTTACTGGTATTCTCTGATTCAATACCTCTCGTGACGAAACATTGGCTTTCTTAATAGTGCCATACTTCTTCCTCCCAGTTGCTCACACTGTTTCCTACTTTTTGTGTACTTGCCAGTCTGAAAGAAGCGATATGTCACTAGTTGTGTATCATAAAAGAGTCATCGTTTCTCCTCCTAGAGGTTATTCGAGATTTCTTAATCCAAACACCTAGTATCAAGGCATTGGCTACCTTAAGAGAGTCATAGTTACTCGTCCCCATTGCTCACCCAGTCTGTAACTTTTTCGTACTGTGGCCAGTCTGCCAGAAGCGATATGTCACTCGTTGTGTATCTTAAGAGATTCATCGTTACTCCCTCCATAGGTTACTCGTATTCTCTGATTCAATACCTCTCGTGACGAAACATTGGCTCTCTTAATAGTGCCATACTTCTTCCTCCCAGTTGCTCACACTGTTTCCTACTTTTTGTGTACTTGCCAGTCTGCCAGAAGCGATATGTCACTAGTTGTGTATCATAAAAGAGTCATCGTTTCTCCTCCTAGGGGTTATTCGAGATTTCTTAATCCAAACACCTAGTAACAAGGCATTGGCTACCTTAAGAGAGTCATAGTTACTCGTCCCAATTGCTCACCCAGTCTGCCACTTATTCTTACTGTGGCCAGTCTGCCAGAAGCGATATGTCACTCGTTGTGTATCTTAAGAGATTCGTCGTTACTCCTTCCATAGGTTACTGGTATTCCCTGATTCAATACCTCTCGTGACGAAAAAGTCACTATCTTAATAGTGCAATACTTCTTCTTCCCAGTTGCTCACACAGTCTACTACTTTTTGTGTAGTTTTGTCTGCCAGAAACTATAATTCACTAGTTGTGTATCATAAAAGAGTCAACGTATCTCCTCCTAGGGGTTATTCGAGATTTCTTAATCCAAACACCTAGTAACGAGGCATTGGCTACCTTAAGAGAGTCATAGTTACTCGTCCCAATTGCTCACCTAGTCTGCCACTTTTTCTTACTGTGGCCAGTCTGCCAGAAGCGATATGTCACTCGTTGTGTATCTTAAGAGATTCGTCGTTACTCCTTTCATAGGTTACTGGTATTCTCTGATTCAATACCTCTCGTGACGAAAAAGTCGCTATCTTAATAGTGCAATACTTCTTCCTCCCAGTTGCTCACACTGTCTACTACTTTTTGTGTAGTTTTGTCTGCCAGAAACTATAATTCACTAGTTGTGTATCATAAATGTGTCATCGTTTCTCCTCCTAGGGATATTCGAGATTTCTTAATCCAAACCCCTAGTAACGAGGCATTGGCTACCTTAAGAGAGTCATAGTTACTCGTCCCAATTGCTCACCCAGTCTGCCACTTATTCTTACTGTGGCCAGTCTGCCAGAAGCGATATGTCACTCGTTGTGTATCTTAAGAGATTCGTCGTTACTCCTTCCATAGGTTACTGGTATTCTCTGATTCAATACCTCTCGTGACGAAAAAGTCACTATCTTAATAGTGCAATACTTCTTCTTCCCAGTTGCTCACACAGTCTACTACTTTTTGTGTAGTTTTTGTCTGCCAGAAACTATAATTCACTAGTTGCGTATCATAAAAGAGTCAACGTATCTCCTCCTAGGGGTTATTCGAGATTTCTTAATCCAAACCCCTAGTAACGAGGCATTGGCTACCTTAAGAGAGTCATAGTTACTCGTCCCAATTGCTCACCCAGTCTGCCACTTTTTCTTACTGTGGCCAGTCTGCCAGAAGCGATATGTCACTCGTTGTGTATCTTAAGAGATTCGTCGTTACTCCTTCCATAGGTTACTGGTATTCTCTGATTCAATACCTCTCGTGACGAAAAAGTCACTATCTTAATAGTGCAATACTTCTTCTTCCCAGTTGCTCACACAGTCTACTACTTTTTGTGTAGTTTTTGTCTGCCAGAAACTATAATTCACTAGTTGCGTATCATAAAAGAGTCAACGTATCTCCTCCTAGGGGTTATTCGAGATTTCTTAATCCAAACCCCTAGTAACGAGGCATTGGCTACCTTAAGAGAGTCATAGTTACTCGTCCCAATTGCTCACCCAGTCTGCCACTTATTCTTACTGTGGCCAGTCTGCCAGAAGCGATATGTCACTCGTTGTGTATCTTAAGAGATTCATCGTTACTCCTTCCATAGGTTACTGGTATTCTCTGATTCAATACCTCTCGTGACGAAACATTGGCTTTCTTAATAGTGCCATACTTCTTCCTCCCAGTTGCTCACACTGTTTCCTACTTTTTGTGTACTTGCCAGTCTGAAAGAAGCGATATGTCACTAGTTGTGTATCATAAAAGAGTCATCGTTTCTCCTCCTAGGGGTTATTCGAGATTTCTTAATCCAAACACCTAGTATCAAGGCATTGGCTACCTTAAGAGAGTCATAGTTACTCGTCCCCATTGCTCACCCAGTCTGTAACTTTTTCTTACTGTGGCCAGTCTGCCAGAAGCGATATGTCACTCGTTGTGTATCTTAAGAGATTCGTCGTTACTCCTTTCATAGGTTACTGGTATTCTCTGATTCAATACCTCTCGTGACGAAAAAGTCGCTATCTTAATAGTGCAATACTTCTTCCTCCCAGTTGCTCACACTGTCTACTACTTTTTGTGTAGTTTTGTCTGCCAGAAACTATAATTCACTAGTTGTGTATCATAAATGTGTCATCGTTTCTCCTCCTAGGGATATTCGAGATTTCTTAATCCAAACCCCTAGTAACGAGGCATTGGCTACCTTAAGAGAGTCATAGTTACTCGTCCCAATTGCTCACCCAGTCTGCCACTTATTCTTACTGTGGCCAGTCTGCCAGAAGCGATATGTCACTCGTTGTGCATCTTAAGAGATTCATCGTTACTCCCTCCATAGGTTACTGGTATTCTCTGATTCAATACCTCTCGTGACGAAACATTGGCTTTCTTAATAGTGCCATACTTCTTCCTCCCAGTTGCTCACACTGTTTCCTACTTTTTGTGTACTTGCCAGTCTGAAAGAAGCGATATGTCACTAGTTGTGTATCATAAAAGAGTCATCGTTTCTCCTCCTAGAGGTTATTCGAGATTTCTTAATCCAAACACCTAGTATCAAGGCATTGGCTACCTTAAGAGAGTCATAGTTACTCGTCCCCATTGCTCACCCAGTCTGTAACTTTTTCGTACTGTGGCCAGTCTGCCAGAAGCGATATGTCACTCGTTGTGTATCTTAAGAGATTCATCGTTACTCCCTCCATAGGTTACTCGTATTCTCTGATTCAATACCTCTCGTGACGAAACATTGGCTCTCTTAATAGTGCCATACTTCTTCCTCCCAGTTGCTCACACTGTTTCCTACTTTTTGTGTACTTGCCAGTCTGCCAGAAGCGATATGTCACTAGTTGTGTATCATAAAAGAGTCATCGTTTCTCCTCCTAGGGGTTATTCGAGATTTCTTAATCCAAACACCTAGTAACAAGGCATTGGCTACCTTAAGAGAGTCATAGTTACTCGTCCCAATTGCTCACCCAGTCTGCCACTTATTCTTACTGTGGCCAGTCTGCCAGAAGCGATATGTCACTCGTTGTGTATCTTAAGAGATTCGTCGTTACTCCTTCCATAGGTTACTGGTATTCCCTGATTCAATACCTCTCGTGACGAAAAAGTCACTATCTTAATAGTGCAATACTTCTTCTTCCCAGTTGCTCACACAGTCTACTACTTTTTGTGTAGTTTTTGTCTGCCAGAAACTATAATTCACTAGTTGCGTATCATAAAAGAGTCAACGTATCTCCTCCTAGGGGTTATTCGAGATTTCTTAATCCAAACCCCTAGTAACGAGGCATTGGCTACCTTAAGAGAGTCATAGTTACTCGTCCCAATTGCTCACCCAGTCTGCCACTTATTCTTACTGTGGCCAGTCTGCCAGAAGCGATATGTCACTCGTTGTGTATCTTAAGAGATTCGTCGTTACTCCTTTCATAGGTTACTGGTATTCTCTGATTCAATACCTCTCGTGACGAAAAAGTCGCTATCTTAATAGTGCAATACTTCTTCCTCCCAGTTGCTCACACTGTCTACTACTTTTTGTGTAGTTTTGTCTGCCAGAAACTATAATTCACTAGTTGTGTATCATAAATGTGTCATCGTTTCTCCTCCTAGGGATATTCGAGATTTCTTAATCCAAACCCCTAGTAACGAGGCATTGGCTACCTTAAGAGAGTCATAGTTACTCGTCCCAATTGCTCACCCAGTCTGCCACTTATTCTTACTGTGGCCAGTCTGCCAGAAGCGATATGTCACTCGTTGTGTATCTTAAGAGATTCATCGTTACTCCTTGCATAGGTTACTGGTATTCTCTGATTCAATACCTCCCGTGACGAAAAAGTCGCTATCTTAATAGTGCAATACTTCTTCCTCCCAGTTGCTCACACTGTTTCCTACTTTTTGTGTACTTGCCAGTCTGCCAGAAGAGATATGTCACTAGTTGTGTATCATAAAAGAGTCATCGTTTCTCCTCCTAATGGTTATTCGAAATTTCTTAATCGAAACCCCTAGTAACGAGGCATTGGCTACCTTAAGAGAGTCATAGTTACTCGTCCCAATTGCTCACCCAGTCTTCCACTTATTCTTACTGTGGCCAGTCTGCCAGAAGCGATATGTCACTCGTTGTGCATCTTAAGAGATTCATCGTTACTCCCTCCATAGGTTACTGGTATTCTCTGATTCAATACCTCTCGTGACGAAACATTGGCTTTCTTAATAGTGCCATACTTCTTCCTCCCAGTTGCTCACACTGTTTCCTACTTTTTGTGTACTTGCCAGTCTGAAAGAAGCGATATGTCACTAGTTGTGTATCATAAAAGAGTCATCGTTTCTCCTCCTAGAGGTTATTCGAGATTTCTTAATCCAAACACCTAGTATCAAGGCATTGGCTACCTTAAGAGAGTCATAGTTACTCGTCCCCATTGCTCACCCAGTCTGTAACTTTTTCGTACTGTGGCCAGTCTGCCAGAAGCGATATGTCACTCGTTGTGTATCTTAAGAGATTCATCGTTACTCCCTCCATAGGTTACTCGTATTCTCTGATTCAATACCTCTCGTGACGAAACATTGGCTCTCTTAATAGTGCCATACTTCTTCCTCCCAGTTGCTCACACTGTTTCCTACTTTTTGTGTACTTGCCAGTCTGCCAGAAGCGATATGTCACTAGTTGTGTATCATAAAAGAGTCATCGTTTCTCCTCCTAGGGGTTATTCGAGATTTCTTAATCCAAACACCTAGTAACAAGGCATTGGCTACCTTAAGAGAGTCATAGTTACTCGTCCCCATTGCTCTCACAGTCTGCCACTTTTTCTTACTGTGGCCAGTCTGCCAGAAGCGATATGTCACTCGTTGTGTATCTTAAGAGATTCGTCGTTACTCCTTTCATAGGTTACTGGTATTCTCTGATTCAATACCTCTCGTGACGAAAAAGTCGCTATCTTAATAGTGCAATACTTCTTCCTCCCAGTTGCTCACACTGTCTACTACTTTTTGTGTAGTTTTGTCTGCCAGAAACTATAATTCACTAGTTGTGTATCATAAATGTGTCATCGTTTCTCCTCCTAGGGATATTCGAGATTTCTTAATCCAAACCCCTAGTAACGAGGCATTGGCTACCTTAAGAGAGTCATAGTTACTCGTCCCAATTGCTCACCCAGTCTGCCACTTATTCTTACTGTGGCCAGTCTGCCAGAAGCGATATGTCACTCGTTGTGTATCTTAAGAGATTCATCGTTACTCCTTGCATAGGTTACTGGTATTCTCTGATTCAATACCTCCCGTGACGAAAAAGTCGCTATCTTAATAGTGCAATACTTCTTCCTCCCAGTTGCTCACACTGTTTCCTACTTTTTGTGTACTTGCCAGTCTGCCAGAAGAGATATGTCACTAGTTGTGTATCATAAAAGAGTCATCGTTTCTCCTCCTAATGGTTATTCGAAATTACTTAATCGAAACCCCTAGTAACGAGGCATTGGCTACCTTAAGAGAGTCATAGTTACTCGTCCCAATTGCTCACCCAGTCTTCCACTTATTCTTACTGTGGCCAGTCTGCCAGAAGCGATATGTCACTCGTTGTGCATCTTAAGAGATTCATCGTTACTCCCTCCATAGGTTACTGGTATTCTCTGATTCAATACCTCTCGTGACGAAACATTGGCTTTCTTAATAGTGCCATACTTCTTCCTCCCAGTTGCTCACACTGTTTCCTACTTTTTGTGTACTTGCCAGTCTGAAAGAAGCGATATGTCACTAGTTGTGTATCATAAAAGAGTCATCGTTTCTCCTCCTAGAGGTTATTCGAGATTTCTTAATCCAAACACCTAGTATCAAGGCATTGGCTACCTTAAGAGAGTCATAGTTACTCGTCCCCATTGCTCACCCAGTCTGTAACTTTTTCGTACTGTGGCCAGTCTGCCAGAAGCGATATGTCACTCGTTGTGTATCTTAAGAGATTCATCGTTACTCCCTCCATAGGTTACTCGTATTCTCTGATTCAATACCTCTCGTGACGAAACATTGGCTCTCTTAATAGTGCCATACTTCTTCCTCCCAGTTGCTCACACTGTTTCCTACTTTTTGTGTACTTGCCAGTCTGCCAGAAGCGATATGTCACTAGTTGTGTATCATAAAAGAGTCATCGTTTCTCCTCCTAGGGGTTATTCGAGATTTCTTAATCCAAACACCTAGTAACAAGGCATTGGCTACCTTAAGAGAGTCATAGTTACTCGTCCCCATTGCTCTCACAGTCTGCCACTTTTTCTTACTGTGGCCAGTCTGCCAGAAGCGATATGTCACTCGTTGTGTATCTTAAGAGATTCGTCGTTACTCCTTTCATAGGTTACTGGTATTCTCTGATTCAATACCTCTCGTGACGAAAAAGTCGCTATCTTAATAGTGCAATACTTCTTCCTCCCAGTTGCTCACACTGTCTACTACTTTTTGTGTAGTTTTGTCTGCCAGAAACTATAATTCACTAGTTGTGTATCATAAATGTGTCATCGTTTCTCCTCCTAGGGATATTCGAGATTTCTTAATCCAAACCCCTAGTAACGAGGCATTGGCTACCTTAAGAGAGTCATAGTTACTCGTCCCAATTGCTCACCCAGTCTGCCACTTATTCTTACTGTGGCCAGTCTGCCAGAAGCGATATGTCACTCGTTGTGTATCTTAAGAGATTCATCGTTACTCCTTGCATAGGTTACTGGTATTCTCTGATTCAATACCTCCCGTGACGAAAAAGTCGCTATCTTAATAGTGCAATACTTCTTCCTCCCAGTTGCTCACACTGTTTCCTACTTTTTGTGTACTTGCCAGTCTGCCAGAAGAGATATGTCACTAGTTGTGTATCATAAAAGAGTCATCGTTTCTCCTCCTAATGGTTATTCGAAATTACTTAATCGAAACCCCTAGTAACGAGGCATTGGCTACCTTAAGAGAGTCATAGTTACTCGTCCCAATTGCTCACCCAGTCTGCCACTTATTCTTACTGTGGCCAGTCTGCCAGAAGCGATATGTCACTCGTTGTGCATCTTAAGAGATTCATCGTTACTCCCTCCATAGGTTACTGGTATTCTCTGATTCAATACCTCTCGTGACGAAACATTGGCTTTCTTAATAGTGCCATACTTCTTCCTCCCAGTTGCTCACACTGTTTCCTACTTTTTGTGTACTTGCCAGTCTGAAAGAAGCGATATGTCACTAGTTGTGTATCATAAAAGAGTCATCGTTTCTCCTCCTAGAGGTTATTCGAGATTTCTTAATCCAAACACCTAGTATCAAGGCATTGGCTACCTTAAGAGAGTCATAGTTACTCGTCCCCATTGCTCACCCAGTCTGTAACTTTTTCGTACTGTGGCCAGTCTGCCAGAAGCGATATGTCACTCGTTGTGTATCTTAAGAGATTCATCGTTACTCCCTCCATAGGTTACTCGTATTCTCTGATTCAATACCTCCCGTGACGAAACATTGGCTCTCTTAATAGTGCCATACTTCTTCCTCCCAGTTGCTCACACTGTTTCCTACTTTTTGTGTACTTGCCAGTCTGCCAGAAGCGATATGTCACTAGTTGTGTATCATAAAAGAGTCATCGTTTCTCCTCCTAGGGGTTATTCGAGATTTCTTAATCCAAACACCTAGTAACAAGGCATTGGCTACCTTAAGAGAGTCATAGTTACTCGTCCCCATTGCTCTCACAGTCTGCCACTTTTTCTTACTGTGGCCAGTCTGCCAGAAGCGATATGTCACTCGTTGTGTATCTTAAGAGATTCGTCGTTACTCCTTTCATAGGTTACTGGTATTCTCTGATTCAATACCTCTCGTGACGAAAAAGTCGCTATCTTAATAGTGCAATACTTCTTCCTCCCAGTTGCTCACACTGTCTACTACTTTTTGTGTAGTTTTGTCTGCCAGAAACTATAATTCACTAGTTGTGTATCATAAATGTGTCATCGTTTCTCCTCCTAGGGATATTCGAGATTTCTTAATCCAAACCCCTAGTAACGAGGCATTGGCTACCTTAAGAGAGTCATAGTTACTCGTCCCAATTGCTCACCCAGTCTGCCACTTATTCTTACTGTGGCCAGTCTGCCAGAAGCGATATGTCACTCGTTGTGTATCTTAAGAGATTCATCGTTACTCCTTGCATAGGTTACTGGTTATCTCTGATTCAATACCTCCCGTGACGAAAAAGTCGCTATCTTAATAGTGCAATACTTCTTCCTCCCAGTTGCTCACACTGTTTCCTACTTTTTGTGTACTTGCCAGTCTGCCAGAAGAGATATGTCACTAGTTGTGTATCATAAAAGAGTCATCGTTTCTCCTCCTAATGGTTATTCGAAATTTCTTAATCGAAACCCCTAGTAACGAGGCATTGGCTACCTTAAGAGAGTCATAGTTACTCGTCCCAATTGCTCACCCAGTCTGCCACTTATTCTTACTGTGGCCAGTCTGCCAGAAGCGATATGTCACTCGTTGTGCATCTTAAGAGATTCATCGTTACTCCCTCCATAGGTTACTGGTATTCTCTGATTCAATACCTCTCGTGACGAAACATTGGCTTTCTTAATAGTGCCATACTTCTTCCTCCCAGTTGCTCACACTGTTTCCTACTTTTTGTGTACTTGCCAGTCTGAAAGAAGCGATATGTCACTAGTTGTGTATCATAAAAGAGTCATCGTTTCTCCTCCTAGAGGTTATTCGAGATTTCTTAATCCAAACACCTAGTATCAAGGCATTGGCTACCTTAAGAGAGTCATAGTTACTCGTCCCCATTGCTCACCCAGTCTGTAACTTTTTCGTACTGTGGCCAGTCTGCCAGAAGCGATATGTCACTCGTTGTGTATCTTAAGAGATTCATCGTTACTCCCTCCATAGGTTACTCGTATTCTCTGATTCAATACCTCTCGTGACGAAACATTGGCTCTCTTAATAGTGCCATACTTCTTCCTCCCAGTTGCTCACACTGTTTCCTACTTTTTGTGTACTTGCCAGTCTGCCAGAAGCGATATGTCACTAGTTGTGTATCATAAAAGAGTCATCGTTTCTCCTCCTAGGGGTTATTCGAGATTTCTTAATCCAAACACCTAGTAACAAGGCATTGGCTACCTTAAGAGAGTCATAGTTACTCGTCCCCATTGCTCTCACAGTCTGCCACTTTTTCTTACTGTGGCCAGTCTGCCAGAAGCGATATGTCACTCGTTGTGTATCTTAAGAGATTCATCGTTACTCCTTCCATAGGCTACTGGTATTCTCTGATTCAATACCTCTCGTGACGAAAAAGTCGCTATCTTAATAGTGCAATACCTCTTCCTCCCAGTTGCTCACACAGTCTACTACTTTTTGTGTAGTTTTTGTCTGCCAGAAACTATAATTCACTAGTTGTGTATCATAAAAGAGTCAACGTATCTCCTCCTAGGGGTTATTCGAGATTTCTTAATCCAAACACCTAGTAACGAGGCATTGGCTACCTTAAGAGAGTCATAGTTACTCGTCCCAATTGCTCACCCAGTCTGCCACTTTTTCTTACTGTGGCCAGTCTGCCAGAAGCGATATGTCACTCGTTGTGTATCTTAAGAGATTCGTCGTTACTCCTTTCATAGGTTACTGGTATTCTCTGATTCAATACCTCTCGTGACGAAAAAGTCGCTATCTTAATAGTGCAATACTTCTTCCTCCCAGTTGCTCACACTGTCTACTACTTTTTGTGTAGTTTTGTCTGCCAGAAACTATAATTCACTAGTTGTGTATCATAAATGTGTCATCGTTTCTCCTCCTAGGGATATTCGAGATTTCTTAATCCAAACCCCTAGTAACGAGGCATTGGCTACCTTAAGAGAGTCATAGTTACTCGTCCCAATTGCTCACCCAGTCTGCCACTTATTCTTACTGTGGCCAGTCTGCCAGAAGCGATATGTCACTCGTTGTGTATCTTAAGAGATTCGTCGTTACTCCTTCCATAGGTTACTGGTATTCTCTGATTCAATACCTCTCGTGACGAAAAAGTCACTATCTTAATAGTGCAATACTTCTTCTTCCCAGTTGCTCACACAGTCTACTACTTTTTGTGTAGTTTTTGTCTGCCAGAAACTATAATTCACTAGTTGCGTATCATAAAAGAGTCAACGTATCTCCTCCTAGGGGTTATTCGAGATTTCTTAATCCAAACCCCTAGTAACGAGGCATTGGCTACCTTAAGAGAGTCATAGTTACTCGTTCCAATTGCTCACCCAGTCTGCCACTTATTCTTACTGTGGCCAGTCTGCCAGAAGCGATATGTCACTCGTTGTGTATCTTAAGAGATTCGTCGTTACTCCTTTCATAGGTTACTGGTATTCTCTGATTCAATACCTCTCGTGACGAAAAAGTCGCTATCTTAATAGTGCAATACCTCTTCCTCCCAGTTGCTCACACAGTCTACTACTTTTTGTGTAGTTTTTGTCTGCCAGAAACTATAATTCACTAGTTGTGTATCATAAAAGAGTCAACGTATCTCCTCCTAGGGGTTATTCGAGATTTCTTAATTCAAACACCTAGTAACGAGGCATTGGCTACCTTAAGAGAGTCATAGTTACTCGTCCCAATTGCTCACCCAGTCTGCCACTTTTTCTTACTGTGGCCAGTCTGCCAGAAGCGATATGTCACTCGTTGTGTATCTTAAGAGATTCGTCGTTACTCCTTCCATAGGTTACTGGTATTCTCTGATTCAATACCTCTCGTGACGAAAAAGTCACTATCTTAATAGTGCAATACTTCTTCTTCCCAGTTGCTCACACAGTCTACTACTTTTTGTGTAGTTTTTGTCTGCCAGAAACTATAATTCACTAGTTGCGTATCATAAAAGAGTCAACGTATCTCCTCCTAGGGGTTATTCGAGATTTCTTAATCCAAACCCCTAGTAACGAGGCATTGGCTACCTTAAGAGAGTCATAGTTACTCGTCCCAATTGCTCACCCAGTCTGCCACTTATTCTTACTGTGGCCAGTCTGCCAGAAGCGATATGTCACTCGTTGTGTATCTTAAGAGATTCATCGTTACTCCTTCCATAGGTTACTGGTATTCTCTGATTCAATACCTCTCGTGACGAAACATTGGCTTTCTTAATGGTGCCATACTTCTTCCTCCCAGTTGCTCACACTGTTTCCTACTTTTTGTGTACTTGCCAGTCTGAAAGAAGCGATATGTCACTAGTTGTGTATCATAAAAGAGTCATCGTTTCTCCTCCTAGGGGTTATTCGAGATTTCTTAATCCAAACACCTAGTTTCAAGGCATTGGCTACCTTAAGAGAGTCATAGTTACTCGTCCCCATTGCTCACCCAGTCTGTAACTTTTTCTTACTGTGGCCAGTCTGCCAGAAGCGATATGTCACTCGTTGTGTATCTTAAGAGATTCGTCGTTACTCCTTTCATAGGTTACTGGTATTCTCTGATTCAATACCTCTCGTGACGAAAAAGTCGCTATCTTAATAGTGCAATACTTCTTCCTCCCAGTTGCTCACACTGTCTACTACTTTTTGTGTAGTTTTGTCTGCCAGAAACTATAATTCACTAGTTGTGTATCATAAATGTGTCATCGTTTCTCCTCCTAGGGATATTCGAGATTTCTTAATCCAAACCCCTAGTAACGAGGCATTGGCTACCTTAAGAGAGTCATAGTTACTCGTCCCAATTGCTCACCCAGTCTGCCACTTATTCTTACTGTGGCCAGTCTGCCAGAAGCGATATGTCACTCGTTGTGCATCTTAAGAGATTCATCGTTACTCCCTCCATAGGTTACTGGTATTCTCTGATTCAATACCTCTCGTGACGAAACATTGGCTTTCTTAATAGTGCCATACTTCTTCCTCCCAGTTGCTCACACTGTTTCCTACTTTTTGTGTACTTGCCAGTCTGAAAGAAGCGATATGTCACTAGTTGTGTATCATAAAAGAGTCATCGTTTCTCCTCCTAGAGGTTATTCGAGATTTCTTAATCCAAACACCTAGTATCAAGGCATTGGCTACCTTAAGAGAGTCATAGTTACTCGTCCCCATTGCTCACCCAGTCTGTAACTTTTTCGTACTGTGGCCAGTCTGCCAGAAGCGATATGTCACTCGTTGTGTATCTTAAGAGATTCATCGTTACTCCCTCCATAGGTTACTCGTATTCTCTGATTCAATACCTCTCGTGACGAAACATTGGCTCTCTTAATAGTGCCATACTTCTTCCTCCCAGTTGCTCACACTGTTTCCTACTTTTTGTGTACTTGCCAGTCTGCCAGAAGCGATATGTCACTAGTTGTGTATCATAAAAGAGTCATCGTTTCTCCTCCTAGGGGTTATTCGAGATTTCTTAATCCAAACACCTAGTAACGAGGCATTGGCTACCTTAAGAGAGTCATAGTTACTCGTCCCCATTGCTCTCGCAGTCTGCAACTTTTTCTTACTGTGGCCAGTAGGCCAGAAGCGATATGTCACTCGTTGTGTATCTTAAGAGATTCATCGTTACTCCTTCCATAGGCTACTGGTATTCTCTGATTCAATACCTCTCGTGACGAAAAAGTCGCTATCTTAATAGTGCAATACCTCTTCCTCCCAGTTGCTCACACAGTCTACTACTTTTTGTGTAGTTTTTGTCTGCCAGAAACTATAATTCACTAGTTGTGTATCATAAAAGAGTCAACGTATCTCCTCCTAGGGGTTATTCGAGATTTCTTAATCCAAACACCTAGTAACGAGGCATTGGCTACCTTAAGAGAGTCATAGTTACTCGTCCCAATTGCTCACCCAGTCTGCCACTTTTTCTTACTGTGGCCAGTCTGCCAGAAGCGATATGTCACTCGTTGTGTATCTTAAGAGATTCGTCGTTACTCCTTTCATAGGTTACTGGTATTCTCTGATTCAATACCTCTCGTGACGAAAAAGTCGCTATCTTAATAGTGCAATACTTCTTCCTCCCAGTTGCTCACACTGTCTACTACTTTTTGTGTAGTTTTGTCTGCCAGAAACTATAATTCACTAGTTGTGTATCATAAATGTGTCATCGTTTCTCCTCCTAGGGATATTCGAGATTTCTTAATCCAAACCCCTAGTAACGAGGCATTGGCTACCTTAAGAGAGTCATAGTTACTCGTCCCAATTGCTCACCCAGTCTGCCACTTATTCTTACTGTGGCCAGTCTGCCAGAAGCGATATGTCACTCGTTGTGTATCTTAAGAGATTCATCGTTACTCCTTGCATAGGTTACTGGTATTCTCTGATTCAATACCTCCCGTGACGAAAAAGTCGCTATCTTAATAGTGCAATACTTCTTCCTCCCAGTTGCTCACACTGTTTCCTACTTTTTGTGTACTTGCCAGTCTGCCAGAAGAGATATGTCACTAGTTGTGTATCATAAAAGAGTCATCGTTTCTCCTCCTAATGGTTATTCGAAATTTCTTAATCGAAACCCCTAGTAACGAGGCATTGGCAACCTTAAGAGAGTCATAGTTACTCGTCCCAATTGCTCACCCAGTCTGCCACTTATTCTTACTGTGGCCAGTCTGCCAGAAGCGATATGTCACTCGTTGTGCATCTTAAGAGATTCATCGTTACTCCCTCCATAGGTTACTGGTATTCTCTGATTCAATACCTCTCGTGACGAAACATTGGCTTTCTTAATAGTGCCATACTTCTTCCTCCCAGTTGCTCACACTGTTTCCTACTTTTTGTGTACTTGCCAGTCTGAAAGAAGCGATATGTCACTAGTTGTGTATCATAAAAGAGTCATCGTTTCTCCTCCTAGAGGTTATTCGAGATTTCTTAATCCAAACACCTAGTATCAAGGCATTGGCTACCTTAAGAGAGTCATAGTTACTCGTCCCCATTGCTCACCCAGTCTGCCACTTATTCTTACTGTGGCCAGTCTGCCAGAAGCGATATGTCACTCGTTGTGCATCTTAAGAGATTCATCGTTACTCCCTCCATAGGTTACTGGTATTCTCTGATTCAATACCTCTCGTGACGAAACATTGGCTTTCTTAATAGTGCCATACTTCTTCCTCCCAGTTGCTCACACTGTTTCCTACTTTTTGTGTACTTGCCAGTCTGAAAGAAGCGATATGTCACTAGTTGTGTATCATAAAAGAGTCATCGTTTCTCCTCCTAGAGGTTATTCGAGATTTCTTAATCCAAACACCTAGTATCAAGGCATTGGCTACCTTAAGAGAGTCATAGTTACTCGTCCCCATTGCTCACCCAGTCTGTAACTTTTTCGTACTGTGGCCAGTCTGCCAGAAGCGATATGTCACTCGTTGTGTATCTTAAGAGATTCATCGTTACTCCCTCCATAGGTTACTCGTATTCTCTGATTCAATACCTCTCGTGACGAAACATTGGCTCTCTTAATAGTGCCATACTTCTTCCTCCCAGTTGCTCACACTGTTTCCTACTTTTTGTGTACTTGCCAGTCTGCCAGAAGCGATATGTCACTAGTTGTGTATCATAAAAGAGTCATCGTTTCTCCTCCTAGGGGTTATTCGAGATTTCTTAATCCAAACACCTAGTAACAAGGCATTGGCTACCTTAAGAGAGTCATAGTTACTCGTCCCCATTGCTCTCGCAGTCTGCAACTTTTTCTTACTGTGGCCAGTAGGCCAGAAGCGATATGTCACTCGTTGTGTATCTTAAGAGATTCATCGTTACTCCTTCCATAGGCTACTGGTATTCTCTGATTCAATACCTCTCGTGACGAAAAAGTCGCTATCTTAATAGTGCAATACCTCTTCCTCCCAGTTGCTCACACAGTCTACTACTTTTTGTGTAGTTTTTGTCTGCCAGAAACTATAATTCACTAGTTGTGTATCATAAAAGAGTCAACGTATCTCCTCCTAGGGGTTATTCGAGATTTCTTAATCCAAACACCTAGTAACGAGGCATTGGCTACCTTAAGAGAGTCATAGTTACTCGTCCCAATTGCTCACCCAGTCTGCCACTTTTTCTTACTGTGGCCAGTCTGCCAGAAGCGATATGTCACTCGTTGTGTATCTTAAGAGATTCGTCGTTACTCCTTTCATAGGTTACTGGTATTCTCTGATTCAATACCTCTCGTGACGAAAAAGTCGCTATCTTAATAGTGCAATACTTCTTCCTCCCAGTTGCTCACACTGTCTACTACTTTTTGTGTAGTTTTGTCTGCCAGAAACTATAATTCACTAGTTGTGTATCATAAATGTGTCATCGTTTCTCCTCCTAGGGATATTCGAGATTTCTTAATCCAAACCCCTAGTAACGAGGCATTGGCTACCTTAAGAGAGTCATAGTTACTCGTCCCAATTGCTCACCCAGTCTGCCACTTATTCTTACTGTGGCCAGTCTGCCAGAAGCGATATGTCACTCGTTGTGTATCTTAAGAGATTCATCGTTACTCCTTGCATAGGTTACTGGTATTCTCTGATTCAATACCTCCCGTGACGAAAAAGTCGCTATCTTAATAGTGCAATACTTCTTCCTCCCAGTTGCTCACACTGTTTCCTACTTTTTGTGTACTTGCCAGTCTGCCAGAAGAGATATGTCACTAGTTGTGTATCATAAAAGAGTCATCGTTTCTCCTCCTAATGGTTATTCGAAATTTCTTAATCGAAACCCCTAGTAACGAGGCATTGGCAACCTTAAGAGAGTCATAGTTACTCGTCCCAATTGCTCACCCAGTCTGCCACTTATTCTTACTGTGGCCAGTCTGCCAGAAGCGATATGTCACTCGTTGTGCATCTTAAGAGATTCATCGTTACTCCCTCCATAGGTTACTGGTATTCTCTGATTCAATACCTCTCGTGACGAAACATTGGCTTTCTTAATAGTGCCATACTTCTTCCTCCCAGTTGCTCACACTGTTTCCTACTTTTTGTGTACTTGCCAGTCTGAAAGAAGCGATATGTCACTAGTTGTGTATCATAAAAGAGTCATCGTTTCTCCTCCTAGAGGTTATTCGAGATTTCTTAATCCAAACACCTAGTATCAAGGCATTGGCTACCTTAAGAGAGTCATAGTTACTCGTCCCCATTGCTCACCCAGTCTGTAACTTTTTCGTACTGTGGCCAGTCTGCCAGAAGCGATATGTCACTCGTTGTGTATCTTAAGAGATTCATCGTTACTCCCTCCATAGGTTACTCGTATTCTCTGATTCAATACCTCTCGTGACGAAACATTGGCTCTCTTAATAGTGCCATACTTCTTCCTCCCAGTTGCTCACACTGTTTCCTACTTTTTGTGTACTTGCCAGTCTGCCAGAAGCGATATGTCACTAGTTGTGTATCATAAAAGAGTCATCGTTTCTCCTCCTAGGGGTTATTCGAGATTTCTTAATCCAAACACCTAGTAACAAGGCATTGGCTACCTTAAGAGAGTCATAGTTACTCGTCCCCATTGCTCTCACAGTCTGCCACTTTTTCTTACTGTGGCCAGTCTGCCAGAAGCGATATGTCACTCGTTGTGTATCTTAAGAGATTCATCGTTACTCCTTCCATAGGCTACTGGTATTCTCTGATTCAATACCTCTCGTGACGAAAAAGTCGCTATCTTAATAGTGCAATACCTCTTCCTCCCAGTTGCTCACACAGTCTACTACTTTTTGTGTAGTTTTTGTCTGCCAGAAACTATAATTCACTAGTTGTGTATCATAAAAGAGTCAACGTATCTCCTCCTAGGGGTTATTCGAGATTTCTTAATCCAAACACCTAGTAACGAGGCATTGGCTACCTTAAGAGAGTCATAGTTACTCGTCCCAATTGCTCACCCAGTCTGCCACTTTTTCTTACTGTGGCCAGTCTGCCAGAAGCGATATGTCACTCGTTGTGTATCTTAAGAGATTCGTCGTTACTCCTTTCATAGGTTACTGGTATTCTCTGATTCAATACCTCTCGTGACAAAAAAGTCGCTATCTTAATAGTGCAATACTTCTTGCTCCCAGTTGCTCACACTGTCTACTACTTTTTGTGTAGTTTTGTCTGCCAGAAACTATAATTCACTAGTTGCGTATCATAAAAGAGTCATCGTTTCTCCTCCTATTGGTTATTCGAAATTTCTTAATCGAAACCCCTAGTAACGAGGCATTGGCTACCTTAAGAGAGTCATAGTTACTCGTCCCTATTGCTCACCCAGTCTGCCACTTATTCTTACTGTGGCCAGTCTGCCAGAAGCGATATGTCACTCGTTGTGTATCTTAAGAGATTCATCGTTACTCCTTGCATAGGTTACTGGTATTCTCTGATTCAATACCTCCCGTGACGAAAAAGTCGCTATCTTAATAGTGCAATACTTCTTCCTCCCAGTTGCTCACACTGTTTCCTACTTTTTGTGTACTTGCCAGTCTGCCAGAAGAGATATGTCACTAGTTGTGTATCATAAAAGAGTCATCGTTTCTCCTCCTATTGGTTATTCGAAATTTCTTAATCGAAACCCCTAGTAACGAGGCATTGGCTACCTTAAGAGAGTCATAGTTACTCGTCCCAATTGCTCACCCAGTCTGCCACTTATTCTTACTGTGGCCAGTCTGCCAGAAGCGATATGTCACTCGTTGTGCATCTTAAGAGATTCATCGTTACTCCCTCCATAGGTTACTGGTATTCTCTGATTCAATACCTCTCGTGACGAAACATTGGCTTTCTTAATAGTGCCATAATTCTTCCTCCCAGTTGCTCACACTGTTTCCTACTTTTTGTGTACTTGCCAGTCTGAAAGAAGCGATATGTCACTAGTTGTGTATCATAAAAGAGTCATCGTTTCTCCTCCTAGAGGTTATTCGAGATTTCTTAATCCAAACACCTAGTATCAAGGCATTGGCTACCTTAAGAGAGTCATAGTTACTCGTCCCAATTGCTCACCCAGTCTGTAACTTTTTCGTACTGTGGCCAGTCTGCCAGAAGCGATATGTCACTCGTTGTGTATCTTAAGAGATTCATCGTTACTCCCTCCATAGGTTATCGTATTCTCTGATTCAATACCTCTCGTGACGAAACATTGGCTCTCTTAATAGTGCCATACTTCTTCCTCCCAGTTGCTCACACTGTTTCCTACTTTTTGTGTACTTGCCAGTCTGCCAGAAGCGATATGTCACTAGTTGTGTATCATAAAAGAGTCATCGTTTCTCCTCCTAGGGGTTATTCGAAATTTCTTAATCCAAACACCTAGTAACAAGGCATTGGCTACCTTAAGAGAGTCATAGTTACTCGTCCCCATTGCTCTCACAGTCTGCCACTTTTTCTTACTGTGGCCAGTCTGCCAGAAGCGATATGTCACTCGTTGTGTATCTTAAGAGATTCATCGTTACTCCTTCCATAGGCTACTGGTATTCTCTGATTCAATACCTCTCGTGACGAAAAAGTCGCTATCTTAATAGTGCAATACCTCTTCCTCCCAGTTGCTCACACAGTCTACTACTTTTTGTGTAGTTTTTGTCTATCAGAAACTATAATTCACTAGTTGTGTATCATAAAAGAGTCAACGTATCTCCTCCTAGGGGTTATTCGAGATTTCTTAATCCAAACCCCTAGTAACGAGGCATTGGCTACCTTAAGAGAGTCATAGTTACTCGTCCCCATTGCTCACCCAGTCTGTAACTTTTTCGTACTGTGGCCAGTCTGCCAGAAGCGATATGTCACTCGTTGTGTATCTTAAGAGATTCATCGTTACTCCCTCCATAGGTTACTCGTATTCTCTGATTCAATACCTCTCGTGACGAAACATTGGCTCTCTTAATAGTGCCATACTTCTTCCTCCCAGTTGCTCACACTGTTTCCTACTTTTTGTGTACTTGCCAGTCTGCCAGAAGCGATATGTCACTAGTTGTGTATCATAAAAGAGTCATCGTTTCTCCTCCTAGGGGTTATTCGAGATTTCTTAATCCAAACACCTAGTAACAAGGCATTGGCTACCTTAAGAGAGTCATAGTTACTCGTCCCCATTGCTCTCACAGTCTGCAACTTTTTCTTACTGTGGCCAGTAGGCCAGAAGCGATATGTCACTCGTTGTGTATCTTAAGAGATTCATCGTTACTCCTTCCATAGGCTACTGGTATTCTCTGATTCAATACCTCTCGTGACGAAAAAGTCGCTATCTTAATAGTGCAATACCTCTTCCTCCCAGTTGCTCACACAGTCTACTACTTTTTGTGTAGTTTTTGTCTGCCAGAAACTATAATTCACTAGTTGTGTATCATAAAAGAGTCAACGTATCTCCTCCTAGGGGTTATTCGAGATTTCTTAATCCAAACACCTAGTAACGAGGCATTGGCTACCTTAAGAGAGTCATAGTTACTCGTCCCAATTGCTCACCCAGTCTGCCACTTTTTCTTACTGTGGCCAGTCTGCCAGAAGCGATATGTCACTCGTTGTGTATCTTAAGAGATTCGTCGTTACTCCTTTCATAGGTTACTGGTATTCTCTGATTCAATACCTCTCGTGACGAAAAAGTCGCTATCTTAATAGTGCAATACTTCTTCCTCCCAGTTGCTCACACTGTCTACTACTTTTTGTGTAGTTTTGTCTGCCAGAAACTATAATTCACTAGTTGTGTATCATAAATGTGTCATCGTTTCTCCTCCTAGGGATATTCGAGATTTCTTAATCCAAACCCCTAGTAACGAGGCATTGGAACCTTAAGAGAGTCATAGTTACTCGTCCCAATTGCTCACCCAGTCTGCCACTTATTCTTACTGTGGCCAGTCTGCCAGAAGCGATATGTCACTCGTTGTGTATCTTAAGAGATTCATCGTTACTCCTTGCATAGGTTACTGGTATTCTCTGATTCAATACCTCCCGTGACGAAAAAGTCGCTATCTTAATAGTGCAATACTTCTTCCTCCCAGTTGCTCACACTGTTTCCTACTTTTTGTGTACTTGCCAGTCTGCCAGAAGAGATATGTCACTAGTTGTGTATCATAAAAGAGTCATCGTTTCTCCTCCTAATGGTTATTCGAAATTTCTTAATCGAAACCCCTAGTAACGAGGCATTGGCAACCTTAAGAGAGTCATAGTTACTCGTCCCAATTGCTCACCCAGTCTGCCACTTATTCTTACTGTGGCCAGTCTGCCAGAAGCGATATGTCACTCGTTGTGCATCTTAAGAGATTCATCGTTACTCCCTCCATAGGTTACTGGTATTCTCTGATTCAATACCTCTCGTGACGAAACATTGGCTTTCTTAATAGTGCCATACTTCTTCCTCCCAGTTGCTCACACTGTTTCCTACTTTTTGTGTACTTGCCAGTCTGAAAGAAGCGATATGTCACTAGTTGTGTATCATAAAAGAGTCATCGTTTCTCCTCCTAGAAGTTATTCGAGATTTCTTAATCCAAACACCTAGTATCAAGGCATTGGCTACCTTAAGAGAGTCATAGTTACTCGTCCCCATTGCTCACCCAGTCTGTAACTTTTTCGTACTGTGGCCAGTCTGCCAGAAGCGATATGTCACTCGTTGTGTATCTTAAGAGATTCATCGTTACTCCCTCCATAGGTTACTCGTATTCTCTGATTCAATACCTCTCGTGACGAAACATTGGCTCTCTTAATAGTGCCATACTTCTTCCTCCCAGTTGCTCACACTGTTTCCTACTTTTTGTGTACTTGCCAGTCTGCCAGAAGCGATATGTCACTAGTTGTGTATCATAAAAGAGTCATCGTTTCTCCTCCTAGGGGTTATTCGAGATTTCTTAATCCAAACACCTAGTAACAAGGCATTGGCTACCTTAAGAGAGTCATAGTTACTCGTCCCCATTGCTCTCACAGTCTGCCACTTTTTCTTACTGTGGCCAGTCTGCCAGAAGCGATATGTCACTCGTTGTGTATCTTAAGAGATTCATCGTTACTCCTTCCATAGGCTACTGGTATTCTCTGATTCAATACCTCTCGTGACGAAAAAGTCGCTATCTTAATAGTGCAATACCTCTTCCTCCCAGTTGCTCACACAGTCTACTACTTTTTGTGTAGTTTTTGTCTGCCAGAAACTATAATTCACTAGTTGTGTATCATAAAAGAGTCATCGTTTCTCCTCCTAGGGGTTATTCGAGATTTCTTAATCCAAACACCTAGTAACGAGGCATTGGCTACCTTAAGAGAGTCATAGTTACTCGTCCCAATTGCTCACCCAGTCTGCCACTTTTTCTTACTGTGGCCAGTCTGCCAGAAGCGATATGTCACTCGTTGTGTATCTTAAGAGATTCGTCGTTACTCCTTTCATAGGTTACTGGTATTCTCTGATTCAATACCTCTCGTGACAAAAAAGTCGCTATCTTAATAGTGCAATACTTCTTGCTCCCAGTTGCTCACACTGTCTACTACTTTTTGTGTAGTTTTGTCTGCCAGAAACTATAATTCACTAGTTGCGTATCATAAAAGAGTCATCGTTTCTCCTCCTATTGGTTATTCAAAATTTCTTAATCGAAACCCCTAGTAACGAGGCATTGGCTACCTTAAGAGAGTCATAGTTACTCGTCCCTATTGCTCACCCAGTCTGCCACTTATTCTTACTGTGGCCAGTCTGCCAGAAGCGATATGTCACTCGTTGTGTATCTTAAGAGATTCATCGTTACTCCTTGCATAGGTTACTGGTATTCTCTGATTCAATACCTCCCGTGACGAAAAAGTCGCTATCTTAATAGTGCAATACTTCTTCCTCCCAGTTGCTCACACTGTTTCCTACTTTTTGTGTACTTGCCAGTCTGCCAGAAGAGATATGTCACTAGTTGTGTATCATAAAAGAGTCATCGTTTCTCCTCCTATTGGTTATTCGAAATTTCTTAATCGAAACCCCTAGTAACGAGGCATTGGCTACCTTAAGAGAGTCATAGTTACTCGTCCCAATTGCTCACCCAGTCTGCCACTTATTCTTACTGTGGCCAGTCTGCCAGAAGCGATATGTCACTCGTTGTGCATCTTAAGAGATTCATCGTTACTCCCTCCATAGGTTACTGGTATTCTCTGATTCAATACCTCTCGTGACGAAACATTGGCTTTCTTAATAGTGCCATAATTCTTCCTCCCAGTTGCTCACATTGTTTCCTACTTTTTGTGTACTTGCCAGTCTGAAAGAAGCGATATGTCACTAGTTGTGTATCATAAAAGAGTCATCGTTTCTCCTCCTAGAGGTTATTCGAGATTTCTTAATCCAAACACCTAGTATCAAGGCATTGGCTACCTTAAGAGAGTCATAGTTACTCGTCCCAATTGCTCACCCAGTCTGTAACTTTTTCGTACTGTGGCCAGTCTGCCAGAAGCGATATGTCACTCGTTGTGTATCTTAAGAGATTCATCGTTACTCCCTCCATAGGTTATCGTATTCTCTGATTCAATACCTCTCGTGACGAAACATTGGCTCTCTTAATAGTGCCATACTTCTTCCTCCCAGTTGCTCACACTGTTTCCTACTTTTTGTGTACTTGCCAGTCTGCCAGAAGCGATATGTCACTAGTTGTGTATCATAAAAGAGTCATCGTTTCTCCTCCTAGGGGTTATTCGAAATTTCTTAATCCAAACACCTAGTAACAAGGCATTGGCTACCTTAAGAGAGTCATAGTTACTCGTCCCCATTGCTCTCACAGTCTGCCACTTTTTCTTACTGTGGCCAGTCTGCCAGAAGCGATATGTCACTCGTTGTGTATCTTAAGAGATTCATCGTTACTCCTTCCATAGGCTACTGGTATTCTCTGATTCAATACCTCTCGTGACGAAAAAGTCGCTATCTTAATAGTGCAATACCTCTTCCTCCCAGTTGCTCACACAGTCTACTACTTTTTGTGTAGTTTTTGTCTATCAGAAACTATAATTCACTAGTTGTGTATCATAAAAGAGTCAACGTATCTCCTCCTAGGGGTTATTCGAGATTTCTTAATCCAAACACCTAGTAACGAGGCATTGGCTACCTTAAGAGAGTCATAGTTACTCGTCCCAATTGCTCACCCAGTCTGCCACTTTTTCTTACTGTGGCCAGTCTGCCAGAAGCGATATGTCACTCGTTGTGTATCTTAAGAGATTCGTCGTTACTCCTTTCATAGGTTACTGGTATTCTCTGATTCAATACCTCTCGTGACAAAAAAGTCGCTATCTTAATAGTGCAATACTTCTTGCTCCCAGTTGCTCACACTGTCTACTACTTTTTGTGTAGTTTTGTCTGCCAGAAACTATAATTCACTAGTTGCGTATCATAAAAGAGTCATCGTTTCTCCTCCTATTGGTTATTCGAAATTTCTTAATCGAAACCCCTAGTAACGAGGCATTGGCTACCTTAAGAGAGTCATAGTTACTCGTCCCTATTGCTCACCCAGTCTGCCACTTATTCTTACTGTGGCCAGTCTGCCAGAAGCGATATGTCACTCGTTGTGTATCTTAAGAGATTCATCGTTACTCCTTGCATAGGTTACTGGTATTCTCTGATTCAATACCTCCCGTGACGAAAACGTCGCTATCTTAATAGTGCAATACTTCTTCCTCCCAGTTGCTCACACTGTTTCCTACTTTTTGTGTACTTGCCAGTCTGCCAGAAGAGATATGTCACTAGTTGTGTATCATAAAAGAGTCATCGTTTCTCCTCCTATTGGTTATTCGAAATTTCTTAATCGAAACCCCTAGTAACGAGGCATTGGCTACCTTAAGAGAGTCATAGTTACTCGTCCCAATTGCTCACCCAGTCTGCCACTTATTCTTACTGTGGCCAGTCTGCCAGAAGCGATATGTCACTCGTTGTGCATCTTAAGAGATTCATCGTTACTCCCTCCATAGGTTACTGGTATTCTCTGATTCAATACCTCTCGTGACGAAACATTGGCTTTCTTAATAGTGCCATAATTCTTCCTCCCAGTTGCTCACACTGTTTCCTACATTTTGTGTACTTGCCAGTCTGAAAGAAGCGATATGTCACTAGTTGTGTATCATAAAAGAGTCATCGTTTCTCCTCCTAGAGGTTATTCGAGATTTCTTAATCCAAACACCTAGTATCAAGGCATTGGCTACCTTAAGAGAGTCATAGTTACTCGTCCCAATTGCTCACCCAGTCTGTAACTTTTTCGTACTGTGGCCAGTCTGCCAGAAGCGATATGTCACTCGTTGTGTATCTTAAGAGATTCATCGTTACTCCCTCCATAGGTTATCGTATTCTCTGATTCAATACCTCTCGTGACGAAACATTGGCTCTCTTAATAGTGCCATACTTCTTCCTCCCAGTTGCTCACACTGTTTCCTACTTTTTGTGTACTTGCCAGTCTGCCAGAAGCGATATGTCACTAGTTGTGTATCATAAAAGAGTCATCGTTTCTCCTCCTAGGGGTTATTCGAAATTTCTTAATCCAAACACCTAGTAACAAGGCATTGGCTACCTTAAGAGAGTCATAGTTACTCGTCCCCATTGCTCTCACAGTCTGCCACTTTTTCTTACTGTGGCCAGTCTGCCAGAAGCGATATGTCACTCGTTGTGTATCTTAAGAGATTCATCGTTACTCCTTCCATAGGCTACTGGTATTCTCTGATTCAATACCTCTCGTGACGAAAAAGTCGCTATCTTAATAGTGCAATACCTCTTCCTCCCAGTTGCTCACACAGTCTACTACTTTTTGTGTAGTTTTTGTCTATCAGAAACTATAATTCACTAGTTGTGTATCATAAAAGAGTCAACGTATCTCCTCCTAGGGGTTATTCGAGATTTCTTAATCCAAACACCTAGTATCAAGGCATTGGCTACCTTAAGAGAGTCATAGTTACTCGTCCCCATTGCTCACCCAGTCTGTAACTTTTTCGTACTGTGGCCAGTCTGCCAGAAGCGATATGTCACTCGTTGTGTATCTTAAGAGATTCATCGTTACTCCCTCCATAGGTTACTCGTATTCTCTGATTCAATACCTCTCGTGACGAAACATTGGCTCTCTTAATAGTGCCATACTTCTTCCTCCCAGTTGCTCACACTGTTTCCTACTTTTTGTGTACTTGCCAGTCTGCCAGAAGCGATATGTCACTAGTTGTGTATCATAAAAGAGTCATCGTTTCTCCTCCTAGGGGTTATTCGAGATTTCTTAATCCAAACACCTAGTAACAAGGCATTGGCTACCTTAAGAGAGTCATAGTTACTCGTCCCCATTGCTCTCACAGTCTGCCACTTTTTCTTACTGTGGCCAGTCTGCCAGAAGCGATATGTCACTCGTTGTGTATCTTAAGAGATTCATCGTTACTCCTTCCATAGGCTACTGGTATTCTCTGATTCAATACCTCTCGTGACGAAAAAGTCGCTATCTTAATAGTGCAATACCTCTTCCTCCCAGTTGCTCACACAGTCTACTACTTTTTGTTTAGTTTTTGTCTGCCAGAAACTATAATTCACTAGTTGTGTATCATAAAAGAGTCAACGTATCTCCTCCTAGGGGTTATTCGAGATTTCTTAATCCAAACACCTAGTAACGAGGCATTGGCTACCTTAAGAGAGTCATAGTTACTCGTCCCAATTGCTCACCCAGTCTGCCACTTTTTCTTACTGTGGCCAGTCTGCCAGAAGCGATATGTCACTCGTTGTGTATCTTAAGAGATTCGTCGTTACTCCTTTCATAGGTTACTGGTATTCTCTGATTCAATACCTCTCGTGACGAAAAAGTCGCTATCTTAATAGTGCAATACTTCTTCCTCCCAGTTGCTCACACTGTCTACTACTTTTTGTGTAGTTTTGTCTGCCAGAAACTATAATTCACTAGTTGTGTATCATAAATGTGTCATCGTTTCTCCTCCTAGGGATATTCGAGATTTCTTAATCCAAACCCCTAGTAACGAGGCATTGGCTACCTTAAGAGAGTCATAGTTACTCGTCCCAATTGCTCACCCAGTCTGCCACTTATTCTTACTGTGGCCAGTCTGCCAGAAGCGATATGTCACTCGTTGTGTATCTTAAGAGATTCATCGTTACTCCTTGCATAGGTTACTGGTATTCTCTGATTCAATACCTCCCGTGACGAAAAAGTCGCTATCTTAATAGTGCAATACTTCTTCCTCCCAGTTGCTCACACTGTTTCCTACTTTTTGTGTACTTGCCAGTCTGCCAGAAGAGATATGTCACTAGTTGTGTATCATAAAAGAGTCATCGTTTCTCCTCCTAATGGTTATTCGAAATTTCTTAATCGAAACCCCTAGTAACGAGGCATTGGCTACCTTAAGAGAGTCATAGTTACTCGTCCCAATTGCTCACCCAGTCTGCCACTTATTCTTACTGTGGCCAGTCTGCCAGAAGCGATATGTCACTCGTTGTGCATCTTAAGAGATTCATCGTTACTCCCTCCATAGGTTACTGGTATTCTCTGATTCAATACCTCTCGTGACGAAACATTGGCTTTCTTAATAGTGCCATACTTCTTCCTCCCAGTTGCTCACACTGTTTCCTACTTTTTGTGTACTTGCCAGTCTGAAAGAAGCGATATGTCACTAGTTGTGTATCATAAAAGAGTCATCGTTTCTCCTCCTAGAAGTTATTCGAGATTTCTTAATCCAAACACCTAGTATCAAGGCATTGGCTACCTTAAGAGAGTCATAGTTACTCGTCCCCATTGCTCACCCAGTCTGTAACTTTTTCGTACTGTGGCCAGTCTGCCAGAAGCGATATGTCACTCGTTGTGTATCTTAAGAGATTCATCGTTACTCCCTCCATAGGTTACTCGTATTCTCTGATTCAATACCTCTCGTGACGAAACATTGGCTCTCTTAATAGTGCCATACTTCTTCCTCCCAGTTGCACACACTGTTTCCTACTTTTTGTGTACTTGCCAGTCTGCCAGAAGCGATATGTCACTAGTTGTGTATCATAAAAGAGTCATCGTTTCTCCTCCTAGGGGTTATTCGAGATTTCTTAATCCAAACACCTAGTAACAAGGCATTGGCTACCTTAAGAGAGTCATAGTTACTCGTCCCCATTGCTCTCACAGTCTGCCACTTTTTCTTACTGTGGCCAGTCTGCCAGAAGCGATATGTCACTCGTTGTGTATCTTAAGAGATTCATCGTTACTCCTTCCATAGGCTACTGGTATTCTCTGATTCAATACCTCTCGTGACGAAAAAGTCGCTATCTTAATAGTGCAATACCTCTTCCTCCCAGTTGCTCACACAGTCTACTACTTTTTGTGTAGTTTTTGTCTGCCAGAAACTATAATTCACTAGTTGTGTATCATAAAAGAGTCAACGTATCTCCTCCTAGGGGTTATTCGAGATTTCTTAATCCAAACACCTAGTAACGAGGCATTGGCTACCTTAAGAGAGTCATAGTTACTCGTCCCAATTGCTCACCCAGTCTGCCACTTTTTCTTACCTTGGCCAGTCTGCCAGAAGCGATATGTCACTCGTTGTGTATCTTAAGAGATTCGTCGTTACTCCTTTCATAGGTTACTGGTATTCTCTGATTCAATACCTCTCGTGACAAAAAAGTCGCTATCTTAATAGTGCAATACTTCTTGCTCCCAGTTGCTCACACTGTCTACTACTTTTTGTGTAGTTTTGTCTGCCAGAAACTATAATTCACTAGTTGCGTATCATAAAAGAGTCATCGTTTCTCCTCCTATTGGTTATTCGAAATTTCTTAATCGAAACCCCTAGTAACGAGGCATTGGCTACCTTAAGAGAGTCGTAGTTACTCGTCCCTATTGCTCACCCAGTCTGCCACTTATTCTTACTGTGGCCAGTCTGCCAGAAGCGATATGTCACTCGTTGTGTATCTTAAGAGATTCATCGTTACTCCTTGCATAGGTTACTGGTATTCTCTGATTCAATACCTCCCGTGACGAAAAAGTCGCTATCTTAATAGTGCAATACTATTTCCTCCCAGTTGCTCACACTGTTTCCTACTTTTTGTGTACTTGCCAGTCTGCCAGAAGAGATATGTCACTAGTTGTGTATCATAAAAGAGTCATCGTTTCTCCTCCTATTGGTTATTCGAAATTTCTTAATCGAAACCCCTAGTAACGAGGCATTGGCTACCTTAAGAGAGTCATAGTTACTCGTCCCAATTGCTCACCCAGTCTGCCACTTATTCTTACTGTGGCCAGTCTGCCAGAAGCGATATGTCACTCGTTGTGCATCTTAAGAGATTCATCGTTACTCCCTCCATAGGTTACTGGTATTCTCTGATTCAATACCTCTCGTGACGAAACATTGGCTTTCTTAATAGTGCCATAATTCTTCCTCCCAGTTGCTCACACTGTTTCCTACTTTTTGTGTACTTGCCAGTCTGAAAGAAGCGATATGTCACTAGTTGTGTATCATAAAAGAGTCATCGTTTCTCCTCCTAGAGGTTATTCGAGATTTCTTAATCCAAACACCTAGTATCAAGGCATTGGCTACCTTAAGAGAGTCATAGTTACTCGTCCCAATTGCTCACCCAGTCTGTAACTTTTTCGTACTGTGGCCAGTCTGCCAGAAGCGATATGTCACTCGTTGTGTATCTTAAGAGATTCATCGTTACTCCCTCCATAGGTTACTCGTATTCTCTGATTCAATACCTCTCGTGACGAAACATTGGCTCTCTTAATAGTGCCATACTTCTTCCTCCCAGTTGCTCACACTGTTTCCTACTTTTTGTGTACTTGCCAGTCTGCCAGAAGCGATATGTCACTAGTTGTGTATCATAAAAGAGTCATCGTTTCTCCTCCTAGGGGTTAATCGAAATTTCTTAATCCAAACACCTAGTAACAAGGCATTGGCTACCTTAAGAGAGTCATAGTTACTCGTCCCCATTGCTCTCACAGTCTGCCACTTTTTCTTACTGTGGCCAGTCTGCCAGAAGCGATATGTCACTCGTTGTGTATCTTAAGAGATTCATCGTTACTCCTTCCATAGGCTACTGGTATTCTCTGATTCAATACCTCTCGTGACGAAAAAGTCGCTATCTTAATAGTGCAATACCTCTTCCTCCCAGTTGCTCACACAGTCTACTACTTTTTGTGTAGTTTTTGTCTATCAGAAACTATAATTCACTAGTTGTGTATCATAAAAGAGTCAACGTATCTCCTCCTAGGGGTTATTCGAGATTTCTTAATCCAAACCCCTAGTAACGAGGCATTGGCTACCTTAAGAGAGTCATAGTTACTCGTCCCCATTGCTCACCCAGTCTGTAACTTTTTCGTACTGTGGCCAGTCTGCCAGAAGCGATATGTCACTCGTTGTGTATCTTAAGAGATTCATCGTTACTCCCTCCATAGGTTACTCGTATTCTCTGATTCAATACCTCTCGTGACGAAACATTGGCTCTCTTAATAGTGCCATACTTCTTCCTCCCAGTTGCTCACACTGTCTACTACTTTTTGTGTACTTGCCAGTCTGCCAGAAGCGATATGTCACTAGTTGTGTATCATAAAAGAGTCATCGTTTCTCCTCCTAGGGGTTATTCGAGATTTCTTAATCCAAACACCTAGTAACAAGGCATTGGCTACCTTAAGAGAGTCATAGTTACTCGTCCCCATTGCTCTCACAGTCTGCCACTTTTTCTTACTGTGGCCAGTCTGCCAGAAGCGATATGTCACTCGTTGTGTATCTTAAGAGATTCATCGTTACTCCTTCCATAGGCTACTGGTATTCTCTGATTCAATACCTCTCGTGACGAAAAAGTCGCTATCTTAATAGTGCAATACCTCTTCCTCCCAGTTGCTCACACAGTCTACTACTTTTTGTGTAGTTTTTGTCTGCCAGAAACTATAATTCACTAGTTGTGTATCATAAAAGAGTCAACGTATCTCCTCCTAGGGGTTATTCGAGATTTCTTAATCCAAACACCTAGTAACGAGGCATTGGCTACCTTAAGAGAGTCATAGTTACTCGTCCCAATTGCTCACCTAGTCTGCCACTTTTTCTTACTGTGGCCAGTCTGCCAGAAGCGATATGTCACTCGTTGTGTATCTTAAGAGATTCATCGTTACTCCTTGCATAGGTTACTGGTATTCTCTGATTCAATACCTCCCGTGACGAAAAAGTCGCTATCTTAATAGTGCAATACTCCTTCCTCCCAGTTGCTCACACTGTTTCCTACTTTTTGTGTACTTGCCAGTCTGCCAGAAGAGATATGTCACTAGTTGTGTATCATAAAAGAGTCATCGTTTCTCCTCCTATTGGTTATTCGAAATTTCTTAATCGAAACCCCTAGTAACGAGGCATTGGCTACCTTAAGAGAGTCATAGTTACTCGTCCCAATTGCTCACCCAGTCTGCCACTTATTCTTACTGTGGCCAGTCTGCCAGAAGCGATATGTCACTCGTTGTGCATCTTAAGAGATTCATCGTTACTCCCTCCATAGGTTACTGGTATTCTCTGATTCAATACCTCTCGTGACGAAACATTGGCTTTCTTAATAGTGCCATAATTCTTCCTCCCAGTTGCTCACACTGTTTCCTACTTTTTGTGTACTTGCCAGTCTGAAAGAAGCGATATGTCACTAGTTGAGTATCATAAAAGAGTCATCGTTTCTCCTCCTAGAGGTTATTCGAGATTTCTTAATCCAAACACCTAGTATCAAGGCATTGGCTACCTTAAGAGAGTCATAGTTACTCGTCCCAATTGCTCACCCAGTCTGTAACTTTTTCGTACTGTGGCCAGTCTGCCAGAAGCGATATGTCACTCGTTGTGTATCTTAAGAGATTCATCGTTACTCCCTCCATAGGTTACTCGTATTCTCTGATTCAATACCTCTCGTGACGAAACATTGGCTCTCTTAATAGTGCCATACTTCTTCCTCCCAGTTGCTCACACTGTTTCCTACTTTTTGTGTACTTGCCAGTCTGCCAGAAGCGATATGTCACTAGTTGTGTATCATAAAAGAGTCATCGTTTCTCCTCCTAGGGGTTAATCGAAATTTCTTAATCCAAACACCTAGTAACAAGGCATTGGCTACCTTAAGAGAGTCATAGTTACTCGTCCCCATTGCTCTCACAGTCTGCCACTTTTTCTTACTGTGGCCAGTCTGCCAGAAGCGATATGTCACTCGTTGTGTATCTTAAGAGATTCATCGTTACTCCTTCCATAGGCTACTGGTATTCTCTGATTCAATACCTCTCGTGACGAAAAAGTCGCTATCTTAATAGTGCAATACCTCTTCCTCCCAGTTGCTCACACAGTCTACTACTTTTTGTGTAGTTTTTGTCTATCAGAAACTATAATTCACTAGTTGTGTATCATAAAAGAGTCAACGTATCTCCTCCTAGGGGTTATTCGAGATTTCTTAATCCAAACCCCTAGTAACGAGGCATTGGCTACCTTAAGAGAGTCATAGTTACTCGTCCCCATTGCTCACCCAGTCTGTAACTTTTTCGTACTGTGGCCAGTCTGCCAGAAGCGATATGTCACTCGTTGTGTATCTTAAGAGATTCATCGTTACTCCCTCCATAGGTTACTCGTATTCTCTGATTCAATACCTCTCGTGACGAAACATTGGCTCTCTTAATAGTGCCATACTTCTTCCTCCCAGTTGCTCACACTGTTTCCTACTTTTTGTGTACTTGCCAGTCTGCCAGAAGCGATATGTCACTAGTTGTGTATCATAAAAGAGTCATCGTTTCTCCTCCTAGGGGTTATTCGAGATTTCTTAATCCAAACACCTAGTAACAAGGCATTGGCTACCTTAAGAGAGTCATAGTTACTCGTCCCCATTGCTCTCACAGTCTGCCACTTTTTCTTACTGTGGCCAGTCTGCCAGAAGCGATATGTCACTCGTTGTGTATCTTAAGAGATTCATCGTTACTCCTTCCATAGGCTACTGGTATTCTCTGATTCAATACCTCTCGTGACGAAAAAGTCGCTATCTTAATAGTGCAATACCTCTTCCTCCCAGTTGCTCACACAGTCTACTACTTTTTGTGTAGTTTTTGTCTGCCAGAAACTATAATTCACTAGTTGTGTATCATAAAAGAGTCAACGTATCTCCTCCTAGGGGTTATTCGAGATTTCTTAATCCAAACACCTAGTAACGAGGCATTGGCTACCTTAAGAGAGTCATAGTTACTCGTCCCAATTGCTCACCTAGTCTGCCACTTTTTCTTACTGTGGCCAGTCTGCCAGAAGCGATATGTCACTCGTTGTGTATCTTAAGAGATTCGTCGTTACTCCTTTCATAGGTTACTGGTATTCTCTGATTCAATACCTCTCGTAACGAAAAAGTCGCTATCTTAATAGTGCAATACTTCTTCCTCCCAGTTGCTCACACTGTCTACTACTTTTTGTGTAGTTTTGTCTGCCAGAAACTATAATTCACTAGTTGTGTATCATAAATGTGTCATCGTTTCTCCTCCTAGGGATATTCGAGATTTCTTAATCCAAACCCCTAGTAACGAGGCATTGGCTACCTTAAGAGAGTCATAGTTACTCGTCCCAATTGCTCACCCAGTCTGCCACTTATTCTTACTGTGGCCAGTCTGCCAGAAGCGATATGTCACTCGTTGTGCATCTTAAGAGATTCATCGTTACTCCCTCCATAGGTTACTGGTATTCTCTGATTCAATACCTCTCGTGACGAAACATTGGCTTTCTTAATAGTGCCATACTTCTTCCTCCCAGTTGCTCACACTGTTTCCTACTTTTTGTGTACTTGCCAGTCTGAAAGAAGCGATATGTCACTAGTTGTGTATCATAAAAGAGTCATCGTTTCTCCTCCTAGGGGTTATTCGAGATTTCTTAATCCAAACACCTAGTATCAAGGCATTGGCTACCTTAAGAGAGTCATAGTTACTCGTCCCCATTGCTCACCCAGTCTGTAACTTTTTCTTACTGTGGCCAGTCTGCCAGAAGCGATATGTCACTCGTTGTGTATCTTAAGAGATTCATCGTTACTCCCTCCATAGGTTACTCATATTCTCTGATTCAATACCTCTCGTGACGTAACATTGGCTCTCTTAATAATGCCATACTTCTTCCTCCCAGTTGCTCACACTGTTTCCTACTTTTTGTGTACTTGCCAGTCTGCCAGAAGCGATATGTCACTAGTTGTGTATCATAAAAGAGTCATCGTTTCTCCTCCTAGGGGTTATTCGAGATTTCTTAATCCAAACACCTAGTAACGAGGCATTGGCTACCTTAAGAGAGTCATAGTTACTCGTCCCAATTGCTCACCCAGTCTGCCACTTTTTCTTACTGTGGCCAGTCTGCCAGAAGCGATATGTCACTCGTTGTGTATCTTAAGAGATTCGTCGTTACTCCTTCCATAGGTTACTGGTATTCTCTGATTCAATACCTCTCGTGACGAAAAAGTCACTATCTTAATAGTGCAATACTTCTTCTTCCCAGTTGCTCACACAGTCTACTACTTTTTGTGTAGTTTTTGTCTGCCAGAAACTATAATTCACTAGTTGCGTATCATAAAAGAGTCAACGTATCTCCTCCTAGGGGTTATTCGAGATTTCTTAATCCAAACCCCTAGTAACGAGGCATTGGCTACCTTAAGAGAGTCATAGTTACTCGTCCCAATTGCTCACCCAGTCTGCCACTTATTCTTACTGTGGCCAGTCTGCCAGAAGCGATATGTCACTCGTTGTGTATCTTAAGAGATTCATCGTTACTCCTTCCATAGGTTACTGGTATTCTCTGATTCAATACCTCTCGTGACGAAACATTGGCTTTCTTAATAGTGCCATACTTCTTCCTCCCAGTTGCTCACACTGTTTCCTACTTTTTGTGTACTTGCCAGTCTGAAAGAAGCGATATGTCACTAGTTGTGTATCATAAAAGAGTCATCGTTTCTCCTCCTAGGGGTTATTCGAGATTTCTTAATCCAAACACCTAGTATCAAGGCATTGGCTACCTTAAGAGAGTCATAGTTACTCGTCCCCATTGCTCACCCAGTCTGTAACTTTTTCTTACTGTGGCCAGTCTGCCAGAAGCGATATGTCACTCGTTGTGTATCTTAAGAGATTCATCGTTACTCCCTCCATAGGTTACTCATATTCTCTGATTCAATACCTCTCGTGACGTAACATTGGCTCTCTTAATAGTGCCATACTTCTTCCTCCCAGTTGCTCACACTGTTTCCTACTTTTTGTGTACTTGCCAGTCTGCCAGAAGCGATATGTCACTAGTTGTGTATCATAAAAGAGTCATCGTTTCTCCTCCTAGGGGTTATTCGAGATTTCTTAATCCAAACACCTAGTAACGAGGCATTGGCTACCTTAAGAGAGTCATAGTTACTCGTCCCAATTGCTCACCCAGTCTGCCACTTTTTCTTACTGTGGCCAGTCTGCCAGAAGCGATATGTCACTCGTTGTGTATCTTAAGAGATACGTCGTTACTCCTTCCATAGGTTACTGGTATTCTCTGATTCAATACCTCTCGTGACGAAAAAGTCACTATCTTAATAGTGCAATACTTCTTCTTCCCAGTTGCTCACACAGTCTACTACTTTTTGTGTAGTTTTTGTCTGCCAGAAACTATAATTCACTAGTTGCGTATCATAAAAGAGTCAACGTATCTCCTCCTAGGGGTTATTCGAGATTTCTTAATCCAAACCCCTAGTAACGAGGCATTGGCTACCTTAAGAGAGTCATAGTTACTCGTCCCAATTGCTCACCCAGTCTGCCACTTATTCTTACTGTGGCCAGTCTGCCAGAAGCGATATGTCACTCGTTGTGTATCTTAAGAGATTCATCGTTACTCCTTCCATAGGTTACTGGTATTCTCTGATTCAATACCTCTCGTGACGAAACATTGGCTTTCTTAATAGTGCCATACTTCTTCCTCCCAGTTGCTCACACTGTTTCCTACTTTTTGTGTACTTGCCAGTCTGAAAGAAGCGATATGTCACTAGTTGTGTATCATAAAAGAGTCATCGTTTCTCCTCCTAGGGGTTATTCGAGATTTCTTAATCCAAACACCTAGTATCAAGGCATTGGCTACCTTAAGAGAGTCATAGTTACTCGTCCCCATTGCTCACCCAGTCTGTAACTTTTTCTTACTGTGGCCAGTCTGCCAGAAGCGATATGTCACTCGTTGTGTATCTTAAGAGATTCATCGTTACTCCCTCCATAGGTTACTCATATTCTCTGATTCAATACCTCTCGTGACGTAACATTGGCTCTCTTAATAGTGCCATACTTCTTCCTCCCAGTTGCTCACACTGTTTCCTACTTTTTGTGTACTTGCCAGTCTGCCTGAAGCGATATGTCACTAGTTGTGTATCATAAAAGAGTCATCGTTTCTCCTCCTAGGGGTTATTCGAGATTTCTTAATCCAAACACCTAGTAACGAGGCATTGGCTACCTTAAGAGAGTCATAGTTACTCGTCCCAATTGCTCACCCAGTCTGCCACTTTTTCTTACTGTGGCCAGTCTGCCAGAAGCGATATGTCACTCGTTGTGTATCTTAAGAGATTCGTCGTTACTCCTTCCATAGGTTACTGGTATTCTCTGATTCAATACCTCTCGTGACGAAAAAGTCACTATCTTAATAGTGCAATACTTCTTCTTCCCAGTTGCTCACACAGTCTACTACTTTTTGTGTAGTTTTTGTCTGCCAGAAACTATAATTCACTAGTTGCGTATCATAAAAGAGTCAACGTATCTCCTCCTAGGGGTTATTCGAGATTTCTTAATCCAAACCCCTAGTAACGAGGCATTGGCTACCTTAAGAGAGTCATAGTTACTCGTCCCAATTGCTCACCCAGTCTGCCACTTTTTCTTACTGTGGCCAGTCTGCCAGAAGCGATATGTCACTCGTTGTGTATCTTAAGAGATTCATCGTTACTCCTTCCATAGGCTACTGGTATTCTCTGATTCAATACCTCTCGTGACGAAAAAGTCGCTATCTTAATAGTGCAATACCTCTTCCTCCCAGTTGCTCACACTGTTTCCTACTTTTTGTGTAGTTTTTGTCTGCCAGAAACTATAATTCACTAGTTGTGTATCATAAAAGAGTCAACGTATCTCGTCCTAGGGGTTATTCGAGATTTCTTAATCCAAACACCTAGTAACGAGGCATTGGCTACCTTAAGAGAGTCATAGTTACTCGTCCCAATTGCTCACCTAGTCTGCCACTTTTTCTTACTGTGGCCAGTCTGCCAGAAGCGATATGTCACTCGTTGTGTATCTTAAGAGATTCGTCGTTACTCCTTTCATAGGTTACTGGTATTCTCTGATTCAATACCTCTCGTAACGAAAAAGTCGCTATCTTAATAGTGCAATACTTCTTCCTCCCAGTTGCTCACACTGTCTACTACTTTTTGTGTAGTTTTGTCTGCCAGAAACTATAATTCACTAGTTGTGTATCATAAATGTGTCATCGTTTCTCCTCCTAGGGATATTCGAGATTTCTTAATCCAAACCCCTAGTAACGAGGCATTGGCTACCTTAAGAGAGTCATAGTTACTCGTCCCAATTGCTCACCCAGTCTGCCACTTATTCTTACTGTGGCCAGTCTGCCAGAAGCGATATGTCACTCGTTGTGTATCTTAAGAGATTCGTCGTTACTCCTTCCATAGGTTACTGGTATTCTCTGATTCAATACCTCTCGTGACGAAAAAGTCACTATCTTAATAGTGCAATACTTCTTCTTCCCAGTTGCTCACACAGTCTACTACTTTTTGTGTAGTTTTTGTCTGCCAGAAACTATAATTCACTAGTTGCGTATCATAAAAGAGTCAACGTATCTCCTCCTAGGGGTTATTCGAGATTTCTTAATCCAAACCCCTAGTAACGAGGCATTGGCTACCTTAAGAGAGTCATAGTTACTCGTCCCAATTGCTCACCCAGTCTGCCACTTATTCTTACTGTGGCCAGTCTGCCAGAAGCGATATGTCACTCGTTGTGTATCTTAAGAGATTCATCGTTACTCCTTCCATAGGTTACTGGTATTCTCTGATTCAATACCTCTCGTGACGAAACATTGGCTTTCTTAATAGTGCCATACTTCTTCCTCCCAGTTGCTCACACTGTTTCCTACTTTTTGTGTACTTGCCAGTCTGAAAGAAGCGATATGTCACTAGTTGTGTATCATAAAAGAGTCATCGTTTCTCCTCCTAGGGGTTATTCGAGATTTCTTAATCCAAACACCTAGTATCAAGGCATTGGCTACCTTAAGAGAGTCATAGTTACTCGTCCCCATTGCTCACCCAGTCTGTAACTTTTTCTTACTGTGGCCAGTCTGCCAGAAGCGATATGTCACTCGTTGTGTATCTTAAGAGATTCATCGTTACTCCCTCCATAGGTTACTCATATTCTCTGATTCAATACCTCTCGTGACGTAACATTGGCTCTCTTAATAGTGCCATACTTCTTCCTCCCAGTTGCTCACACTGTTTCCTACTTTTTGTGTACTTGCCAGTCTGCCAGAAGCGATATGTCACTAGTTGTGTATCATAAAAGAGTCATCGTTTCTCCTCCTAGGGGTTATTCGAGATTTCTTAATCCAAACACCTAGTAACGAGGCATTGGCTACCTTAAGAGAGTCATAGTTACTCGTCCCAATTGCTCACCCAGTCTGCCACTTTTTCTTACTGTGGCCAGTCTGCCAGAAGCGATATGTCACTCGTTGTGTATCTTAAGAGATTCGTCGTTACTCCTTCCATAGGTTACTGGTATTCTCTGATTCAATACCTCTCGTGACGAAAAAGTCACTATCTTAATAGTGCAATACTTCTTCTTCCCAGTTGCTCACACAGTCTACTACTTTTTGTGTAGTTTTTGTCTGCCAGAAACTATAATTCACTAGTTGCGTATCATAAAAGAGTCAACGTATCTCCTCCTAGGGGTTATTCGAGATTTCTTAATCCAAACCCCTAGTAACGAGGCATTGGCTACCTTAAGAGAGTCATAGTTACTCGTCCCAATTGCTCACCCAGTCTGCCACTTTTTCTTACTGTGGCCAGTCTGCCAGAAGCGATATGTCACTCGTTGTGTATCTTAAGAGATTCATCGTTACTCCTTCCATAGGCTACTGGTATTCTCTGATTCAATACCTCTCGTGACGAAAAAGTCGCTATCTTAATAGTGCAATACCTCTTCCTCCCAGTTGCTCACACAGTCTACTACTTTTTGTGTAGTTTTTGTCTGCCAGAAACTATAATTCACTAGTTGTGTATCATAAAAGAGTCAACGTATCTCCTCCTAGGGGTTATTCGAGATTTCTTAATCCAAACACCTAGTAACGAGGCATTGGCTACCTTAAGAGAGTCATAGTTACTCGTCCCAATTGCTCACCTAGTCTGCCACTTTTTCTTACTGTGGCCAGTCTGCCAGAAGCGATATGTCACTCGTTGTGTATCTTAAGAGATTCGTCGTTACTCCTTTCATAGGTTACTGGTATTCTCTGATTCAATACCTCTCGTAACGAAAAAGTCGCTATCTTAATAGTGCAATACTTCTTCCTCCCAGTTGCTCACACTGTCTACTACTTTTTGTGTAGTTTTGTCTGCCAGAAACTATAATTCACTAGTTGTGTATCATAAATGTGTCATCGTTTCTCCTCCTAGGGATATTCGAGATTTCTTAATCCAAACCCCTAGTAACGAGGCATTGGCTACCTTAAGAGAGTCATAGTTACTCGTCCCAATTGCTCACCCAGTCTGCCACTTATTCTTACTGTGGCCAGTCTGCCAGAAGCGATATGTCACTCGTTGTGTATCTTAAGAGATTCGTCGTTACTCCTTCCATAGGTTACTGGTATTCTCTGATTCAATACCTCTCGTGACGAAAAAGTCACTATCTTAATAGTGCAATACTTCTTCTTCCCAGTTGCTCACACAGTCTACTACTTTTTGTGTAGTTTTTGTCTGCCAGAAACTATAATTCACTAGTTGCGTATCATAAAAGAGTCAACGTATCTCCTCCTAGGGGTTATTCGAGATTTCTTAATCCAAACCCCTAGTAACGAGGCATTGGCTACCTTAAGAGAGTCATAGTTACTCGTCCCAATTGCTCACCCAGTCTGCCACTTATTCTTATTGTGGCCAGTCTGCCAGAAGCGATATGTCACTCGTTGTGTATCTTAAGAGATTCATCGTTACTCCTTCCATAGGTTACTGGTATTCTCTGATTCAATACCTCTCGTGACGAAACATTGGCTTTCTTAATAGTGCCATACTTCTTCCTCCCAGTTGCTCACACTGTTTCCTACTTTTTGTGTACTTGCCAGTCTGAAAGAAGCGATATGTCACTAGTTGTGTATCATAAAAGAGTCATCGTTTCTCCTCCTAGGGGTTATTCGAGATTTCTTAATCCAAACACCTAGTATCAAGGCATTGGCTACCTTAAGAGAGTCATAGTTACTCGTCCCCATTGCTCACCCAGTCTGTAACTTTTTCTTACTGTGGCCAGTCTGCCAGAAGCGATATGTCACTCGTTGTGTATCTTAAGAGATTCATCGTTACTCCCTCCATAGGTTACTCATATTCTCTGATTCAATACCTCTCGTGACGTAACATTGGCTCTCTTAATAGTGCCATACTTCTTCCTCCCAGTTGCTCACACTGTTTCCTACTTTTTGTGTACTAGCCAGTCTGCCAGAAGCGATATGTCACTAGTTGTGTATCATAAAAGAGTCATCGTTTCTCCTCCTAGGGGTTATTCGAGATTTCTTAATCCAAACACCTAGTAACGAGGCATTGGCTACCTTAAGAGAGTCATAGTTACTCGTCCCAATTGCTCACCCAGTCTGCCACTTTTTCTTACTGTGGCCAGTCTGCCAGAAGCGATATGTCACTCGTTGTGTATCTTAAGAGATTCGTCGTTACTCCTTCCATAGGTTACTGGTATTCTCTGATTCAATACCTCTCGTGACGAAAAAGTCACTATCTTAATAGTGCAATACTTCTTCTTCCCAGTTGCTCACACAGTCTACTACTTTTTGTGTAGTTTTTGTCTGCCAGAAACTATAATTCACTAGTTGCGTATCATAAAAGAGTCAACGTATCTCCTCCTAGGGGTTATTCGAGATTTCTTAATCCAAACCCCTAGTAACGAGGCATTGGCTACCTTAAGAGAGTCATAGTTACTCGTCCCAATTGCTCACCCAGTCTGCCACTTATTCTTACTGTGGCCAGTCTGCCAGAAGCGATATGTCACTCGTTGTGTATCTTAAGAGATTCATCGTTACTCCTTCCATAGGTTACTGGTATTCTCTGATTCAATACCTCTCGTGACGAAACATTGGCTTTCTTAATAGTGCCATACTTCTTCCTCCCAGTTGCTCACACTGTTTCCTACTTTTTGTGTACTTGCCAGTCTGAAAGAAGCGATATGTCACTAGTTGTGTATCATAAAAGAGTCATCGTTTCTCCTCCTAGGGGTTATTCGAGATTTCTTAATCCAAACACCTAGTATCAAGGCATTGGCTACCTTAAGAGAGTCATAGTTACTCGTCCCCATTGCTCACCCAGTCTGTAACTTTTTCTTACTGTGGCCAGTCTGCCAGAACGATATGTCGCTCGTTGTGTATCTTAAGAGATTCATCGTTACTCCCTCCATAGGTTACTCATATTCTCTGATTCAATACCTCTCGTGACGTAACATTGGCTCTCTTAATAGTGCCATACTTCTTCCTCCCAGTTGCTCACACTGTTTCCTACTTTTTGTGTACTTGCCAGTCTGCCAGAAGCGATATGTCACTAGTTGTGTATCATAAAAGAGTCATCGTTTCTCCTCCTAGGGGTTATTCGAGATTTCTTAATCCAAACACCTAGTAACGAGGCATTGGCTACCTTAAGAGAGTCATAGTTACTCGTCCCAATTGCTCACCCAGTCTGCCACTTTTTCTTACTGTGGCCAGTCTGCCAGAAGCGATATGTCACTCGTTGTGTATCTTAAGAGATTCGTCGTTACTCTTTCCATAGGTTACTGGTATTCTCTGATTCAATACCTCTCGTGACGAAAAAGTCACTATCTTAATAGTGCAATACTTCTTCTTCCCAGTTGCTCACACAGTCTACTACTTTTTGTGTAGTTTTTGTCTGCCAGAAACTATAATTCACTAGTTGCGTATCATAAAAGAGTCAACGTATCTCCTCCTAGGGGTTATTCGAGATTTCTTAATCCAAACCCCTAGTAACGAGGCATTGGCTACCTTAAGAGAGTCATAGTTACTCGTCCCAATTGCTCACCCAGTCTGCCACTTATTCTTACTGTGGCCAGTCTGCCAGAAGCGATATGTCACTCGTTGTGTATCTTAAGAGATTCATCGTTACTCCTTCCATAGGTTACTGGTATTCTCTGATTCAATACCTCTCGTGACGAAACATTGGCTTTCTTAATAGTGCCATACTTCTTCCTCCCAGTTGCTCACACTGTTTCCTACTTTTTGTGTACTTGCCAGTCTGAAAGAAGCGATATGTCACTAGTTGTGTATCATAAAAGAGTCATCGTTTCTCCTCCTAGGGGTTATTCGAGATTTCTTAATCCAAACACCTAGTATCAAGGCATTGGCTACCTTAAGAGAGTCATAGTTACTCGTCCCCATTGCTCACCCAGTCTGTAACTTTTTCTTACTGTGGCCAGTCTGCCAGAAGCGATATGTCACTCGTTGTGTATCTTAAGAGATTCATCGTTACTCCCTCCATAGGTTACTCATATTCTCTGATTCAATACCTCTCGTGACGTAACATTGGCTCTCTTAATAGTGCCATACTTCTTCCTCCCAGTTGCTCACACTGTTTCCTACTTTTTGTGTACTTGCCAGTCTGCCAGAAGCGATATGTCACTAGTTGTGTATCATAAAAGAGTCATCGTTTCTCCTCCTAGGGGTTATTCGAGATTTCTTAATCCAAACACCTAGTAACGAGGCATTGGCTACCTTAAGAGAGTCATAGTTACTCGTCCCAATTGCTCACCCAGTCTGCCACTTTTTCTTACTGTGGCCAGTCTGCCAGAAGCGATATGTCACTCGTTGTGTATCTTAAGAGATTCGTCGTTACTCCTTCCATAGGTTACTGGTATTCTCTGATTCAATACCTCTCGTGACGAAAAAGTCACTATCTTAATAGTGCAATACTTCTTCTTCCCAGTTGCTCACACAGTCTACTACTTTTTGTGTAGTTTTTGTCTGCCAGAAACTATAATTCACTAGTTGCGTATCATAAAAGAGTCAACGTATCTCCTCCTAGGGGTTATTCGAGATTTCTTAATCCAAACCCCTAGTAACGAGGCATTGGCTACCTTAAGAGAGTCATAGTTACTCGTCCCAATTGCTCACCCAGTCTGCCACTTTTTCTTACTGTGGCCAGTCTGCCAGAAGCGATATGTCACTCGTTGTGTATCTTAAGAGATTCATCGTTACTCCTTCCATAGGCTACTGGTATTCTCTGATTCAATACCTCTCGTGACGAAAAAGTCGCTATCTTAATAGTGCAATACCTCTTCCTCCCAGTTGCTCACACAGTCTACTACTTTTTGTGTAGTTTTTGTCTGCCAGAAACTATAATTCACTAGTTGTGTATCATAAAAGAGTCAACGTATCTCCTCCTAGGGGTTATTCGAGATTTCTTAATCCAAACACCTAGTAACGAGGCATTGGCTACCTTAAGAGAGTCATAGTTACTCGTCCCAATTGCTCACCTAGTCTGCCACTTTTTCTTACTGTGGCCAGTCTGCCAGAAGCGATATGTCACTCGTTGTGTATCTTAAGAGATTCGTCGTTACTCCTTTCATAGGTTACTGGTATTCTCTGATTCAATACCTCTCGTAACGAAAAAGTCGCTATCTTAATAGTGCAATACTTCTTCCTCCCAGTTGCTCACACTGTCTACTACTTTTTGTGTAGTTTTGTCTGCCAGAAACTATAATTCACTAGTTGTGTATCATAAATGTGTCATCGTTTCTCCTCCTAGGGATATTCGAGATTTCTTAATCCAAACCCCTAGTAACGAGGCATTGGCTACCTTAAGAGAGTCATAGTTACTCGTCCCAATTGCTCACCCAGTCTGCCACTTATTCTTACTGTGGCCAGTCTGCCAGAAGCGATATGTCACTCGTTGTGTATCTTAAGAGATTCGTCGTTACTCCTTCCATAGGTTACTGGTATTCTCTGATTCAATACCTCTCGTGACGAAAAAGTCACTATCTTAATAGTGCAATACTTCTTCTTCCCAGTTGCTCACACAGTCTACTACTTTTTGTGTAGTTTTTGTCTGCCAGAAACTATAATTCACTAGTTGCGTATCATAAAAGAGTCAACGTATCTCCTCCTAGGGGTTATTCGAGATTTCTTAATCCAAACCCCTAGTAACGAGGCATTGGCTACCTTAAGAGAGTCATAGTTACTCGTCCCAATTGCTCACCCAGTCTGCCACTTATTCTTACTGTGGCCAGTCTGCCAGAAGCGATATGTCACTCGTTGTGTATCTTAAGAGATTCGTCGTTACTCCTTCCATAGGTTACTGGTATTCTCTGATTCAATACCTCTCGTGACGAAAAAGTCACTATCTTAATAGTGCAATACTTCTTCTTCCCAGTTGCTCACACAGTCTACTACTTTTTGTGTAGTTTTTGTCTGCCAGAAACTATAATTCACTAGTTGCGTATCATAAAAGAGTCAACGTATCTCCTCCTAGGGGTTATTCGAGATTTCTTAATCCAAACCCCTAGTAACGAGGCATTGGCTACCTTAAGAGAGTCATAGTTACTCGTCCCAATTGCTCACCCAGTCTGCCACTTATTCTTACTGTGGCCAGTCTGCCAGAAGCGATATGTCACTCGTTGTGTATCTTAAGAGATTCATCGTTACTCCTTCCATAGGTTACTGGTATTCTCTGATTCAATACCTCTCGTGACGAAACATTGGCTTTCTTAATAGTGCCATACTTCTTCCTCCCAGTTGCTCACACTGTTTCCTACTTTTTGTGTACTTGCCAGTCTGAAAGAAGCGATATGTCACTAGTTGTGTATCATAAAAGAGTCATCGTTTCTCCTCCTAGGGGTTATTCGAGATTTCTTAATCCAAACACCTAGTATCAAGGCATTGGCTACCTTAAGAGAGTCATAGTTACTCGTCCCCATTGCTCACCCAGTCTGTAACTTTTTCTTACTGTGGCCAGTCTGCCAGAACGATATGTCGCTCGTTGTGTATCTTAAGAGATTCATCGTTACTCCCTCCATAGGTTACTCATATTCTCTGATTCAATACCTCTCGTGACGTAACATTGGCTCTCTTAATAGTGCCATACTTCTTCCTCCCAGTTGCTCACACTGTTTCCTACTTTTTGTGTACTTGCCAGTCTGCCAGAAGCGATATGTCACTAGTTGTGTATCATAAAAGAGTCATCGTTTCTCCTCCTAGGGGTTATTCGAGATTTCTTAATCCAAACACCTAGTAACGAGGCATTGGCTACCTTAAGAGAGTCATAGTTACTCGTCCCAATTGCTCACCCAGTCTGCCACTTTTTCTTACTGTGGCCAGTCTGCCAGAAGCGATATGTCACTCGTTGTGTATCTTAAGAGATTCGTCGTTACTCTTTCCATAGGTTACTGGTATTCTCTGATTCAATACCTCTCGTGACGAAAAAGTCACTATCTTAATAGTGCAATACTTCTTCTTCCCAGTTGCTCACACAGTCTACTACTTTTTGTGTAGTTTTTGTCTGCCAGAAACTATAATTCACTAGTTGCGTATCATAAAAGAGTCAACGTATCTCCTCCTAGGGGTTATTCGAGATTTCTTAATCCAAACCCCTAGTAACGAGGCATTGGCTACCTTAAGAGAGTCATAGTTACTCGTCCCAATTGCTCACCCAGTCTGCCACTTATTCTTACTGTGGCCAGTCTGCCAGAAGCGATATGTCACTCGTTGTGTATCTTAAGAGATTCATCGTTACTCCTTCCATAGGTTACTGGTATTCTCTGATTCAATACCTCTCGTGACGAAACATTGGCTTTCTTAATAGTGCCATACTTCTTCCTCCCAGTTGCTCACACTGTTTCCTACTTTTTGTGTACTTGCCAGTCTGAAAGAAGCGATATGTCACTAGTTGTGTATCATAAAAGAGTCATCGTTTCTCCTCCTAGGGGTTATTCGAGATTTCTTAATCCAAACACCTAGTATCAAGGCATTGGCTACCTTAAGAGAGTCATAGTTACTCGTCCCCATTGCTCACCCAGTCTGTAACTTTTTCTTACTGTGGCCAGTCTGCCAGAAGCGATATGTCACTCGTTGTGTATCTTAAGAGATTCATCGTTACTCCCTCCATAGGTTACTCATATTCTCTGATTCAATACCTCTCGTGACGTAACATTGGCTCTCTTAATAGTGCCATACTTCTTCCTCCCAGTTGCTCACACTGTTTCCTACTTTTTGTGTACTTGCCAGTCTGCCAGAAGCGATATGTCACTAGTTGTGTATCATAAAAGAGTCATCGTTTCTCCTCCTAGGGGTTATTCGAGATTTCTTAATCCAAACACCTAGTAACGAGGCATTGGCTACCTTAAGAGAGTCATAGTTACTCGTCCCAATTGCTCACCCAGTCTGCCACTTTTTCTTACTGTGGCCAGTCTGCCAGAAGCGATATGTCACTCGTTGTGTATCTTAAGAGATTCGTCGTTACTCCTTCCATAGGTTACTGGTATTCTCTGATTCAATACCTCTCGTGACGAAAAAGTCACTATCTTAATAGTGCAATACTTCTTCTTCCCAGTTGCTCACACAGTCTACTACTTTTTGTGTAGTTTTTGTCTGCCAGAAACTATAATTCACTAGTTGCGTATCATAAAAGAGTCAACGTATCTCCTCCTAGGGGTTATTCGAGATTTCTTAATCCAAACCCCTAGTAACGAGGCATTGGCTACCTTAAGAGAGTCATAGTTACTCGTCCCAATTGCTCACCCAGTCTGCCACTTTTTCTTACTGTGGCCAGTCTGCCAGAAGCGATATGTCACTCGTTGTGTATCTTAAGAGATTCATCGTTACTCCTTCCATAGGCTACTGGTATTCTCTGATTCAATACCTCTCGTGACGAAAAAGTCGCTATCTTAATAGTGCAATACCTCTTCCTCCCAGTTGCTCACACAGTCTACTACTTTTTGTGTAGTTTTTGTCTGCCAGAAACTATAATTCACTAGTTGTGTATCATAAAAGAGTCAACGTATCTCCTCCTAGGGGTTATTCGAGATTTCTTAATCCAAACACCTAGTAACGAGGCATTGGCTACCTTAAGAGAGTCATAGTTACTCGTCCCAATTGCTCACCTAGTCTGCCACTTTTTCTTACTGTGGCCAGTCTGCCAGAAGCGATATGTCACTCGTTGTGTATCTTAAGAGATTCGTCGTTACTCCTTTCATAGGTTACTGGTATTCTCTGATTCAATACCTCTCGTAACGAAAAAGTCGCTATCTTAATAGTGCAATACTTCTTCCTCCCAGTTGCTCACACTGTCTACTACTTTTTGTGTAGTTTTGTCTGCCAGAAACTATAATTCACTAGTTGTGTATCATAAATGTGTCATCGTTTCTCCTCCTAGGGATATTCGAGATTTCTTAATCCAAACCCCTAGTAACGAGGCATTGGCTACCTTAAGAGAGTCATAGTTACTCGTCCCAATTGCTCACCCAGTCTGCCACTTATTCTTACTGTGGCCAGTCTGCCAGAAGCGATATGTCACTCGTTGTGTATCTTAAGAGATTCGTCGCTACTCCTTCCATAGGTTACTGGTATTCTCTGATTCAATACCTCTCGTGACGAAAAAGTCACTATCTTAATAGTGCAATACTTCTTCTTCCCAGTTGCTCACACAGTCTACTACTTTTTGTGTAGTTTTTGTCTGCCAGAAACTATAATTCACTAGTTGCGTATCATAAAAGAGTCAACGTATCTCCTCCTAGGGGTTATTCGAGATTTCTTAATCCAAACCCCTAGTAACGAGGCATTGGCTACCTTAAGAGAGTCATAGTTACTCGTCCCAATTGCTCACCCAGTCTGCCACTTATTCTTACTGTGGCCAGTCTGCCAGAAGCGATATGTCACTCGTTGTGTATCTTAAGAGATTCATCGTTACTCCTTCCATAGGTTACTGGTATTCTCTGATTCAATACCTCTCGTGACGAAACATTGGCTTTCTTAATAGTGCCATACTTCTTCCTCCCAGTTGCTCACACTGTTTCCTACTTTTTGTGTACTTGCCAGTCTGAAAGAAGCGATATGTCACTAGTTGTGTATCATAAAAGAGTCATCGTTTCTCCTCCTAGGGGTTATTCGAGATTTCTTAATCCAAACACCTAGTATCAAGGCATTGGCTACCTTAAGAGAGTCATAGTTACTCGTCCCCATTGCTCACCCAGTCTGTAACTTTTTCTTACTGTGGCCAGTCTGCCAGAAGCGATATGTCACTCGTTGTGTATCTTAAGAGATTCATCGTTACTCCCTCCATAGGTTACTCATATTCTCTGATTCAATACCTCTCGTGACGTAACATTGGCTCTCTTAATAGTGCCATACTTCTTCCTCCCAGTTGCTCACACTGTTTCCTACTTTTTGTGTACTAGCCAGTCTGCCAGAAGCGATATGTCACTAGTTGTGTATCATAAAAGAGTCATCGTTTCTCCTCCTAGGGGTTATTCGAGATTTCTTAATCCAAACACCTAGTAACGAGGCATTGGCTACCTTAAGAGAGTCATAGTTACTCGTCCCAATTGCTCACCCAGTCTGCCACTTTTTCTTACTGTGGCCAGTCTGCCAGAAGCGATATGTCACTCGTTGTGTATCTTAAGAGATTCGTCGTTACTCCTTCCATAGGTTACTGGTATTCTCTGATTCAATACCTCTCGTGACGAAAAAGTCACTATCTTAATAGTGCAATACTTCTTCTTCCCAGTTGCTCACACAGTCTACTACTTTTTGTGTAGTTTTTGTCTGCCAGAAACTATAATTCACTAGTTGCGTATCATAAAAGAGTCAACGTATCTCCTCCTAGGGGTTATTCGAGATTTCTTAATCCAAACCCCTAGTAACGAGGCATTGGCTACCTTAAGAGAGTCATAGTTACTCGTCCCAATTGCTCACCCAGTCTGCCACTTATTCTTACTGTGGCCAGTCTGCCAGAAGCGATATGTCACTCGTTGTGTATCTTAAGAGATTCATCGTTACTCCTTCCATAGGTTACTGGTATTCTCTGATTCAATACCTCTCGTGACGAAACATTGGCTTTCTTAATAGTGCCATACTTCTTCCTCCCAGTTGCTCACACTGTTTCCTACTTTTTGTGTACTTGCCAGTCTGAAAGAAGCGATATGTCACTAGTTGTGTATCATAAAAGAGTCATCGTTTCTCCTCCTAGGGGTTATTCGAGATTTCTTAATCCAAACACCTAGTATCAAGGCATTGGCTACCTTAAGAGAGTCATAGTTACTCGTCCCCATTGCTCACCCAGTCTGTAACTTTTTCTTACTGTGGCCAGTCTGCCAGAAGCGATATGTCACTCGTTGTGTATCTTAAGAGATTCATCGTTACTCCCTCCATAGGTTACTCATATTCTCTGATTCAATACCTCTCGTGACGTAACATTGGCTCTCTTAATAGTGCCATACTTCTTCCTCCCAGTTGCTCACACTGTTTCCTACTTTTTGTGTACTTGCCAGTCTGCCAGAAGCGATATGTCACTAGTTGTGTATCATAAAAGAGTCATCGTTTCTCCTCCTAGGGGTTATTCGAGATTTCTTAATCCAAACACCTAGTAACGAGGCATTGGCTACCTTAAGAGAGTCATAGTTACTCGTCCCAATTGCTCACCCAGTCTGCCACTTTTTCTTACTGTGGCCAGTCTGCCAGAAGCGATATGTCACTCGTTGTGTATCTTAAGAGATTCGTCGTTACTCCTTCCATAGGTTACTGGTATTCTCTGATTCAATACCTCTCGTGACGAAAAAGTCACTATCTTAATAGTGCAATACTTCTTCTTCCCAGTTGCTCACACAGTCTACTACTTTTTGTGTAGTTTTTGTCTGCCAGAAACTATAATTCACTAGTTGCGTATCATAAAAGAGTCAACGTATCTCCTCCTAGGGGTTATTCGAGATTTCTTAATCCAAACCCCTAGTAACGAGGCATTGGCTACCTTAAGAGAGTCATAGTTACTCGTCCCAATTGCTCACCCAGTCTGCCACTTATTCTTACTGTGGCCAGTCTGCCAGAAGCGATATGTCACTCGTTGTGTATCTTAAGAGATTCATCGTTACTCCTTCCATAGGTTACTGGTATTCTCTGATTCAATACCTCTCGTGACGAAACATTGGCTTTCTTAATAGTGCCATACTTCTTCCTCCCAGTTGCTCACACTGTTTCCTACTTTTTGTGTACTTGCCAGTCTGAAAGAAGCGATATGTCACTAGTTGTGTATCATAAAAGAGTCATCGTTTCTCCTCCTAGGGGTTATTCGAGATTTCTTAATCCAAACACCTAGTAACGAGGCATTGGCTACCTTAAGAGAGTCATAGTTACTCGTCCCAATTGCTCACCCAGTCTGCCACTTTTTCTTACTGTGGCCAGTCTGCCAGAAGCGATATGTCACTCGTTGTGTATCTTAAGAGATTCGTCGTTACTCCTTCCATAGGTTACTGGTATTCTCTGATTCAATACCTCTCGTGACGAAAAAGTCACTATCTTAATAGTGCAATACTTCTTCTTCCCAGTTGCTCACACAGTCTACTACTTTTTGTGTAGTTTTTGTCTGCCAGAAACTATAATTCACTAGTTGCGTATCATAAAAGAGTCAACGTATCTCCTCCTAGGGGTTATTCGAGATTTCTTAATCCAAACCCCTAGTAACGAGGCATTGGCTACCTTAAGAGAGTCATAGTTACTCGTCCCAATTGCTCACCCAGTCTGCCACTTATTCTTACTGTGGCCAGTCTGCCAGAAGCGATATGTCACTCGTTGTGTATCTTAAGAGATTCATCGTTACTCCTTCCATAGGTTACTGGTATTCTCTGATTCAATACCTCTCGTGACGAAACATTGGCTTTCTTAATAGTGCCATACTTCTTCCTCCCAGTTGCTCACACTGTTTCCTACTTTTTGTGTACTTGCCAGTCTGAAAGAAGCGATATGTCACTAGTTGTGTATCATAAAAGAGTCATCGTTTCTCCTCCTAGGGGTTATTCGAGATTTCTTAATCCAAACACCTAGTATCAAGGCATTGACTACCTTAAGAGAGTCATAGTTACTCGTCCCCATTGCTCACCCAGTCTGTAACTTTTTCTTACTGTGGCCAGTCTGCCAGAAGCGATATGTCACTCGTTGTGTATCTTAAGAGATTCATCGTTACTCCCTCCATAGGTTACTCATATTCTCTGATTCAATACCTCTCGTGACGTAACATTGGCTCTCTTAATAGTGCCATACTTCTTCCTCCCAGTTGCTCACACTGTTTCCTACTTTTTGTGTACTTGCCAGTCTGCCAGAAGCGATATGTCACTAGTTGTGTATCATAAAAGAGTCATCGTTTCTCCTCCTAGGGGTTATTCGAGATTTCTTAATCCAAACACCTAGTAACGAGGCATTGGCTACCTTAAGAGAGTCATAGTTACTCGTCCCAATTGCTCACCCAGTCTGCCACTTTTTCTTACTGTTGCCAGTCTGCCAGAAGCGATATGTCACTCGTTGTGTATCTTAAGAGATTCGTCGTTACTCCTTTCATAGATTACTGGTATTCTCTGATTCAATACCTCTAATGACGAAAAAGTCGCTATCTTATTAGTGCAATACTTCTTCCTCCCAGTTGCTCACACTGTCTACTACTTTTTGTGTAGTTTTGTCTGCCAGAAACTATAATTCACTAGTTGTGTATCATAAATGTGTCATCGTTTCTCCTCCTAGGGATATTCGAGATTTCTTAATCCAAACCCCTAGTAACGAGGCATTGGCTACCTTAAGAGAGTCATAGTTACTCGTCCCAATTGCTCACCCAGTCTGCCACTTATTCTTACTGTGGCCAGTCTGCCAGAAGCGATATGTCACTCGTTGTGTATCTTAAGAGATTCATCGTTACTCCTTGCATAGGTTACTGGTATTCTCTGATTCAATACCTCCCGTGACGAAAAAGTCGCTATCTTAATAGTGCAATACTTCTTCCTCCCAGTTGCTCACACTGTTTCCTACTTTTTGTGTACTTGCCAGTCTGCCAGAAGAGATATGTCACTAGTTGTGTATCATAAAAGAGTCATCGTTTCTCCTCCTATTGGTTATTCGAAATTTCTTAATCGAAACCCCTAGTAACGAGGCATTGGCTACCTTAAGAGAGTCATAGTTACTCGTCGCAATTGCTCACCCAGTCTGCCACTTACTCTTACTGTGGCCAGTCTGCCAGAAGCGATATGTCACTCGTTGTGCATCTTAAGAGTTTCATCGTTACTCCTTCCATAGGTTACTGGTATTCTCTGATTCAATACCTCTCGTGACGAAACATTGGCTTTCTTAATAGTGCCATACTTCTTCCTCCCAGTTGCTCACACTGTTTCCTACTTTTTGTGTACTTGCCAGTCTGAAAGAAGCGATATGTCACTAGTTGTGTATCATAAAAGAGTCATCGTTTCTCCTCCTAGGGGTTATTCGAGATTTCTTAATCCAAACACCTAGTATCAAGGCATTGGCTACCTTAAGAGAGTCATAGTTACTCGTCCCCATTGCTCACCCAGTCTGTAACTTTTTCTTACTGTGGCCAGTCTGCCAGAAGCGATATGTCACTCGTTGTGTATCTTAAGAGATTCATCGTTACTCCCTCCATAGGTTACTCATATTCTCTGATTCAATACCTCTCGTGACGTAACATTGGCTCTCTTAATAGTGCCATACTTCTTCCTCCCAGTTGCTCACACTGTTTCCTACTTTTTGTGTACTTGCCAGTCTGCCAGAAGCGATATGTCACTAGTTGTGTATCATAAAAGAGTCATCGTTTCTCCTCCTAGGGGTTATTCGAGATTTCTTAATCCAAACACCTAGTAACGAGGCATTGGCTACCTTAAGAGAGTCATAGTTACTCTTCCCAATTGCTCACCCAGTCTGCCACTTTTTCTTACTGTGGCCAGTCTGCCAGAAGCGATATGTCACTCGTTGTGTATCTTAAGAGATTCGTCGTTACTCCTTCCATAGGTTACTGGTATTCTCTGATTCAATACCTCTCGTGACGAAAAAGTCACTATCTTAATAGTGCAATACTTCTTCTTCCCAGTTGCTCACACAGTCTACTACTTTTTGTGTAGTTTTTGTCTGCCAGAAACTATAATTCACTAGTTGCGTATCATAAAAGAGTCAACGTATCTCCTCCTAGGGGTTATTCGAGATTTCTTAATCCAAACCCCTAGTAACGAGGCATTGGCTACCTTAAGAGAGTCATAGTTACTCGTCCCAATTGCTCACCCAGTCTGCCACTTATTCTTACTGTGGCCAGTCTGCCAGAAGCGATATGTCACTCGTTGTGTATCTTAAGAGATTCATCGTTACTCCCTCCATAGGTTACTCATATTCTCTGATTCAATACCTCTCGTGACGTAACATTGGCTCTCTTAATAGTGCCATACTTCTTCCTCCCAGTTGCTCACACTGTTTCCTACTTTTTGTGTACTTGCCAGTCTGCCAGAAGCGATATGACACTAGTTGTGTATCATAAAAGAGTCATCGTTTCTCCTCCTAGGGGTTATTCGAGATTTCTTAATCCAAACACCTAGTAACGAGGCATTGGCTACCTTAAGAGAGTCATAGTTACTCGTCCCAATTGCTCACCCAGTCTGCCACTTTTTCTTACTGTGGCCAGTCTGCCAGAAGCGATATGTCACTCGTTGTGTATCTTAAGAGATTCGTCGTTACTCCTTCCATAGGTTACTGGTATTCTCTGATTCAATACCTCTCGTGACGAAAAAGTCACTATCTTAATAGTGCAATACTTCTTCTTCCCAGTTGCTCACACAGTCTACTACTTTTTGTGTAGTTTTTGTCTGCCAGAAACTATAATTCACTAGTTGCGTATCATAAAAGGGTCAACGTATCTCCTCCTAGGGGTTATTCGAGATTTCTTAATCCAAACCCCTAGTAACGAGGCATTGGCTACCTTAAGAGAGTCATAGTTACTCGTCCCAATTGCTCACCCAGTCTGCCACTTATTCTTACTGTGGCCAGTCTGCCAGAAGCGATATGTCACTCGTTGTGTATCTTAAGAGATTCATCGTTACTCCCTCCATAGGTTACTCATATTCTCTGATTCAATACCTCTCGTGACGTAACATTGGCTCTCTTAATAGTGCCATACTTCTTCCTCCCAGTTGCTCACACTGTTTCCTACTTTTTGTGTACTTGCCAGTCTGCCAGAAGCGATATGACACTAGTTGTGTATCATAAAAGAGTCATCGTTTCTCCTCCTAGGGGTTATTCGAGATTTCTTAATCCAAACACCTAGTAACGAGGCATTGGCTACCTTAAGAGAGTCATAGTTACTCGTCCCAATTGCTCACCCAGTCTGCCACTTTTTCTTACTGTGGCCAGTCTGCCAGAAGCGATATGTCACTCGTTGTGTATCTTAAGAGATTCGTCGTTACTCCTTCCATAGGTTACTGGTATTCTCTGATTCAATACCTCTCGTGACGAAAAAGTCACTATCTTAATAGTGCAATACTTCTTCTTCCCAGTTGCTCACACAGTCTACTACTTTTTGTGTAGTTTTTGTCTGCCAGAAACTATAATTCACTAGTTGCGTATCATAAAAGGGTCAACGTATCTCCTCCTAGGGGTTATTCGAGATTTCTTAATCCAAACCCCTAGTAACGAGGCATTGGCTACCTTAAGAGAGTCATAGTTACTCGTCCCAATTGCTCACCCAGTCTGCCACTTATTCTTACTGTGGCCAGTCTGCCAGAAGCGATATGTCACTCGTTGTGTATCTTAAGAGATTCATCGTTACTCCTTCCATAGGTTACTGGTATTCTCTGATTCAATACCTCTCGTGACGAAACATTGGCTTTCTTAATAGTGCCATACTTCTTCCTCCCAGTTGCTCACACTGTTTCCTACTTTTTGTGTACTTGCCAGTCTGAAAGAAGCGATATGTCACTAGTTGTGTATCATAAAAGAGTCATCGTTTCTCCTCCTAGGGGTTATTCGAGATTTCTTAATCCAAACACCTAGTAACGAGGCATTGGCTACCTTAAGAGAGTCATAGTTACTCGTCCCAATTGCTCACCCAGTCTGCCACTTTTTCTTACTGTGGCCAGTCTGCCAGAAGCGATATGTCACTCGTTGTGTATCTTAAGAGATTCGTCGTTACTCCTTCCATAGGTTACTGGTATTCTCTGATTCAATACCTCTCGTGACGAAAAAGTCACTATCTTAATAGTGCAATACTTCTTCTTCCCAGTTGCTCACACAGTCTACTACTTTTTGTGTAGTTTTTGTCTGCCAGAAACTATAATTCACTAGTTGCGTATCATAAAAGAGTCAACGTATCTCCTCCTAGGGGTTATTCGAGATTTCTTAATCCAAACCCCTAGTAACGAGGCATTGGCTACCTTAAGAGAGTCATAGTTACTCGTCCCAATTGCTCACCCAGTCTGCCACTTATTCTTACTGTGGCCAGTCTGCCAGAAGCGATATGTCACTCGTTGTGTATCTTAAGAGATTCATCGTTACTCCTTCCATAGGTTACTGGTATTCTCTGATTCAATACCTCTCGTGACGAAACATTGGCTTTCTTAATAGTGCCATACTTCTTCCTCCCAGTTGCTCACACTGTTTCCTACTTTTTGTGTACTTGCCAGTCTGAAAGAAGCGATATGTCACTAGTTGTGTATCATAAAAGAGTCATCGTTTCTCCTCCTAGGGGTTATTCGAGATTTCTTAATCCAAACACCTAGTATCAAGGCATTGGCTACCTTAAGAGAGTCATAGTTACTCGTCCCCATTGCTCACCCAGTCTGTAACTTTTTCTTACTGTGGCCAGTCTGCCAGAAGCGATATGTCACTCGTTGTGTATCTTAAGAGATTCATCGTTACTCCCTCCATAGGTTACTCATATTCTCTGATTCAATACCTCTCGTGACGTAACATTGGCTCTCTTAATAGTGCCATACTTCTTCCTCCCAGTTGCTCACACTGTTTCCTACTTTTTGTGTACTTGCCAGTCTGCCAGAAGCGATATGTCACTAGTTGTGTATCATAAAAGAGTCATCGTTTCTCCTCCTAGGGGTTATTCGAGATTTCTTAATCCAAACACCTAGTAACGAGGCATTGGCTACCTTAAGAGAGTCATAGTTACTCGTCCCAATTGCTCACCCAGTCTGCCACTTTTTCTTACTGTTGCCAGTCTGCCAGAAGCGATATGTCACTCGTTGTGTATCTTAAGAGATTCGTCGTTACTCCTTTCATAGATTACTGGTATTCTCTGATTCAATACCTCTAATGACGAAAAAGTCGCTATCTTATTAGTGCAATACTTCTTCCTCCCAGTTGCTCACACTGTCTACTACTTTTTGTGTAGTTTTGTCTGCCAGAAACTATAATTCACTAGTTGTGTATCATAAATGTGTCATCGTTTCTCCTCCTAGGGATATTCGAGATTTCTTAATCCAAACCCCTAGTAACGAGGCATTGGCTACCTTAAGAGAGTCATAGTTACTCGTCCCAATTGCTCACCCAGTCTGCCACTTATTCTTACTGTGGCCAGTCTGCCAGAAGCGATATGTCACTCGTTGTGTATCTTAAGAGATTCATCGTTACTCCTTGCATAGGTTACTGGTATTCTCTGATTCAATACCTCCCGTGACGAAAAAGTCGCTATCTTAATAGTGCAATACTTCTTCCTCCCAGTTGCTCACACTGTTTCCTACTTTTTGTGTACTTGCCAGTCTGCCAGAAGAGATATGTCACTAGTTGTGTATCATAAAAGAGTCATCGTTTCTCCTCCTATTGGTTATTCGAAATTTCTTAATCGAAACCCCTAGTAACGAGGCATTGGCTACCTTAAGAGAGTCATAGTTACTCGTCCCAATTGCTCACCCAGTCTGCCACTTATTCTTACTGTGGCCAGTCTGCCAGAAGCGATATGTCACTCGTTGTGCATCTTAAGAGATTCATCGTTACTCCTTCCATAGGTTACTGGTATTCTCTGATTCAATACCTCTCGTGACGAAACATTGGCTTTCTTAATAGTGCCATACTTCTTCCTCCCAGTTGCTCACACTGTTTCCTACTTTTTGTGTACTTGCCAGTCTGAAAGAAGCGATATGTCACTAGTTGTGTATCATAAAAGAGTCATCGTTTCTCCTCCTAGGGGTTATTCGAGATTTCTTAATCCAAACACCTAGTATCAAGGCATTGGCTACCTTAAGAGAGTCATAGTTACTCGTCCCCATTGCTCACCCAGTCTGTAACTTTTTCTTACTGTGGCCAGTCTGCCAGAAGCGATATGTCACTCGTTGTGTATCTTAAGAGATTCATCGTTACTCCCTCCATAGGTTACTCATATTCTCTGATTCAATACCTCTCGTGACGTAACATTGGCTCTCTTAATAGTGCCATACTTCTTCCTCCCAGTTGCTCACACTGTTTCCTACTTTTTGTGTACTTGCCAGTCTGCCAGAAGCGATATGTCACTAGTTGTGTATCATAAAAGAGTCATCGTTTCTCCTCCTAGGGGTTATTCGAGATTTCTTAATCCAAACACCTAGTAACGAGGCATTGGCTACCTTAAGAGAGTCATAGTTACTCGTCCCAATTGCTCACCCAGTCTGCCACTTTTTCTTACTGTGGCCAGTCTGCCAGAAGCGATATGTCACTCGTTGTGTATCTTAAGAGATTCGTCGTTACTCCTTCCATAGGTTACTGGTATTCTCTGATTCAATACCTCTCGTGACGAAAAAGTCACTATCTTAATAGTGCAATACTTCTTCTTCCCAGTTGCTCACACAGTCTACTACTTTTTGTGTAGTTTTTGTCTGCCAGAAACTATAATTCACTAGTTGCGTATCATAAAAGAGTCAACGTATCTCCTCCTAGGGGTTATTCGAGATTTCTTAATCCAAACCCCTAGTAACGAGGCATTGGCTACCTTAAGAGAGTCATAGTTACTCGTCCCAATTGCTCACCCAGTCTGCCACTTATTCTTACTGTGGCCAGTCTGCCAGAAGCGATATGTCACTCGTTGTGTATCTTAAGAGATTCATCGTTACTCCTTCCATAGGTTACTGGTATTCTCTGATTCAATACCTCTCGTGACGAAACATTGGCTTTCTTAATAGTGCCATACTTCTTCCTCCCAGTTGCTCACACTGTTTCCTACTTTTTGTGTACTTGCCAGTCTGAAAGAAGCGATATGTCACTAGTTGTGTATCATAAAAGAGTCATCGTTTCTCCTCCTAGGGGTTATTCGAGATTTCTTAATCCAAACACCTAGTATCAAGGCATTGGCTACCTTAAGAGAGTCATAGTTACTCGTCCCCATTGCTCACCCAGTCTGTAACTTTTTCTTACTGTGGCCAGTCTGCCAGAAGCGATATGTCACTCGTTGTGTATCTTAAGAGATTCATCGTTACTCCCTCCATAGGTTACTCATATTCTCTGATTCAATACCTCTCGTGACGTAACATTGGCTCTCTTAATAGTGCCATACTTCTTCCTCCCAGTTGCTCACACTGTTTCCTACTTTTTGTGTACTTGCCAGTCTGCCAGAAGCGATATGTCACTAGTTGTGTATCATAAAAGAGTCATCGTTTCTCCTCCTAGGGGTTATTCGAGATTTCTTAATCCAAACACCTAGTAACGAGGCATTGGCTACCTTAAGAGAGTCATAGTTACTCGTCCCAATTGCTCACCCAGTCTGCCACTTTTTCTTACTGTGGCCAGTCTGCCAGAAGCGATATGTCACTCGTTGTGTATCTTAAGAGATTCGTCGTTACTCCTTTCATAGATTACTGGTATTCTCTGATTCAATACCTCTAATGACGAAAAAGTCTCTATCTTATTAGTGCAATACTTCTTCCTCCCAGTTGCTCACACTGTCTACTACTTTTTGTGTAGTTTTGTCTGCCAGAAACTATAATTCACTAGTTGTGTATCATAAATGTGTCATCGTTTCTCCTCCTAGGGATATTCGAGATTTCTTAATCCAAACCCCTAGTAACGAGGCATTGGCTACCTTAAGAGTGTCATAGTTACTCGTCCCAATTGCTCACCCAGTCTGCCACTTATTCTTACTGTGGCCAGTCTGCCAGAAGCGATATGTCACTCGTTGTGTATCTTAAGAGATTCATCGTTACTCCTTGCATAGGTTACTGGTATTCTCTGATTCAATACCTCCCGTGACGAAAAAGTCGCTATCTTAATAGTGCAATACTTCTTCCTCCCAGTTGCTCACACTGTTTCCTACTTTTTGTGTACTTGCCAGTCTGCCAGAAGAGATATGTCACTAGTTGTGTATCATAAAAGAGTCATCGTTTCTCCTCCTATTGGTTATTCGAAATTTCTTAATCGAAACCCCTAGTAACGAGGCATTGGCTACCTTAAGAGAGTCATAGTTACTCGTCCCAATTGCTCACCCAGTCTGCCACTTATTCTTACTGTGGCCAGTCTGCCAGAAGCGATATGTCACTCGTTGTGCATCTTAAGAGATTCATCGTTACTCCTTCCATAGGTTACTGGTATTCTCTGATTCAATACCTCTCGTGACGAAACATTGGCTTTCTTAATAGTGCCATACTTCTTCCTCCCAGTTGCTCACACTGTTTCCTACTTTTTGTGTACTTGCCAGTCTGAAAGAAGCGATATGTCACTAGTTGTGTATCATAAAAGAGTCATCGTTTCTCCTCCTAGAGGTTATTCGAGATTTCTTAATCCAAACACCTAGTATCAAGGCATTGGCTACCTTAAGAGAGTCATAGTTACTCGTCCCCATTGCTCACCCAGTCTGTAACTTTTTCGTACTGTGGCCAGTCTGCCAGAAGCGATATGTCACTCGTTGTGTATCTTAAGAGATTCATCGTTACTCCCTCCATAGGTTACTCATATTCTCTGATTCAATACCTCTCGTGACGTAACATTGGCTCTCTTAATAGTGCCATACTTCTTCCTCCCAGTTGCTCACACTGTTTCCTACTTTTTGTGTACTTGCCAGTCTGCCAGAAGCGATATGTCACTAGTTGTGTATCATAAAAGAGTCATCGTTTCTCCTCCTAGGGATTATTCGAGATTTCTTAATCCAAACACCTAGTAACGAGGCATTGGCTACCTTAAGAGAGTCATAGTTACTCGTCCCAATTGCTCACCCAGTCTGCCACTTTTTCTTACTGTGGCCAGTCTGCCAGAAGCGATATGTCACTCGTTGTGTATCTTAAGAGATTCGTCGTTACTCCTTCCATAGGTTACTGGTATTCTCTGATTCAATACCTCTCGTGACGAAAAAGTCACTATCTTAATAGTGCAATACTTCTTCTTCCCAGTTGCTCACACAGTCTACTACTTTTTGTGTAGTTTTTGTCTGCCAGAAACTATAATTCACTAGTTGCGTATCATAAAAGAGTCAACGTATCTCCTCCTAGGGGTTATTCGAGATTTCTTAATCCAAACCCCTAGTAACGAGGCATTGGCTACCTTAAGAGAGTCATAGTTACTCGTCCCAACTGCTCACCCAGTCTGCCACTTATTCTTACTGTGGCCAGTCTGCCAGAAGCGATATGTCACTCGTTGTGTATCTTAAGAGATTCATCGTTACTCCTTCCATAGGTTACTGGTATTCTCTGATTCAATACCTCTCGTGACGAAACATTGGCTTTCTTAATAGTGCCATACTTCTTCCTCCCAGTTGCTCACACTGTTTCCTACTTTTTGTGTACTTGCCAGTCTGAAAGAAGCGATATGTCACTAGTTGTGTATCATAAAAGAGTCATCGTTTCTCCTCCTAGGGGTTATTCGAGATTTCTTAATCCAAACACCTAGTATCAAGGCATTGGCTACCTTAAGAGAGTCATAGTTACTCGTCCCCATTGCTCACCCAGTCTGTAACTTTTTCTTACTGTGGCCAGTCTGCCAGAAGCGATATGTCACTCGTTGTGTATCTTAAGAGATTCATCGTTACTCCCTCCATAGGTTACTCATATTCTCTGATTCAATACCTCTCGTGACGTAACATTGGCTCTCTTAATAGTGCCATACTTCTTCCTCCCAGTTGCTCACACTGTTTCCTACTTTTTGTGTACTTGCCAGTCTGCCAGAAGCGATATGTCACTAGTTGTGTATCATAAAAGAGTCATCGTTTCTCCTCCTAGGGGTTATTCGAGATTTCTTAATCCAAACACCTAGTAACGAGGCATTGGCTACCTTAAGAGAGTCATAGTTACTCGTCCCAATTGCTCACCCAGTCTGCCACTTTTTCTTACTGTGGCCAGTCTGCCAGAAGCGATATGTCACTCGTTGTGTATCTTAAGAGATTCGTCGTTACTCCTTTCATAGATTACTGGTATTCTCTGATTCAATACCTCTAATGACGAAAAAGTCGCTATCTTATTAGTGCAATACTTCTTCCTCCCAGTTGCTCACACTGTCTACTACTTTTTGTGTAGTTTTGTCTGCCAGAAACTATAATTCACTAGTTGTGTATCATAAATGTGTCATCGTTTCTCCTCCTAGGGATATTCGAGATTTCTTAATCCAAACCCCTAGTAACGAGGCATTGGCTACCTTAAGAGAGTCATAGTTACTCGTCCCAATTGCTCACCCAGTCTGCCACTTATTCTTACTGTGGCCAGTCTGCCAGAAGCGATATGTCACTCGTTGTGTATCTTAAGAGATTCATCGTTACTCCTTGCATAGGTTACTGGTATTCTCTGATTCAATACCTCCCGTGACGAAAAAGTCGCTATCTTAATAGTGCAATACTTCTTCCTCCCAGTTGCTCACACTGTTTCCTACTTTTTGTGTACTTGCCAGTCTGCCAGAAGAGATATGTCACTAGTTGTGTATCATAAAAGAGTCATCGTTTCTCCTCCTATTGGTTATTCGAAATTTCTTAATCGAAACCCCTAGTAACGAGGCATTGGCTACCTTAAGAGAGTCATAGTTACTCGTCCCAATTGCTCACCCAGTCTGCCACTTATTCTTACTGTGGCCAGTCTGCCAGAAGCGATATGTCACTCGTTGTGCATCTTAAGAGATTCATCGTTACTCCTTCCATAGGTTACTGGTATTCTCTGATTCAATACCTCTCGTGACGAAACATTGGCTTTCTTAATAGTGCCATACTTCTTCCTCCCAGTTGCTCACACTGTTTCCTACTTTTTGTGTACTTGCCAGTCTGAAAGAAGCGATATGTCACTAGTTGTGTATCATAAAAGAGTCATCGTTTCTCCTCCTAGGGGTTATTCGAGATTTCTTAATCCAAACACCTAGTATCAAGGCATTGGCTACCTTAAGAGAGTCATAGTTACTCGTCCCCATTGCTCACCCAGTCTGTAACTTTTTCTTACTGTGGCCAGTCTGCCAGAAGCGATATGTCACTCGTTGTGTATCTTAAGAGATTCATCGTTACTCCCTCCATAGGTTACTCATATTCTCTGATTCAATACCTCTCGTGACGTAACATTGGCTCTCTTAATAGTGCCATACTTCTTCCTCCCAGTTGCTCACACTGTTTCCTACTTTTTGTGTACTTGCCAGTCTGCCAGAAGCGATATGTCACTAGTTGTGTATCATAAAAGAGTCATCGTTTCTCCTCCTAGGGGTTATTCGAGATTTCTTAATCCAAACACCTAGTAACGAGGCATTGGCTACCTTAAGAGAGTCATAGTTACTCGTCCCAATTGCTCACCCAGTCTGCCACTTTTTCTTACTGTGGCCAGTCTGCCAGAAGCGATATGTCACTCGTTGTGTATCTTAAGAGATTCGTCGTTACTCCTTCCATAGGTTACTGGTATTCTCTGATTCAATACCTCTCGTGACGAAAAAGTCACTATCTTAATAGTGCAATACTTCTTCTTCCCAGTTGCTCACACAGTCTACTACTTTTTGTGTAGTTTTTGTCTGCCAGAAACTATAATTCACTAGTTGCGTATCATAAAAGAGTCAACGTATCTCCTCCTAGGGGTTATTCGAGATTTCTTAATCCAAACCCCTAGTAACGAGGCATTGGCTACCTTAAGAGAGTCATAGTTACTCGTCCCAATTGCTCACCCAGTCTGCCACTTATTCTTACTGTGGCCAGTCTGCCAGAAGCGATATGTCACTCGTTGTGTATCTTAAGAGATTCATCGTTACTCCTTCCATAGGTTACTGGTATTCTCTGATTCAATACCTCTCGTGACGAAACATTGGCTTTCTTAATAGTGCCATACTTCTTCCTCCCAGTTGCTCACACTGTTTCCTACTTTTTGTGTACTTGCCAGTCTGAAAGAAGCGATATGTCACTAGTTGTGTATCATAAAAGAGTCATCGTTTCTCCTCCTAGGGGTTATTCGAGATTTCTTAATCCAAACACCTAGTATCAAGGCATTGGCTACCTTAAGAGAGTCATAGTTACTCGTCCCCATTGCTCACCCAGTCTGTAACTTTTTCTTACTGTGGCCAGTCTGCCAGAAGCGATATGTCACTCGTTGTGTATCTTAAGAGATTCATCGTTACTCCCTCCATAGGTTACTCATATTCTCTGATTCAATACCTCTCGTGACGTAACATTGGCTCTCTTAATAGTGCCATACTTCTTCCTCCCAGTTGCTCACACTGTTTCCTACTTTTTGTGTACTTGCCAGTCTGCCAGAAGCGATATGTCACTAGTTGTGTATCATAAAAGAGTCATCGTTTCTCCTCCTAGGGGTTATTCGAGATTTCTTAATCCAAACACCTAGTAACGAGGCATTGGCTACCTTAAGAGAGTCATAGTTACTCGTCCCAATTGCTCACCCAGTCTGCCACTTTTTCTTACTGTGGCCAGTCTGCCAGAAGCGATATGTCACTCGTTGTGTATCTTAAGAGATTCGTCGTTACTCCTTTCATAGATTACTGGTATTCTCTGATTCAATACCTCTAATGACGAAAAAGTCTCTATCTTATTAGTGCAATACTTCTTCCTCCCAGTTGCTCACACTGTCTACTACTTTTTGTGTAGTTTTGTCTGCCAGAAACTATAATTCACTAGTTGTGTATCATAAATGTGTCATCGTTTCTCCTCCTAGGGATATTCGAGATTTCTTAATCCAAACCCCTAGTAACGAGGCATTGGCTACCTTAAGAGTGTCATAGTTACTCGTCCCAATTGCTCACCCAGTCTGCCACTTATTCTTACTGTGGCCAGTCTGCCAGAAGCGATATGTCACTCGTTGTGTATCTTAAGAGATTCATCGTTACTCCTTGCATAGGTTACTGGTATTCTCTGATTCAATACCTCCCGTGACGAAAAAGTCGCTATCTTAATAGTGCAATACTTCTTCCTCCCAGTTGCTCACACTGTTTCCTACTTTTTGTGTACTTGCCAGTCTGCCAGAAGAGATATGTCACTAGTTGTGTATCATAAAAGAGTCATCGTTTCTCCTCCTATTGGTTATTCGAAATTTCTTAATCGAAACCCCTAGTAACGAGGCATTGGCTACCTTAAGAGAGTCATAGTTACTCGTCCCAATTGCTCACCCAGTCTGCCACTTATTCTTACTGTGGCCAGTCTGCCAGAAGCGATATGTCACTCGTTGTGCATCTTAAGAGATTCATCGTTACTCCTTCCATAGGTTACTGGTATTCTCTGATTCAATACCTCTCGTGACGAAACATTGGCTTTCTTAATAGTGCCATACTTCTTCCTCCCAGTTGCTCACACTGTTTCCTACTTTTTGTGTACTTGCCAGTCTGAAAGAAGCGATATGTCACTAGTTGTGTATCATAAAAGAGTCATCGTTTCTCCTCCTAGAGGTTATTCGAGATTTCTTAATCCAAACACCTAGTATCAAGGCATTGGCTACCTTAAGAGAGTCATAGTTACTCGTCCCCATTGCTCACCCAGTCTGTAACTTTTTCGTACTGTGGCCAGTCTGCCAGAAGCGATATGTCACTCGTTGTGTATCTTAAGAGATTCATCGTTACTCCCTCCATAGGTTACTCATATTCTCTGATTCAATACCTCTCGTGACGTAACATTGGCTCTCTTAATAGTGCCATACTTCTTCCTCCCAGTTGCTCACACTGTTTCCTACTTTTTGTGTACTTGCCAGTCTGCCAGAAGCGATATGTCACTAGTTGTGTATCATAAAAGAGTCATCGTTTCTCCTCCTAGGGATTATTCGAGATTTCTTAATCCAAACACCTAGTAACGAGGCATTGGCTACCTTAAGAGAGTCATAGTTACTCGTCCCAATTGCTCACCCAGTCTGCCACTTTTTCTTACTGTGGCCAGTCTGCCAGAAGCGATATGTCACTCGTTGTGTATCTTAAGAGATTCGTCGTTACTCCTTCCATAGGTTACTGGTATTCTCTGATTCAATACCTCTCGTGACGAAAAAGTCACTATCTTAATAGTGCAATACTTCTTCTTCCCAGTTGCTCACACAGTCTACTACTTTTTGTGTAGTTTTTGTCTGCCAGAAACTATAATTCACTAGTTGCGTATCATAAAAGAGTCAACGTATCTCCTCCTAGGGGTTATTCGAGATTTCTTAATCCAAACCCCTAGTAACGAGGCATTGGCTACCTTAAGAGAGTCATAGTTACTCGTCCCAACTGCTCACCCAGTCTGCCACTTATTCTTACTGTGGCCAGTCTGCCAGAAGCGATATGTCACTCGTTGTGTATCTTAAGAGATTCATCGTTACTCCTTGCATAGGTTACTGGTATTCTCTGATTCAATACCTCCCGTGACGAAAAAGTCGCTATCTTAATAGTGCAATACTTCTTCCTCCCAGTTGCTCACACTGTTTCCTACTTTTTGTGTACTTGCCAGTCTGCCAGAAGAGATATGTCACTAGTTGTGTATCATAAAAGAGTCATCGTTTCTCCTCCTATTGGTTATTCGAAATTTCTTAATCGAAACCCCTAGTAACGAGGCATTGGCTACCTTAAGAGAGTCATAGTTACTCGTCCCAATTGCTCACCCAGTCTGCCACTTATTCTTACTGTGGCCAGTCTGCCAGAAGCGATATGTCACTCGTTGTGCATCTTAAGAGATTCATCGTTACTCCTTCCATAGGTTACTGGTATTCTCTGATTCAATACCTCTCGTGACGAAACATTGGCTTTCTTAATAGTGCCATACTTCTTCCTCCCAGTTGCTCACACTGTTTCCTACTTTTTGTGTACTTGCCAGTCTGAAAGAAGCGATATGTCACTAGTTGTGTATCATAAAAGAGTCATCGTTTCTCCTCCTAGGGGTTATTCGAGATTTCTTAATCCAAACACCTAGTATCAAGGCATTGGCTACCTTAAGAGAGTCATAGTTACTCGTCCCCATTGCTCACCCAGTCTGTAACTTTTTCTTACTGTGGCCAGTCTGCCAGAAGCGATATGTCACTCGTTGTGTATCTTAAGAGATTCATCGTTACTCCCTCCATAGGTTACTCATATTCTCTGATTCAATACCTCTCGTGACGTAACATTGGCTCTCTTAATAGTGCCATACTTCTTCCTCCCAGTTGCTCACACTGTTTCCTACTTTTTGTGTACTTGCCAGTCTGCCAGAAGCGATATGTCACTAGTTGTGTATCATAAAAGAGTCATCGTTTCTCCTCCTAGGGGTTATTCGAGATTTCTTAATCCAAACACCTAGTAACGAGGCATTGGCTACCTTAAGAGAGTCATAGTTACTCGTCCCAATTGCTCACCCAGTCTGCCACTTTTTCTTACTGTGGCCAGTCTGCCAGAAGCGATATGTCACTCGTTGTGTATCTTAAGAGATTCGTCGTTACTCCTTCCATAGGTTACTGGTATTCTCTGATTCAATACCTCTCGTGACGAAAAAGTCACTATCTTAATAGTGCAATACTTCTTCTTCCCAGTTGCTCACACAGTCTACTACTTTTTGTGTAGTTTTTGTCTGCCAGAAACTATAATTCACTAGTTGCGTATCATAAAAGAGTCAACGTATCTCCTCCTAGGGGTTATTCGAGATTTCTTAATCCAAACCCCTAGTAACGAGGCATTGGCTACCTTAAGAGAGTCATAGTTACTCGTCCCAATTGCTCACCCAGTCTGCCACTTATTCTTACTGTGGCCAGTCTGCCAGAAGCGATATGTCACTCGTTGTGTATCTTAAGAGATTCATCGTTACTCCTTCCATAGGTTACTGGTATTCTCTGATTCAATACCTCTCGTGACGAAACATTGGCTTTCTTAATAGTGCCATACTTCTTCCTCCCAGTTGCTCACACTGTTTCCTACTTTTTGTGTACTTGCCAGTCTGAAAGAAGCGATATGTCACTAGTTGTGTATCATAAAAGAGTCATCGTTTCTCCTCCTAGGGGTTATTCGAGATTTCTTAATCCAAACACCTAGTATCAAGGCATTGGCTACCTTAAGAGAGTCATAGTTACTCGTCCCCATTGCTCACCCAGTCTGTAACTTTTTCTTACTGTGGCCAGTCTGCCAGAAGCGATATGTCACTCGTTGTGTATCTTAAGAGATTCATCGTTACTCCCTCCATAGGTTACTCATATTCTCTGATTCAATACCTCTCGTGACGTAACATTGGCTCTCTTAATAGTGCCATACTTCTTCCTCCCAGTTGCTCACACTGTTTCCTACTTTTTGTGTACTTGCCAGTCTGCCAGAAGCGATATGTCACTAGTTGTGTATCATAAAAGAGTCATCGTTTCTCCTCCTAGGGGTTATTCGAGATTTCTTAATCCAAACACCTAGTAACGAGGCATTGGCTACCTTAAGAGAGTCATAGTTACTCGTCCCAATTGCTCACCCAGTCTGCCACTTTTTCTTACTGTGGCCAGTCTGCCAGAAGCGATATGTCACTCGTTGTGTATCTTAAGAGATTCGTCGTTACTCCTTTCATAGATTACTGGTATTCTCTGATTCAATACCTCTAATGACGAAAAAGTCTCTATCTTATTAGTGCAATACTTCTTCCTCCCAGTTGCTCACACTGTCTACTACTTTTTGTGTAGTTTTGTCTGCCAGAAACTATAATTCACTAGTTGTGTATCATAAATGTGTCATCGTTTCTCCTCCTAGGGATATTCGAGATTTCTTAATCCAAACCCCTAGTAACGAGGCATTGGCTACCTTAAGAGTGTCATAGTTACTCGTCCCAATTGCTCACCCAGTCTGCCACTTATTCTTACTGTGGCCAGTCTGCCAGAAGCGATATGTCACTCGTTGTGTATCTTAAGAGATTCATCGTTACTCCTTGCATAGGTTACTGGTATTCTCTGATTCAATACCTCCCGTGACGAAAAAGTCGCTATCTTAATAGTGCAATACTTCTTCCTCCCAGTTGCTCACACTGTTTCCTACTTTTTGTGTACTTGCCAGTCTGCCAGAAGAGATATGTCACTAGTTGTGTATCATAAAAGAGTCATCGTTTCTCCTCCTATTGGTTATTCGAAATTTCTTAATCGAAACCCCTAGTAACGAGGCATTGGCTACCTTAAGAGAGTCATAGTTACTCGTCCCAATTGCTCACCCAGTCTGCCACTTATTCTTACTGTGGCCAGTCTGCCAGAAGCGATATGTCACTCGTTGTGCATCTTAAGAGATTCATCGTTACTCCTTCCATAGGTTACTGGTATTCTCTGATTCAATACCTCTCGTGACGAAACATTGGCTTTCTTAATAGTGCCATACTTCTTCCTCCCAGTTGCTCACACTGTTTCCTACTTTTTGTGTACTTGCCAGTCTGAAAGAAGCGATATGTCACTAGTTGTGTATCATAAAAGAGTCATCGTTTCTCCTCCTAGAGGTTATTCGAGATTTCTTAATCCAAACACCTAGTATCAAGGCATTGGCTACCTTAAGAGAGTCATAGTTACTCGTCCCCATTGCTCACCCAGTCTGTAACTTTTTCGTACTGTGGCCAGTCTGCCAGAAGCGATATGTCACTCGTTGTGTATCTTAAGAGATTCATCGTTACTCCCTCCATAGGTTACTCATATTCTCTGATTCAATACCTCTCGTGACGTAACATTGGCTCTCTTAATAGTGCCATACTTCTTCCTCCCAGTTGCTCACACTGTTTCCTACTTTTTGTGTACTTGCCAGTCTGCCAGAAGCGATATGTCACTAGTTGTGTATCATAAAAGAGTCATCGTTTCTCCTCCTAGGGATTATTCGAGATTTCTTAATCCAAACACCTAGTAACGAGGCATTGGCTACCTTAAGAGAGTCATAGTTACTCGTCCCAATTGCTCACCCAGTCTGCCACTTTTTCTTACTGTGGCCAGTCTGCCAGAAGCGATATGTCACTCGTTGTGTATCTTAAGAGATTCGTCGTTACTCCTTCCATAGGTTACTGGTATTCTCTGATTCAATACCTCTCGTGACGAAAAAGTCACTATCTTAATAGTGCAATACTTCTTCTTCCCAGTTGCTCACACAGTCTACTACTTTTTGTGTAGTTTTTGTCTGCCAGAAACTATAATTCACTAGTTGCGTATCATAAAAGAGTCAACGTATCTCCTCCTAGGGGTTATTCGAGATTTCTTAATCCAAACCCCTAGTAACGAGGCATTGGCTACCTTAAGAGAGTCATAGTTACTCGTCCCAACTGCTCACCCAGTCTGCCACTTATTCTTACTGTGGCCAGTCTGCCAGAAGCGATATGTCACTCGTTGTGTATCTTAAGAGATTCATCGTTACTCCTTGCATAGGTTACTGGTATTCTCTGATTCAATACCTCCCGTGACGAAAAAGTCGCTATCTTAATAGTGCAATACTTCTTCCTCCCAGTTGCTCACACTGTTTCCTACTTTTTGTGTACTTGCCAGTCTGCCAGAAGAGATATGTCACTAGTTGTGTATCATAAAAGAGTCATCGTTTCTCCTCCTATTGGTTATTCGAAATTTCTTAATCGAAACCCCTAGTAACGAGGCATTGGCTACCTTAAGAGAGTCATAGTTACTCGTCCCAATTGCTCACCCAGTCTGCCACTTATTCTTACTGTGGCCAGTCTGCCAGAAGCGATATGTCACTCGTTGTGCATCTTAAGAGATTCATCGTTACTCCTTCCATAGGTTACTGGTATTCTCTGATTCAATACCTCTCGTGACGAAACATTGGCTTTCTTAATAGTGCCATACTTCTTCCTCCCAGTTGCTCACACTGTTTCCTACTTTTTGTGTACTTGCCAGTCTGAAAGAAGCGATATGTCACTAGTTGTGTATCATAAAAGAGTCATCGTTTCTCCTCCTAGGGGTTATTCGAGATTTCTTAATCCAAACACCTAGTATCAAGGCATTGGCTACCTTAAGAGAGTCATAGTTACTCGTCCCCATTGCTCACCCAGTCTGTAACTTTTTCTTACTGTGGCCAGTCTGCCAGAAGCGATATGTCACTCGTTGTGTATCTTAAGAGATTCATCGTTACTCCCTCCATAGGTTACTCATATTCTCTGATTCAATACCTCTCGTGACGTAACATTGGCTCTCTTAATAGTGCCATACTTCTTCCTCCCAGTTGCTCACACTGTTTCCTACTTTTTGTGTACTTGCCAGTCTGCCAGAAGCGATATGTCACTAGTTGTGTATCATAAAAGAGTCATCGTTTCTCCTCCTAGGGGTTATTCGAGATTTCTTAATCCAAACACCTAGTAACGAGGCATTGGCTACCTTAAGAGAGTCATAGTTACTCGTCCCAATTGCTCACCCAGTCTGCCACTTTTTCTTACTGTGGCCAGTCTGCCAGAAGCGATATGTCACTCGTTGTGTATCTTAAGAGATTCGTCGTTACTCCTTCCATAGGTTACTGGTATTCTCTGATTCAATACCTCTCGTGACGAAAAAGTCACTATCTTAATAGTGCAATACTTCTTCTTCCCAGTTGCTCACACAGTCTACTACTTTTTGTGTAGTTTTTGTCTGCCAGAAACTATAATTCACTAGTTGCGTATCATAAAAGAGTCAACGTATCTCCTCCTAGGGGTTATTCGAGATTTCTTAATCCAAACCCCTAGTAACGAGGCATTGGCTACCTTAAGAGAGTCATAGTTACTCGTCCCAATTGCTCACCCAGTCTGCCACTTATTCTTACTGTGGCCAGTCTGCCAGAAGCGATATGTCACTCGTTGTGTATCTTAAGAGATTCATCGTTACTCCTTCCATAGGTTACTGGTATTCTCTGATTCAATACCTCTCGTGACGAAACATTGGCTTTCTTAATAGTGCCATACTTCTTCCTCCCAGTTGCTCACACTGTTTCCTACTTTTTGTGTACTTGCCAGTCTGAAAGAAGCGATATGTCACTAGTTGTGTATCATAAAAGAGTCATCGTTTCTCCTCCTAGGGGTTATTCGAGATTTCTTAATCCAAACACCTAGTATCAAGGCATTGGCTACCTTAAGAGAGTCATAGTTACTCGTCCCCATTGCTCACCCAGTCTGTAACTTTTTCTTACTGTGGCCAGTCTGCCAGAAGCGATATGTCACTCGTTGTGTATCTTAAGAGATTCATCGTTACTCCCTCCATAGGTTACTCATATTCTCTGATTCAATACCTCTCGTGACGTAACATTGGCTCTCTTAATAGTGCCATACTTCTTCCTCCCAGTTGCTCACACTGTTTCCTACTTTTTGTGTACTTGCCAGTCTGCCAGAAGCGATATGTCACTAGTTGTGTATCATAAAAGAGTCATCGTTTCTCCTCCTAGGGGTTATTCGAGATTTCTTAATCCAAACACCTAGTAACGAGGCATTGGCTACCTTAAGAGAGTCATAGTTACTCGTCCCAATTGCTCACCCAGTCTGCCACTTTTTCTTACTGTGGCCAGTCTGCCAGAAGCGATATGTCACTCGTTGTGTATCTTAAGAGATTCGTCGTTACTCCTTTCATAGATTACTGGTATTCTCTGATTCAATACCTCTAATGACGAAAAAGTCTCTATCTTATTAGTGCAATACTTCTTCCTCCCAGTTGCTCACACTGTCTACTACTTTTTGTGTAGTTTTGTCTGCCAGAAACTATAATTCACTAGTTGTGTATCATAAATGTGTCATCGTTTCTCCTCCTAGGGATATTCGAGATTTCTTAATCCAAACCCCTAGTAACGAGGCATTGGCTACCTTAAGAGTGTCATAGTTACTCGTCCCAATTGCTCACCCAGTCTGCCACTTATTCTTACTGTGGCCAGTCTGCCAGAAGCGATATGTCACTCGTTGTGTATCTTAAGAGATTCATCGTTACTCCTTGCATAGGTTACTGGTATTCTCTGATTCAATACCTCCCGTGACGAAAAAGTCGCTATCTTAATAGTGCAATACTTCTTCCTCCCAGTTGCTCACACTGTTTCCTACTTTTTGTGTACTTGCCAGTCTGCCAGAAGAGATATGTCACTAGTTGTGTATCATAAAAGAGTCATCGTTTCTCCTCCTATTGGTTATTCGAAATTTCTTAATCGAAACCCCTAGTAACGAGGCATTGGCTACCTTAAGAGAGTCATAGTTACTCGTCCCAATTGCTCACCCAGTCTGCCACTTATTCTTACTGTGGCCAGTCTGCCAGAAGCGATATGTCACTCGTTGTGCATCTTAAGAGATTCATCGTTACTCCTTCCATAGGTTACTGGTATTCTCTGATTCAATACCTCTCGTGACGAAACATTGGCTTTCTTAATAGTGCCATACTTCTTCCTCCCAGTTGCTCACACTGTTTCCTACTTTTTGTGTACTTGCCAGTCTGAAAGAAGCGATATGTCACTAGTTGTGTATCATAAAAGAGTCATCGTTTCTCCTCCTAGAGGTTATTCGAGATTTCTTAATCCAAACACCTAGTATCAAGGCATTGGCTACCTTAAGAGAGTCATAGTTACTCGTCCCCATTGCTCACCCAGTCTGTAACTTTTTCGTACTGTGGCCAGTCTGCCAGAAGCGATATGTCACTCGTTGTGTATCTTAAGAGATTCATCGTTACTCCCTCCATAGGTTACTCATATTCTCTGATTCAATACCTCTCGTGACGTAACATTGGCTCTCTTAATAGTGCCATACTTCTTCCTCCCAGTTGCTCACACTGTTTCCTACTTTTTGTGTACTTGCCAGTCTGCCAGAAGCGATATGTCACTAGTTGTGTATCATAAAAGAGTCATCGTTTCTCCTCCTAGGGATTATTCGAGATTTCTTAATCCAAACACCTAGTAACGAGGCATTGGCTACCTTAAGAGAGTCATAGTTACTCGTCCCAATTGCTCACCCAGTCTGCCACTTTTTCTTACTGTGGCCAGTCTGCCAGAAGCGATATGTCACTCGTTGTGTATCTTAAGAGATTCGTCGTTACTCCTTCCATAGGTTACTGGTATTCTCTGATTCAATACCTCTCGTGACGAAAAAGTCACTATCTTAATAGTGCAATACTTCTTCTTCCCAGTTGCTCACACAGTCTACTACTTTTTGTGTAGTTTTTGTCTGCCAGAAACTATAATTCACTAGTTGCGTATCATAAAAGAGTCAACGTATCTCCTCCTAGGGGTTATTCGAGATTTCTTAATCCAAACCCCTAGTAACGAGGCATTGGCTACCTTAAGAGAGTCATAGTTACTCGTCCCAACTGCTCACCCAGTCTGCCACTTATTCTTACTGTGGCCAGTCTGCCAGAAGCGATATGTCACTCGTTGTGTATCTTAAGAGATTCATCGTTACTCCTTCCATAGGTTACTGGTATTCTCTGATTCAATACCTCTCGTGACGAAACATTGGCTTTCTTAATAGTGCCATACTTCTTCCTCCCAGTTGCTCACACTGTTTCCTACTTTTTGTGTACTTGCCAGTCTGAAAGAAGCGATATGTCACTAGTTGTGTATCATAAAAGAGTCATCGTTTCTCCTCCTAGGGGTTATTCGAGATTTCTTAATCCAAACACCTAGTATCAAGGCATTGGCTACCTTAAGAGAGTCATAGTTACTCGTCCCCATTGCTCACCCAGTCTGTAACTTTTTCTTACTGTGGCCAGTCTGCCAGAAGCGATATGTCACTCGTTGTGTATCTTAAGAGATTCATCGTTACTCCCTCCATAGGTTACTCATATTCTCTGATTCAATACCTCTCGTGACGTAACATTGGCTCTCTTAATAGTGCCATACTTCTTCCTCCCAGTTGCTCACACTGTTTCCTACTTTTTGTGTACTTGCCAGTCTGCCAGAAGCGATATGTCACTAGTTGTGTATCATAAAAGAGTCATCGTTTCTCCTCCTAGGGGTTATTCGAGATTTCTTAATCCAAACACCTAGTAACGAGGCATTGGCTACCTTAAGAGAGTCATAGTTACTCGTCCCAATTGCTCACCCAGTCTGCCACTTTTTCTTACTGTGGCCAGTCTGCCAGAAGCGATATGTCACTCGTTGTGTATCTTAAGAGATTCGTCGTTACTCCTTTCATAGATTACTGGTATTCTCTGATTCAATACCTCTAATGACGAAAAAGTCGCTATCTTATTAGTGCAATACTTCTTCCTCCCAGTTGCTCACACTGTCTACTACTTTTTGTGTAGTTTTGTCTGCCAGAAACTATAATTCACTAGTTGTGTATCATAAATGTGTCATCGTTTCTCCTCCTAGGGATATTCGAGATTTCTTAATCCAAACCCCTAGTAACGAGGCATTGGCTACCTTAAGAGAGTCATAGTTACTCGTCCCAATTGCTCACCCAGTCTGCCACTTATTCTTACTGTGGCCAGTCTGCCAGAAGCGATATGTCACTCGTTGTGTATCTTAAGAGATTCATCGTTACTCCTTGCATAGGTTACTGGTATTCTCTGATTCAATACCTCCCGTGACGAAAAAGTCGCTATCTTAATAGTGCAATACTTCTTCCTCCCAGTTGCTCACACTGTTTCCTACTTTTTGTGTACTTGCCAGTCTGCCAGAAGAGATATGTCACTAGTTGTGTATCATAAAAGAGTCATCGTTTCTCCTCCTATTGGTTATTCGAAATTTCTTAATCGAAACCCCTAGTAACGAGGCATTGGCTACCTTAAGAGAGTCATAGTTACTCGTCCCAATTGCTCACCCAGTCTGCCACTTATTCTTACTGTGGCCAGTCTGCCAGAAGCGATATGTCACTCGTTGTGCATCTTAAGAGATTCATCGTTACTCCTTCCATAGGTTACTGGTATTCTCTGATTCAATACCTCTCGTGACGAAACATTGGCTTTCTTAATAGTGCCATACTTCTTCCTCCCAGTTGCTCACACTGTTTCCTACTTTTTGTGTACTTGCCAGTCTGAAAGAAGCGATATGTCACTAGTTGTGTATCATAAAAGAGTCATCGTTTCTCCTCCTAGAGGTTATTCGAGATTTCTTAATCCAAACACCTAGTATCAAGGCATTGGCTACCTTAAGAGAGTCATAGTTACTCGTCCCCATTGCTCACCCAGTCTGTAACTTTTTCGTACTGTGGCCAGTCTGCCAGAAGCGATATGTCACTCGTTGTGTATCTTAAGAGATTCATCGTTACTCCCTCCATAGGTTACTCATATTCTCTGATTCAATACCTCTCGTGACGTAACATTGGCTCTCTTAATAGTGCCATACTTCTTCATCCCAGTTGCTCACACTGTTTCCTACTTTTTGTGTACTTGCCAGTCTGCCAGAAGCGATATGTCACTAGTTGTGTATCATAAAAGAGTCATCGTTTCTCCTCCTAGGGGTTATTCGAGATTTCTTAATCCAAACACCTAGTAACGAGGCATTGGCTACCTTAAGAGAGTCATAGTTACTCGTCCCAATTGCTCACCCAGTCTGCCACTTTTTCTTACTGTGGCCAGTCTGCCAGAAGCGATATGTCACTCGTTGTGTATCTTAAGAGATTCGTCGTTACTCCTTCCATAGGTTACTGGTATTCTCTGATTCAATACCTCTCGTGACGAAAAAGTCACTATCTTAATAGTGCAATACTTCTTCTTCCCAGTTGCTCACACAGTCTACTACTTTTTGTGTAGTTTTTGTCTGCCAGAAACTATAATTCACTAGTTGCGTATCATAAAAGAGTCAACGTATCTCCTCCTAGGGGTTATTCGAGATTTCTTAATCCAAACCCCTAGTAACGAGGCATTGGCTACCTTAAGAGAGTCATAGTTACTCGTCCCAATTGCTCACCCAGTCTGCCACTTATTCTTACTGTGGCCAGTCTGCCAGAAGCGATATGTCACTCGTTGTGTATCTTAAGAGATTCATCGTTACTCCTTCCATAGGTTACTGGTATTCTCTGATTCAATACCTCTCGTGACGAAACATTGGCTTTCTTAATAGTGCCATACTTCTTCCTCCCAGTTGCTCACACTGTTTCCTACTTTTTGTGTACTTGCCAGTCTGAAAGAAGCGATATGTCACTAGTTGTGTATCATAAAAGAGTCATCGTTTCTCCTCCTAGGGGTTATTCGAGATTTCTTAATCCAAACACCTAGTATCAAGGCATTGGCTACCTTAAGAGAGTCATAGTTACTCGTCCCCATTGCTCACCCAGTCTGTAACTTTTTCTTACTGTGGCCAGTCTGCCAGAAGCGATATGTCACTCGTTGTGTATCTTAAGAGATTCATCGTTACTCCCTCCATAGGTTACTCATATTCTCTGATTCAATACCTCTCGTGACGTAACATTGGCTCTCTTAATAGTGCCATACTTCTTCCTCCCAGTTGCTCACACTGTTTCCTACTTTTTGTGTACTTGCCAGTCTGCCAGAAGCGATATGTCACTAGTTGTGTATCATAAAAGAGTCATCGTTTCTCCTTCTAGGGGTTATTCGAGATTTCTTAATCCAAACACCTAGTAACGAGGCATTGGCTACCTTAAGAGAGTCATAGTTACTCGTCCCAATTGCTCACCCAGTCTGCCACTTTTTCTTACTGTGGCCAGTCTGCCAGAAGCGATATGTCACTCGTTGTGTATCTTAAGAGATTCGTCGTTACTCCTTTCATAGATTACTGGTATTCTCTGATTCAATACCTCTAATGACGAAAAAGTCGCTATCTTATTAGTGCAATACTTCTTCCTCCCAGTTGCTCACACTGTCTACTACTTTTTGTGTAGTTTTGTCTGCCAGAAACTATAATTCACTAGTTGTGTATCATAAATGTGTCATCGTTTCTCCTCCTAGGGATATTCGAGATTTCTTAATCCAAACCCCTAGTAACGAGGCATTGGCTACCTTAAGAGAGTCATAGTTACTCGTCCCAATTGCTCACCCAGTCTGCCACTTATTCTTACTGTGGCCAGTCTGCCAGAAGCGATATGTCACTCGTTGTGTATCTTAAGAGATTCATCGTTACTCCTTGCATAGGTTACTGGTATTCTCTGATTCAATACCTCCCGTGACGAAAAAGTCGCTATCTTAATAGTGCAATACTTCTTCCTCCCAGTTGCTCACACTGTTTCCTACTTTTTGTGTACTTGCCAGTCTGCCAGAAGAGATATGTCACTAGTTGTGTATCATAAAAGAGTCATCGTTTCTCCTCCTATTGGTTATTCGAAATTTCTTAATCGAAACCCCTAGTAACGAGGCATTGGCTACCTTAAGAGAGTCATAGTTACTCGTCCCAATTGCTCACCCAGTCTGCCACTTATTCTTACTGTGGCCAGTCTGCCAGAAGCGATATGTCACTCGTTGTGCATCTTAAGAGATTCATCGTTACTCCTTCCATAGGTTACTGGTATTCTCTGATTCAATACCTCTCGTGACGAAACATTGGCTTTCTTAATAGTGCCATACTTCTTCCTCCCAGTTGCTCACACTGTTTCCTACTTTTTGTGTACTTGCCAGTCTGAAAGAAGCGATATGTCACTAGTTGTGTATCATAAAAGAGTCATCGTTTCTCCTCCTAGAGGTTATTCGAGATTTCTTAATCCAAACACCTAGTATCAAGGCATTGGCTACCTTAAGAGAGTCATAGTTACTCGTCCCCATTGCTCACCCAGTCTGTAACTTTTTCGTACTGTGGCCAGTCTGCCAGAAGCGATATGTCACTCGTTGTGTATCTTAAGAGATTCATCGTTACTCCCTCCATAGGTTACTCATATTCTCTGATTCAATACCTCTCGTGACGTAACATTGGCTCTCTTAATAGTGCCATACTTCTTCATCCCAGTTGCTCACACTGTTTCCTACTTTTTGTGTACTTGCCAGTCTGCCAGAAGCGATATGTCACTAGTTGTGTATCATAAAAGAGTCATCGTTTCTCCTCCTAGGGGTTATTCGAGATTTCTTAATCCAAACACCTAGTAACGAGGCATTGGCTACCTTAAGAGAGTCATAGTTACTCGTCCCAATTGCTCACCCAGTCTGCCACTTTTTCTTACTGTGGCCAGTCTGCCAGAAGCGATATGTCACTCGTTGTGTATCTTAAGAGATTCGTCGTTACTCCTTCCATAGGTTACTGGTATTCTCTGATTCAATACCTCTCGTGACGAAAAAGTCACTATCTTAATAGTGCAATACTTCTTCTTCCCAGTTGCTCACACAGTCTACTACTTTTTGTGTAGTTTTTGTCTGCCAGAAACTATAATTCACTAGTTGCGTATCATAAAAGAGTCAACGTATCTCCTCCTAGGGGTTATTCGAGATTTCTTAATCCAAACCCCTAGTAACGAGGCATTGGCTACCTTAAGAGAGTCATAGTTACTCGTCCCAATTGCTCACCCAGTCTGCCACTTATTCTTACTGTGGCCAGTCTGCCAGAAGCGATATGTCACTCGTTGTGTATCTTAAGAGATTCATCGTTACTCCTTCCATAGGTTACTGGTATTCTCTGATTCAATACCTCTCGTGACGAAACATTGGCTTTCTTAATAGTGCCATACTTCTTCCTCCCAGTTGCTCACACTGTTTCCTACTTTTTGTGTACTTGCCAGTCTGAAAGAAGCGATATGTCACTAGTTGTGTATCATAAAAGAGTCATCGTTTCTCCTCCTAGGGGTTATTCGAGATTTCTTAATCCAAACACCTAGTATCAAGGCATTGGCTACCTTAAGAGAGTCATAGTTACTCGTCCCCATTGCTCACCCAGTCTGTAACTTTTTCTTACTGTGGCCAGTCTGCCAGAAGCGATATGTCACTCGTTGTGTATCTTAAGAGATTCATCGTTACTCCCTCCATAGGTTACTCATATTCTCTGATTCAATACCTCTCGTGACGTAACATTGGCTCTCTTAATAGTGCCATACTTCTTCCTCCCAGTTGCTCACACTGTTTCCTACTTTTTGTGTACTTGCCAGTCTGCCAGAAGCGATATGTCACTAGTTGTGTATCATAAAAGAGTCATCGTTTCTCCTTCTAGGGGTTATTCGAGATTTCTTAATCCAAACACCTAGTAACGAGGCATTGGCTACCTTAAGAGAGTCATAGTTACTCGTCCCAATTGCTCACCCAGTCTGCCACTTTTTCTTACTGTGGCCAGTCTGCCAGAAGCGATATGTCACTCGTTGTGTATCTTAAGAGATTCGTCGTTACTCCTTTCATAGATTACTGGTATTCTCTGATTCAATACCTCTAATGACGAAAAAGTCGCTATCTTATTAGTGCAATACTTCTTCCTCCCAGTTGCTCACACTGTCTACTACTTTTTGTGTAGTTTTGTCTGCCAGAAACTATAATTCACTAGTTGTGTATCATAAATGTGTCATCGTTTCTCCTCCTAGGGATATTCGAGATTTCTTAATCCAAACCCCTAGTAACGAGGCATTGGCTACCTTAAGAGAGTCATAGTTACTCGTCCCAATTGCTCACCCAGTCTGCCACTTATTCTTACTGTGGCCAGTCTGCCAGAAGCGATATGTCACTCGTTGTGTATCTTAAGAGATTCATCGTTACTCCTTGCATAGGTTACTGGTATTCTCTGATTCAATACCTCCCGTGACGAAAAAGTCGCTATCTTAATAGTGCAATACTTCTTCCTCCCAGTTGCTCACACTGTTTCCTACTTTTTGTGTACTTGCCAGTCTGCCAGAAGAGATATGTCACTAGTTGTGTATCATAAAAGAGTCATCGTTTCTCCTCCTATTGGTTATTCGAAATTTCTTAATCGAAACCCCTAGTAACAAGGCATTGGCTACCTTAAGAGAGTCATAGTTACTCGTCCCAATTGCTCACCCAGTCTGCCACTTATTCTTACTGTGGCCAGTCTGCCAGAAGCGATATGTCACTCGTTGTGCATCTTAAGAGATTCATCGTTACTCCTTCCATAGGTTACTGGTATTCTCTGATTCAATACCTCTCGTGACGAAACATTGGCTTTCTTAATAGTGCCATACTTCTTCCTCCCAGTTGCTCACACTGTTTCCTACTTTTTGTGTACTTGCCAGTCTGAAAGAAGCGATATGTCACTAGTTGTGTATCATAAAAGAGTCATCGTTTCTCCTCCTAGAGGTTATTCGAGATTTCTTAATCCAAACACCTAGTATCAAGGCATTGGCTACCTTAAGAGAGTCATAGTTACTCGTCCCCATTGCTCACCCAGTCTGTAACTTTTTCGTACTGTGGCCAGTCTGCCAGAAGCGATATGTCACTCGTTGTGTATCTTAAGAGATTCATCGTTACTCCCTCCATAGGTTACTCATATTCTCTGATTCAATACCTCTCGTGACGTAACATTGGCTCTCTTAATAGTGCCATACTTCTTCCTCCCAGTTGCTCACACTGTTTCCTACTTTTTGTGTACTTGCCAGTCTGCCAGAAGCGATATGTCACTAGTTGTGTATCATAAAAGAGTCATCGTTTCTCCTCCTAGGGGTTATTCGAGATTTCTTAATCCAAACACCTAGTAACGAGGCATTGGCTACCTTAAGAGAGTCATAGTTACTCGTCCCAATTGCTCACCCAGTCTGCCACTTTTTCTTACTGTGGCCAGTCTGCCAGAAGCGATATGTCACTCGTTGTGTATCTTAAGAGATTCGTCGTTACTCCTTCCATAGGTTACTGGTATTCTCTGATTCAATACCTCTCGTGACGAAAAAGTCACTATCTTAATAGTGCAATACTTCTTCTTCCCAGTTGCTCACACAGTCTACTACTTTTTGTGTAGTTTTTGTCTGCCAGAAACTATAATTCACTAGTTGCGTATCATAAAAGAGTCAACGTATCTCCTCCTAGGGGTTATTCGAGATTTCTTAATCCAAACCCCTAGTAACGAGGCATTGGCTACCTTAAGAGAGTCATAGTTACTCGTCCCAATTGCTCACCCAGTCTGCCACTTATTCTTACTGTGGCCAGTCTGCCAGAAGCGATATGTCACTCGTTGTGTATCTTAAGAGATTCATCGTTACTCCTTCCATAGGTTACTGGTATTCTCTGATTCAATACCTCTCGTGACGAAACATTGGCTTTCTTAATAGTGCCATACTTCTTCCTCCCAGTTGCTCACACTGTTTCCTACTTTTTGTGTACTTGCCAGTCTGAAAGAAGCGATATGTCACTAGTTGTGTATCATAAAAGAGTCATCGTTTCTCCTCCTAGGGGTTATTCGAGATTTCTTAATCCAAACACCTAGTATCAAGGCATTGGCTACCTTAAGAGAGTCATAGTTACTCGTCCCCATTGCTCACCCAGTCTGTAACTTTTTCTTACTGTGGCCAGTCTGCCAGAAGCGATATGTCACTCGTTGTGTATCTTAAGAGATTCATCGTTACTCCCTCCATAGGTTACTCATATTCTCTGATTCAATACCTCTCGTGACGTAACATTGGCTCTCTTAATAGTGCCATACTTCTTCCTCCCAGTTGCTCACACTGTTTCCTACTTTTTGTGTACTTGCCAGTCTGCCAGAAGCGATATGTCACTAGTTGTGTATCATAAAAGAGTCATCGTTTCTCCTCCTAGGGGTTATTCGAGATTTCTTAATCCAAACACCTAGTAACGAGGCATTGGCTACCTTAAGAGAGTCATAGTTACTCGTCCCAATTGCTCACCCAGTCTGCCACTTTTTCTTACTGTGGCCAGTCTGCCAGAAGCGATATGTCACTCGTTGTGTATCTTAAGAGATTCGTCGTTACTCCTTTCATAGATTACTGGTATTCTCTGATTCAATACCTCTAATGACGAAAAAGTCGCTATCTTATTAGTGCAATACTTCTTCCTCCCAGTTGCTCACACTGTCTACTACTTTTTGTGTAGTTTTGTCTGCCAGAAACTATAATTCACTAGTTGTGTATCATAAATGTGTCATCGTTTCTCCTCCTAGGGATATTCGAGATTTCTTAATCCAAACCCCTAGTAACGAGGCATTGGCTACCTTAAGAGAGTCATAGTTACTCGTCCCAATTGCTCACCCAGTCTGCCACTTATTCTTACTGTGGCCAGTCTGCCAGAAGCGATATGTCACTCGTTGTGTATCTTAAGAGATTCATCGTTACTCCTTGCATAGGTTACTGGTATTCTCTGATTCAATACCTCCCGTGACGAAAAAGTCGCTATCTTAATAGTGCAATACTTCTTCCTCCCAGTTGCTCACACTGTTTCCTACTTTTTGTGTACTTGCCAGTCTGCCAGAAGAGATATGTCACTAGTTGTGTATCATAAAAGAGTCATCGTTTCTCCTCCTATTGGTTATTCGAAATTTCTTAATCGAAACCCCTAGTAACGAGGCATTGGCTACCTTAAGAGAGTCATAGTTACTCGTCCCAATTGCTCACCCAGTCTGCCACTTATTCTTACTGTGGCCAGTCTGCCAGAAGCGATATGTCACTCGTTGTGCATCTTAAGAGATTCATCGTTACTCCTTCCATAGGTTACTGGTATTCTCTGATTCAATACCTCTCGTGACGAAACATTGGCTTTCTTAATAGTGCCATACTTCTTCCTCCCAGTTGCTCACACTGTTTCCTACTTTTTGTGTACTTGCCAGTCTGAAAGAAGCGATATGTCACTAGTTGTGTATCATAAAAGAGTCATCGTTTCTCCTCCTAGAGGTTATTCGAGATTTCTTAATCCAAACACCTAGTATCAAGGCATTGGCTACCTTAAGAGAGTCATAGTTACTCGTCCCCATTGCTCACCCAGTCTGTAACTTTTTCGTACTGTGGCCAGTCTGCCAGAAGCGATATGTCACTCGTTGTGTATCTTAAGAGATTCATCGTTACTCCCTCCATAGGTTACTCGTATTCTCTGATTCAATACCTCTCGTGACGAAACATTGGCTCTCTTAATAGTGCCATACTTCTTCCTCCCAGTTGCTCACACTGTTTCCTACTTTTTGTGTACTTGCCAGTCTGCCAGAAGCGATATGTCACTAGTTGTGTATCATAAAAGAGTCATCGTTTCTCCTCCTAGGGGTTATTCGAGATTTCTTAATCCAAACACCTAGTAACAAGGCATTGGCTACCTTAAGAGAGTCATAGTTACTCGTCCCCATTGCTCTCACAGTCTGCCACTTTTTCTTACTGTGGCCAGTCTGCCAGAAGCGGTATGTCACTCGTTGTGTATCTTAAGAGATTCATCGTTACTCCTTTCATAGGCTACTGGTATTCTCTGATTCAATACCTCTCGTGACGAAAAAGTCGCTATCTTAATAGTGCAATACCTCTTCTTCCCAGTTGCTCACACAGTCTACTACTTTTTGTGTAGTTTTTGTCTGCCAGAAACTATAATTCACTAGTTGTGTATCATAAAAGAGTCAACGTATCTCCTCCTAGGGGTTATTCGAGATTTCTTAATCCAAACACCTAGTAACGAGGCATTGGCTACCTTAAGAGAGTCATAGTTACTCGTCCCAATTGCTCACCCAGTCTGCCACTTTTTCTTACTGTGGTCAGTCTGCCAGAAGCGATATGTCACTCGTTGTGTATCTTAAGAGATTCGTCGTTACTCCTTTCATAGGTTACTGGTATTCTCTGATTCAATACCTCTCGTGACGAAAAAGTCGCTATCTTAATAGTGCAATACTTCTTCCTCCCAGTTGCTCACACTGTCTACTACTTTTTGTGTAGTTTTGTCTGCCAGAAACTATAATTCACTAGTTGTGTATCATAAATGTGTCATCGTTTCTCCTCCTAGGGATATTCGAGATTTCTTAATCCAAACCCCTAGTAACGAGGCATTGGCTACCTTAAGAGAGTCATAGTTACTCGTCCCAATTGCTCACCCAGTCTGCCACTTATTCTTACTGTGGCCAGTCTGCCAGAAGCGATATGTCACTCGTTGTGTATCTTAAGAGATTCATCGTTACTCCTTCCATAGGTTACTGGTATTCTCTGATTCAATACCTCTCGTGACGAAAAAGTCACTATCTTAATAGTGCAATACTTCTTCTTCCCAGTTGCTCACACAGTCTACTACTTTTTGTGTAGTTTTTGTCTGCCAGAAACTATAATTCACTAGTTGCGTATCATAAAAGAGTCAACGTATCTCCTCCTAGGCGTTATTCGAGATTTCTTAATCCAAACCCCTAGTAACGAGGCATTGGCTACCTTAAGAGAGTCATAGTTACTCGTCCCAATTGCTCACCCAGTCTGCCACTTATTCTTACTGTGGCCAGTCTGCCAGAAGCGATATGTCACTCGTTGTGTATCTTAAGAGATTCATCGTTACTCCTTCCATAGGTTACTGGTATTCTCTGATTCAATACCTCTCGTGACGAAACATTGGCTTTCTTAATAGTGCCATACTTCTTCCTCCCAGTTGCTCACACTGTTTCCTACTTTTTGTGTACTTGCCAGTCTGAAAGAAGCGATATGTCACTAGTTGTGTATCATAAAAGAGTCATCGTTTCTCCTCCCAGGGGTTATTCGAGATTTCTTAATCCAAACACCTAGTATCAAGGCATTGGCTACCTTAAGAGAGTCATAGTTACTCGTCCCCATTGCTCACCCAGTCTGTAACTTTTTCGTACTGTGGCCAGTCTGCCAGAAGCGATATGTCACTCGTTGTGTATCTTAAGAGATTCATCGTTACTCCCTCCATAGGTTACTCGTATTCTCTGATTCAATACCTCTCGTGACGTAACATTGGCTCTCTTAATAGTGCCATACTTCTTCCTCCCAGTTGCTCACACTGTTTCCTACTTTTTGTGTACTTGCCAGTCTGCCAGAAGCGATATGTCACTAGTTGTGTATCATAAAAGAGTCATCGTTTCTCCTTCTAGGGGTTATTCGAGATTTCTTAATCCAAACACCTAGTAACGAGGCATTTACTACCTTAAGAGAGTCATAGTTACTCGTCCCAATTGCTCACCCAGTCTGCCACTTTTTCTTACTGTGGCCAGTCTGCCAGAAGCGATATGTCACTCGTTGTGTATCTTAAGAGATTCATCGTTACTCCTTTCATAGGTTACTGGTATTCTCTGATTCAATACCTCTCGTGACGAAAAAGTCGCTATCTTAATAGTGCAATACTTCTTCCTCCCAGTTGCTCACACTGTCTACTACTTTTTGTGTAGTTTTGTCTGTCAGAAACTATAATTCACTAGTTGTGTATCATAAATGTGTCATCGTTTCTCCTCCTAGGGGTATTCGAGATTTCTTAATCCAAACCCCTAGTAACGAGGCATTGGCTACCTTAAGAGAGTCATAGTTACTCGTCCCAATTGCTCACCCAGTCTGCCACTTATTCGTACTGTGGCCAGTCTGCCAGAAGCGATATGTCACTCGTTGTGTATCTTAAGAGATTCATCGTTACTCCTTCCATAGGTTACTGGTATTCTCTGATTCAAAACCTCCCGTGACGAAAAAGTCGCTATCTTAATAGTGCAATACTTCTTCCTCCCAGTTGCTCACACTGTTTCCTACTTTTTGTGTACTTGCCAGTCTGCCAGAAGAGATATGTCACTAGTTGTGTATCATAAAAGAGTCATCGTTTCTCCTCCTATTGGTTATTCGAGATTTCTTAATCCAAACCCCTAGTAACGAGGCATTGGCTACCTTAAGAGAGTCATAGTTACTCGTCCCAATTTCTCACCCAGTCTGCCACTTATTCTTACTGTGGCCAGTCTGCCAGAAGCGATATGTCACTCGTTGTGCATCTTAAGAGATTCATCGTTACTCCTTCCATAGGTTACTGGTATTCTCTGATTCAATACCTCTCGTGACGAAACATTGGCTTTCTTAATAGTGCCATACTTCTTCCTCCCAGTTGCTCACACTGTTTCCTACTTTTTGTGTACTTGCCAGTCTGAAAGAAGCGATATGTGACTAGTTGTGTATCATAAAAGAGTCATCGTTTCTCCTCCTAGAGGTTATTCGAGATTTCTTAATCCAAACACCTAGTATCAAGGCATTGGCTACCTTAAGAGAGTCATAGTTACTCGTCCCCATTGCTCACCCAGTCTGTAACTTTTTCTTACTGTGGCCAGTCTGCCAGAAGCGATATGTCACTCGTTGTGTATCTTAAGAGATTCGTCGTTACTCCTTCCATAGGTTACTGGTATTCTCTGATTCAATACCTCTCGTGACGAAAAAGTCACTATCTTAATAGTGCAATACTTCTTCTTCCCAGTTGCTCACACAGTCTACTACTTTTTGTGTAGTTTTTGTCTGCCAGAAACTATAATTCACTAGTTGCGTATCATAAAAGAGTCAACGTATCTCCTCCTAGGGGTTATTCGAGATTTCTTAATCCAAACCCCTAGTAACGAGGCATTGGCTACCTTAAGAGAGTCATAGTTACTCGTCCCAATTGCTCACCCAGTCTGCCACTTATTCTTACTGTGGCCAGTCTGCCAGAAGCGATATGTCACTCGTTGTGTATCTTAAGAGATTCATCGTTACTCCTTCCATAGGTTACTGGTATTCTCTGATTCAATACCTCTCGTGACGAAACATTGGCTTTCTTAATAGTGCCATACTTCTTCCTCCCAGTTGCTCACACTGTTTCCTACTTTTTGTGTACTTGCCAGTCTGAAAGAAGCGATATGTCACTAGTTGTGTATCATAAAAGAGTCATCGTTTCTCCTCCTAGGGGTTATTCGAGATTTCTTAATCCAAACACCTAGTATCAAGGCATTGGCTACCTTAAGAGAGTCATAGTTACTCGTCCCCATTGCTCACCCAGTCTGTAACTTTTTCTTACTGTGGCCAGTCTGCCAGAAGCGATATGTCACTCGTTGTGTATCTTAAGAGATTCATCGTTACTCCCTCCATAGGTTACTCATATTCTCTGATTCAATACCTCTCGTGACGTAACATTGGCTCTCTTAATAGTGCCATACTTCTTCCTCCCAGTTGCTCACACTGTTTCCTACTTTTTGTGTACTTGCCAGTCTGCCAGAAGCGATATGTCACTAGTTGTGTATCATAAAAGAGTCATCGTTTCTCCTCCTAGGGGTTATTCGAGATTTCTTAATCCAAACACCTAGTAACGAGGCATTGGCTACCTTAAGAGAGTCATAGTTACTCGTCCCAATTGCTCACCCAGTCTGCCACTTTTTCTTACTGTGGCCAGTCTGCCAGAAGCGATATGTCACTCGTTGTGTATCTTAAGAGATTCGTCGTTACTCCTTCCATAGGTTACTGGTATTCTCTGATTCAATACCTCTCGTGACGAAAAAGTCACTATCTTAATAGTGCAATACTTCTTCTTCCCAGTTGCTCACACAGTCTACTACTTTTTGTGTAGTTTTTGTCTGCCAGAAACTATAATTCACTAGTTGCGTATCATAAAAGAGTCAACGTATCTCCTCCTAGGGGTTATTCGAGATTTCTTAATCCAAACCCCTAGTAACGAGGCATTGGCTACCTTAAGAGAGTCATAGTTACTCGTCCCAATTGCTCACCCAGTCTGCCACTTATTCTTACTGTGGCCAGTCTGCCAGAAGCGATATGTCACTCGTTGTGTATCTTAAGAGATTCATCGTTACTCCTTCCATAGGTTACTGGTATTCTCTGATTCAATACCTCTCGTGACGAAACATTGGCTTTCTTCATAGTGCCATACTTCTTCCTCCCAGTTGCTCACACTGTTTCCTACTTTTTGTGTACTTGCCAGTCTGAAAGAAGCGATATGTCACTAGTTGTGTATCATAAAAGAGTCATCGTTTCTCCTCCTAGGGGTTATTCGAGATTTCTTAATCCAAACACCTAGTATCAAGGCATTGGCTACCTTAAGAGAGTCATAGTTACTCGTCCCCATTGCTCACCCAGTCTGTAACTTTTTCTTACTGTGGCCAGTCTGCCAGAAGCGATATGTCACTCGTTGTGTATCTTAAGAGATTCATCGTTACTCCCTCCATAGGTTACTCATATTCTCTGATTCAATACCTCTCGTGACGTAACATTGGCTCTCTTAATAGTGCCATACTTCTTCCTCCCAGTTGCTCACACTGTTTCCTACTTTTTGTGTACTTGCCAGTCTGCCAGAAGCGATATGTCACTAGTTGTGTATCATAAAAGAGTCATCGTTTCTCCTCCTAGGGGTTATTCGAGATTTCTTAATCCAAACACCTAGTAACGAGGCATTGGCTACCTTAAGAGAGTCATAGTTACTCGTCCCAATTGCTCACCCAGTCTGCCACTTTTTCTTACTGTGGCCAGTCTGCCAGAAGCGATATGTCACTCGTTGTGTATCTTAAGAGATTCGTCGTTACTCCTTTCATAGATTACTGGTATTCTCTGATTCAATACCTCTAATGACGAAAAAGTCGCTATCTTATTAGTGCAATACTTCTTCCTCCCAGTTGCTCACACTGTCTACTACTTTTTGTGTAGTTTTGTCTGCCAGAAACTATAATTCACTAGTTGTGTATCATAAATGTGTCATCGTTTCTCCTCCTAGGGATATTCGAGATTTCTTAATCCAAACCCCTAGTAACGAGGCATTGGCTACCTTAAGAGAGTCATAGTTACTCGTCCCAATTGCTCACCCAGTCTGCCACTTATTCTTACTGTGGCCAGTCTGCCAGAAGCGATATGTCACTCGTTGTGTATCTTAAGAGATTCATCGTTACTCCTTGCATAGGTTACTGGTATTCTCTGATTCAATACCTCCCGTGACGAAAAAGTCGCTATCTTAATAGTGCAATACTTCTTCCTCCCAGTTGCTCACACTGTTTCCTACTTTTTGTGTACTTGCCAGTCTGCCAGAAGAGATATGTCACTAGTTGTGTATCATAAAAGAGTCATCGTTTCTCCTCCTATTGGTTATTCGAAATTTCTTAATCGAAACCCCTAGTAACGAGGCATTGGCTACCTTAAGAGAGTCATAGTTACTCGTCCCAATTGCTCACCCAGTCTGCCACTTATTCTTACTGTGGCCAGTCTGCCAGAAGCGATATGTCACTCGTTGTGCATCTTAAGAGATTCATCGTTACTCCTTCCATAGGTTACTGGTATTCTCTGATTCAATACCTCTCGTGACGAAACATTGGCTTTCTTAATAGTGCCATACTTCTTCCTCCCAGTTGCTCACACTGTTTCCTACTTTTTGTGTACTTGCCAGTCTGAAAGAAGCGATATGTCACTAGTTGTGTATCATAAAAGAGTCATCGTTTCTCCTCCTAGAGGTTATTCGAGATTTCTTAATCCAAACACCTAGTATCAAGGCATTGGCTACCTTAAGAGAGTCATAGTTACTCGTCCCCATTGCTCACCCAGTCTGTAACTTTTTCGTACTGTGGCCAGTCTGCCAGAAGCGATATGTCACTCGTTGTGTATCTTAAGAGATTCATCGTTACTCCCTCCATAGGTTACTCGTATTCTCTGATTCAATACCTCTCGTGACGAAACATTGGCTCTCTTAATAGTGCCATACTTCTTCCTCCCAGTTGCTCACACTGTTTCCTACTTTTTGTGTACTTGCCAGTCTGCCAGAAGCGATATGTCACTAGTTGTGTATCATAAAAGAGTCATCGTTTCTCCTCCTAGGGGTTATTCGAGATTTCTTAATCCAAACACCTAGTAACAAGGCATTGGCTACCTTAAGAGAGTCATAGTTACTCGTCCCCATTGCTCTCACAGTCTGCCACTTTTTCTTACTGTGGCCAGTCTGCCAGAAGCGGTATGTCACTCGTTGTGTATCTTAAGAGATTCATCGTTACTCCTTTCATAGGCTACTGGTATTCTCTGATTCAATACCTCTCGTGACGAAAAAGTCGCTATCTTAATAGTGCAATACCTCTTCTTCCCAGTTGCTCACACAGTCTACTACTTTTTGTGTAGTTTTTGTCTGCCAGAAACTATAATTCACTAGTTGTGTATCATAAAAGAGTCAACGTATCTCCTCCTAGGGGTTATTCGAGATTTCTTAATCCAAACACCTAGTAACGAGGCATTGGCTACCTTAAGAGAGTCATAGTTACTCGTCCCAATTGCTCACCCAGTCTGCCACTTTTTCTTACTGTGGTCAGTCTGCCAGAAGCGATATGTCACTCGTTGTGTATCTTAAGAGATTCGTCGTTACTCCTTTCATAGGTTACTGGTATTCTCTGATTCAATACCTCTCGTGACGAAAAAGTCGCTATCTTAATAGTGCAATACTTCTTCCTCCCAGTTGCTCACACTGTCTACTACTTTTTGTGTAGTTTTGTCTGCCAGAAACTATAATTCACTAGTTGTGTATCATAAATGTGTCATCGTTTCTCCTCCTAGGGATATTCGAGATTTCTTAATCCAAACCCCTAGTAACGAGGCATTGGCTACCTTAAGAGAGTCATAGTTACTCGTCCCAATTGCTCACCCAGTCTGCCACTTATTCTTACTGTGGCCAGTCTGCCAGAAGCGATATGTCACTCGTTGTGTATCTTAAGAGATTCATCGTTACTCCTTCCATAGGTTACTGGTATTCTCTGATTCAATACCTCTCGTGACGAAAAAGTCACTATCTTAATAGTGCAATACTTCTTCTTCCCAGTTGCTCACACAGTCTACTACTTTTTGTGTAGTTTTTGTCTGCCAGAAACTATAATTCACTAGTTGCGTATCATAAAAGAGTCAACGTATCTCCTCCTAGGCGTTATTCGAGATTTCTTAATCCAAACCCCTAGTAACGAGGCATTGGCTACCTTAAGAGAGTCATAGTTACTCGTCCCAATTGCTCACCCAGTCTGCCACTTATTCTTACTGTGGCCAGTCTGCCAGAAGCGATATGTCACTCGTTGTGTATCTTAAGAGATTCATCGTTACTCCTTCCATAGGTTACTGGTATTCTCTGATTCAATACCTCTCGTGACGAAACATTGGCTTTCTTAATAGTGCCATACTTCTTCCTCCCAGTTGCTCACACTGTTTCCTACTTTTTGTGTACTTGCCAGTCTGAAAGAAGCGATATGTCACTAGTTGTGTATCATAAAAGAGTCATCGTTTCTCCTCCCAGGGGTTATTCGAGATTTCTTAATCCAAACACCTAGTATCAAGGCATTGGCTATCTTAAGAGAGTCATAGTTACTCGTCCCCATTGCTCACCCAGTCTGTAACTTTTTCGTACTGTGGCCAGTCTGCCAGAAGCGATATGTCACTCGTTGTGTATCTTAAGAGATTCATCGTTACTCCCTCCATAGGTTACTCGTATTCTCTGATTCAATACCTCTCGTGACGTAACATTGGCTCTCTTAATAGTGCCATACTTCTTCCTCCCAGTTGCTCACACTGTTTCCTACTTTTTGTGTACTTGCCAGTCTGCCAGAAGCGATATGTCACTAGTTGTGTATCATAAAAGAGTCATCGTTTCTCCTTCTAGGGGTTATTCGAGATTTCTTAATCCAAACACCTAGTAACGAGGCATTTACTACCTTAAGAGAGTCATAGTTACTCGTCCCAATTGCTCACCCAGTCTGCCACTTTTTCTTACTGTGGCCAGTCTGCCAGAAGCGATATGTCACTCGTTGTGTATCTTAAGAGATTCATCGTTACTCCTTTCATAGGTTACTGGTATTCTCTGATTCAATACCTCTCGTGACGAAAAAGTCGCTATCTTAATAGTGCAATACTTCTTCCTCCCAGTTGCTCACACTGTCTACTACTTTTTGTGTAGTTTTGTCTGTCAGAAACTATAATTCACTAGTTGTGTATCATAAATGTGTCATCGTTTCTCCTCCTAGGGGTATTCGAGATTTCTTAATCCAAACCCCTAGTAACGAGGCATTGGCTACCTTAAGAGAGTCATAGTTACTCGTCCCAATTGCTCACCCAGTCTGCCACTTATTCGTACTGTGGCCAGTCTGCCAGAAGCGATATGTCACTCGTTGTGTATCTTAAGAGATTCATCGTTACTCCTTCCATAGGTTACTGGTATTCTCTGATTCAAAACCTCCCGTGACGAAAAAGTCGCTATCTTAATAGTGCAATACTTCTTCCTCCCAGTTGCTCACACTGTTTCCTACTTTTTGTGTACTTGCCAGTCTGCCAGAAGAGATATGTCACTAGTTGTGTATCATAAAAGAGTCATCGTTTCTCCTCCTATTGGTTATTCGAGATTTCTTAATCCAAACCCCTAGTAACGAGGCATTGGCTACCTTAAGAGAGTCATAGTTACTCGTCCCAATTGCTCACCCAGTCTGCCACTTATTCTTACTGTGGCCAGTCTGCCAGAAGCGATATGTCACTCGTTGTGCATCTTAAGAGATTCATCGTTACTCCTTCCATAGGTTACTGGTATTCTCTGATTCAATACCTCTCGTGACGAAACATTGGCTTTCTTAATAGTGCCATACTTCTTCCTCCCAGTTGCTCACACTGTTTCCTACTTTTTGTGTACTTGCCAGTCTGAAAGAAGCGATATGTGACTAGTTGTGTATCATAAAAGAGTCATCGTTTCTCCTCCTAGAGGTTATTCGAGATTTCTTAATCCAAACACCTAGTATCAAGGCATTGGCTACCTTAAGAGAGTCATAGTTACTCGTCCCCATTGCTCACCCAGTCTGTAACTTTTTCTTACTGTGGCCAGTCTGCCAGAAGCGATATGTCACTCGTTGTGTATCTTAAGAGATTCGTCGTTACTCCTTCCATAGGTTACTGGTATTCTCTGATTCAATACCTCTCGTGACGAAAAAGTCACTATCTTAATAGTGCAATACTTCTTCTTCCCAGTTGCTCACACAGTCTACTACTTTTTGTGTAGTTTTTGTCTGCCAGAAACTATAATTCACTAGTTGCGTATCATAAAAGAGTCAACGTATCTCCTCCTAGGGGTTATTCGAGATTTCTTAATCCAAACCCCTAGTAACGAGGCATTGGCTACCTTAAGAGAGTCATAGTTACTCGTCCCAATTGCTCACCCAGTCTGCCACTTATTCTTACTGTGGCCAGTCTGCCAGAAGCGATATGTCACTCGTTGTGTATCTTAAGAGATTCATCGTTACTCCTTCCATAGGTTACTGGTATTCTCTGATTCAATACCTCTCGTGACGAAACATTGGCTTTCTTAATAGTGCCATACTTCTTCCTCCCAGTTGCTCACACTGTTTCCTACTTTTTGTGTACTTGCCAGTCTGAAAGAAGCGATATGTCACTAGTTGTGTATCATAAAAGAGTCATCGTTTCTCCTCCTAGGGTTTATTCGAGATTTCTTAATCCAAACACCTAGTATCAAGGCATTGGCTACCTTAAGAGAGTCATAGTTACTCGTCCCCATTGCTCACCCAGTCTGTAACTTTTTCTTACTGTGGCCAGTCTGCCAGAAGCGATATGTCACTCGTTGTGTATCTTAAGAGATTCATCGTTACTCCCTCCATAGGTTACTCATATTCTCTGATTCAATACCTCTCGTGACGTAACATTGGCTCTCTTAATAGTGCCATACTTCTTCCTCCCAGTTGCTCACACTGTTTCCTACTTTTTGTGTACTTGCCAGTCTGCCAGAAGCGATATGTCACTAGTTGTGTATCATAAAAGAGTCATCGTTTCTCCTCCTAGGGGTTATTCGAGATTTCTTAATCCAAACACCTAGTAACGAGGCATTGGCTACCTTAAGAGAGTCATAGTTACTCGTCCCAATTGCTCACCCAGTCTGCCACTTTTTCTTACTGTGGCCAGTCTGCCAGAAGCGATATGTCACTCGTTGTGTATCTTAAGAGATTCGTCGTTACTCCTTTCATAGATTACTGGTATTCTCTGATTCAATACCTCTAATGACGAAAAAGTCGCTATCTTATTAGTGCAATACTTCTTCCTCCCAGTTGCTCACACTGTCTACTACTTTTTGTGTAGTTTTGTCTGCCAGAAACTATAATTCACTAGTTGTGTATCATAAATGTGTCATCGTTTCTCCTCCTAGGGATATTCGAGATTTCTTAATCCAAACCCCTAGTAACGAGGCATTGGCTACCTTAAGAGAGTCATAGTTACTCGTCCCAATTGCTCACCCAGTCTGCCACTTATTCTTACTGTGGCCAGTCTGCCAGAAGCGATATGTCACTCGTTGTGTATCTTAAGAGATTCATCGTTACTCCTTGCATAGGTTACTGGTATTCTCTGATTCAATACCTCCCGTGACGAAAAAGTCGCTATCTTAATAGTGCAATACTTCTTCCTCCCAGTTGCTCACACTGTTTCCTACTTTTTGTGTACTTGCCAGTCTGCCAGAAGAGATATGTCACTAGTTGTGTATCATAAAAGAGTCATCGTTTCTCCTCCTATTGGTTATTCGAAATTTCTTAATCGAAACCCCTAGTAACGAGGCATTGGCTACCTTAAGAGAGTCATAGTTACTCGTCCCAATTGCTCACCCAGTCTGCCACTTATTCTTACTGTGGCCAGTCTGCCAGAAGCGATATGTCACTCGTTGTGCATCTTAAGAGATTCATCGTTACTCCTTCCATAGGTTACTGGTATTCTCTGATTCAATACCTCTCGTGACGAAACATTGGCTTTCTTAATAGTGCCATACTTCTTCCTCCCAGTTGCTCACACTGTTTCCTACTTTTTGTGTACTTGCCAGTCTGAAAGAAGCGATATGTCACTAGTTGTGTATCATAAAAGAGTCATCGTTTCTCCTCCTAGAGGTTATTCGAGATTTCTTAATCCAAACACCTAGTATCAAGGCATTGGCTACCTTAAGAGAGTCATAGTTACTCGTCCCCATTGCTCACCCAGTCTGTAACTTTTTCGTACTGTGGCCAGTCTGCCAGAAGCGATATGTCACTCGTTGTGTATCTTAAGAGATTCATCGTTACTCCCTCCATAGGTTACTCGTATTCTCTGATTCAATACCTCTCGTGACGAAACATTGGCTCTCTTAATAGTGCCATACTTCTTCCTCCCAGTTGCTCACACTGTTTCCTACTTTTTGTGTACTTGCCAGTCTGCCAGAAGCGATATGTCACTAGTTGTGTATCATAAAAGAGTCATCGTTTCTCCTCCTAGGGGTTATTCGAGATTTCTTAATCCAAACACCTAGTAACAAGGCATTGGCTACCTTAAGAGAGTCATAGTTACTCGTCCCCATTGCTCTCACAGTCTGCCACTTTTTCTTACTGTGGCCAGTCTGCCAGAAGCGATATGTCACTCGTTGTGTATCTTAAGAGATTCATCGTTACTCCTTTCATAGGCTACTGGTATTCTCTGATTCAATACCTCTCGTGACGAAAAAGTCGCTATCTTAATAGTGCAATACCTCTTCTTCCCAGTTGCTCACACAGTCTACTACTTTTTGTGTAGTTTTTGTCTGCCAGAAACTATAATTCACTAGTTGTGTATCATAAAAGAGTCAACGTATCTCCTCCTAGGGGTTATTCGAGATTTCTTAATCCAAACACCTAGTAACGAGGCATTGGCTACCTTAAGAGAGTCATAGTTACTCGTCCCAATTGCTCACCCAGTCTGCCACTTTTTCTTACTGTGGTCAGTCTGCCAGAAGCGATATGTCACTCGTTGTGTATCTTAAGAGATTCGTCGTTACTCCTTTCATAGGTTACTGGTATTCTCTGATTCAATACCTCTCGTGACGAAAAAGTCGCTATCTTAATAGTGCAATACTTCTTCCTCCCAGTTGCTCACACTGTCTACTACTTTTTGTGTAGTTTTGTCTGCCAGAAACTATAATTCACTAGTTGTGTATCATAAATGTGTCATCGTTTCTCCTCCTAGGGATATTCGAGATTTCTTAATCCAAACCCCTAGTAACGAGGCATTGGCTACCTTAAGAGAGTCATAGTTACTCGTCCCAATTGCTCACCCAGTCTGCCACTTATTCTTACTGTGGCCAGTCTGCCAGAAGCGATATGTCACTCGTTGTGTATCTTAAGAGATTCATCGTTACTCCTTCCATAGGTTACTGGTATTCTCTGATTCAATACCTCTCGTGACGAAAAAGTCACTATCTTAATAGTGCAATACTTCTTCTTCCCAGTTGCTCACACAGTCTACTACTTTTTGTGTAGTTTTTGTCTGCCAGAAACTATAATTCACTAGTTGCGTATCATAAAAGAGTCAACGTATCTCCTCCTAGGCGTTATTCGAGATTTCTTAATCCAAACCCCTAGTAACGAGGCATTGGCTACCTTAAGAGAGTCATAGTTACTCGTCCCAATTGCTCACCCAGTCTGCCACTTATTCTTACTGTGGCCAGTCTGCCAGAAGCGATATGTCACTCGTTGTGTATCTTAAGAGATTCATCGTTACTCCTTTCATAGGCTACTGGTATTCTCTGATTCAATACCTCTCGTGACGAAAAAGTCGCTATCTTAATAGTGCAATACCTCTTCTTCCCAGTTGCTCACACAGTCTACTACTTTTTGTGTAGTTTTTGTCTGCCAGAAACTATAATTCACTAGTTGTGTATCATAAAAGAGTCAACGTATCTCCTCCTAGGGGTTATTCGAGATTTCTTAATCCAAACACCTAGTAACGAGGCATTGGCTACCTTAAGAGAGTCATAGTTACTCGTCCCAATTGCTCACCCAGTCTGCCACTTTTTCTTACTGTGGTCAGTCTGCCAGAAGCGATATGTCACTCGTTGTGTATCTTAAGAGATTCGTCGTTACTCCTTTCATAGGTTACTGGTATTCTCTGATTCAATACCTCTCGTGACGAAAAAGTCGCTATCTTAATAGTGCAATACTTCTTCCTCCCAGTTGCTCACACTGTCTACTACTTTTTGTGTAGTTTTGTCTGCCAGAAACTATAATTCACTAGTTGTGTATCATAAATGTGTCATCGTTTCTCCTCCTAGGGATATTCGAGATTTCTTAATCCAAACCCCTAGTAACGAGGCATTGGCTACCTTAAGAGAGTCATAGTTACTCGTCCCAATTGCTCACCCAGTCTGCCACTTATTCTTACTGTGGCCAGTCTGCCAGAAGCGATATGTCACTCGTTGTGTATCTTAAGAGATTCATCGTTACTCCTTCCATAGGTTACTGGTATTCTCTGATTCAATACCTCTCGTGACGAAAAAGTCACTATCTTAATAGTGCAATACTTCTTCTTCCCAGTTGCTCACACAGTCTACTACTTTTTGTGTAGTTTTTGTCTGCCAGAAACTATAATTCACTAGTTGCGTATCATAAAAGAGTCAACGTATCTCCTCCTAGGCGTTATTCGAGATTTCTTAATCCAAACCCCTAGTAACGAGGCATTGGCTACCTTAAGAGAGTCATAGTTACTCGTCCCAATTGCTCACCCAGTCTGCCACTTATTCTTACTGTGGCCAGTCTGCCAGAAGCGATATGTCACTCGTTGTGTATCTTAAGAGATTCATCGTTACTCCTTCCATAGGTTACTGGTATTCTCTGATTCAATACCTCTCGTGACGAAACATTGGCTTTCTTAATAGTGCCATACTTCTTCCTCCCAGTTGCTCACACTGTTTCCTACTTTTTGTGTACTTGCCAGTCTGAAAGAAGCGATATGTCACTAGTTGTGTATCATAAAAGAGTCATCGTTTCTCCTCCCAGGGGTTATTCGAGATTTCTTAATCCAAACACCTAGTATCAAGGCATTGGCTACCTTAAGAGAGTCATAGTTACTCGTCCCCATTGCTCACCCAGTCTGTAACTTTTTCGTACTGTGGCCAGTCTGCCAGAAGCGATATGTCACTCGTTGTGTATCTTAAGAGATTCATCGTTACTCCCTCCATAGGTTACTCGTATTCTCTGATTCAATACCTCTCGTGACGTAACATTGGCTCTCTTAATAGTGCCATACTTCTTCCTCCCAGTTGCTCACACTGTTTCCTACTTTTTGTGTACTTGCCAGTCTGCCAGAAGCGATATGTCACTAGTTGTGTATCATAAAAGAGTCATCGTTTCTCCTTCTAGGGGTTATTCGAGATTTCTTAATCCAAACACCTAGTAACGAGGCATTTACTACCTTAAGAGAGTCATAGTTACTCGTCCCAATTGCTCACCCAGTCTGCCACTTTTTCTTACTGTGGCCAGTCTGCCAGAAGCGATATGTCACTCGTTGTGTATCTTAAGAGATTCATCGTTACTCCTTTCATAGGTTACTGGTATTCTCTGATTCAATACCTCTCGTGACGAAAAAGTCGCTATCTTAATAGTGCAATACTTCTTCCTCCCAGTTGCTCACACTGTCTACTACTTTTTGTGTAGTTTTGTCTGTCAGAAACTATAATTCACTAGTTGTGTATCATAAATGTGTCATCGTTTCTCCTCCTAGGGGTATTCGAGATTTCTTAATCCAAACCCCTAGTAACGAGGCATTGGCTACCTTAAGAGAGTCATAGTTACTCGTCCCAATTGCTCACCCAGTCTGCCACTTATTCGTACTGTGGCCAGTCTGCCAGAAGCGATATGTCACTCGTTGTGTATCTTAAGAGATTCATCGTTACTCCTTCCATAGGTTACTGGTATTCTCTGATTCAAAACCTCCCGTGACGAAAAAGTCGCTATCTTAATAGTGCAATACTTCTTCCTCCCAGTTGCTCACACTGTTTCCTACTTTTTGTGTACTTGCCAGTCTGCCAGAAGAGATATGTCACTAGTTGTGTATCATAAAAGAGTCATCGTTTCTCCTCCTATTGGTTATTCGAGATTTCTTAATCCAAACCCCTAGTAACGAGGCATTGGCTACCTTAAGAGAGTCATAGTTACTCGTCCCAATTGCTCACCCAGTCTGCCACTTATTCTTACTGTGGCCAGTCTGCCAGAAGCGATATGTCACTCGTTGTGCATCTTAAGAGATTCATCGTTACTCCTTCCATAGGTTACTGGTATTCTCTGATTCAATACCTCTCGTGACGAAACATTGGCTTTCTTAATAGTGCCATACTTCTTCCTCCCAGTTGCTCACACTGTTTCCTACTTTTTGTGTACTTGCCAGTCTGAAAGAAGCGATATGTGACTAGTTGTGTATCATAAAAGAGTCATCGTTTCTCCTCCTAGAGGTTATTCGAGATTTCTTAATCCAAACACCTAGTATCAAGGCATTGGCTACCTTAAGAGAGTCATAGTTACTCGTCCCCATTGCTCACCCAGTCTGTAACTTTTTCTAACTGTGGCCAGTCTGCCAGAAGCGATATGTCACTCGTTGTGTATCTTAAGAGATTCATCGTTACTCCCTCCATAGGTTACTCATATTCTCTGATTCAATACCTCTCGTGACGTAACATTGGCTCTCTTAATAGTGCCATACTTCTTCCTCCCAGTTGCTCACACTGTTTCCTACTTTTTGTGTACTTGCCAGTCTGCCAGAAGCGATATGTCACTAGTTGTGTATCATAAAAGAGTCATCGTTTCTCCTCCTAGGGGTTATTCGAGATTTCTTAATCCAAACACCTAGTATCAAGGCATTGGCTACCTTAAGAGAGTCATAGTTACTCGTCCCCATTGCTCACCCAGTCTGTAACTTTTTCTTACTGTGGCCAGTCTGCCAGAAGCGATATGTCACTCGTTGTGTATCTTAAGAGATTCATCGTTACTCCTTTCATAGGCTACTGGTATTCTCTGATTCAATACCTCTCGTGACGAAAAAGTCGCTATCTTAATAGTGCAATACCTCTTCTTCCCAGTTGCTCACACAGTCTACTACTTTTTGTGTAGTTTTTGTCTGCCAGAAACTATAATTCACTAGTTGTGTATCATAAAAGAGTCAACGTATCTCCTCCTAGGGGTTATTCGAGATTTCTTAATCCAAACACCTAGTAACGAGGCATTGGCTACCTTAAGAGAGTCATAGTTACTCGTCCCAATTGCTCACCCAGTCTGCCACTTTTTCTTACTGTGGTCAGTCTGCCAGAAGCGATATGTCACTCGTTGTGTATCTTAAGAGATTCGTCGTTACTCCTTTCATAGGTTACTGGTATTCTCTGATTCAACACCTCTCGTGACGAAAAAGTCGCTATCTTAATAGTGCAATACTTCTTCCTCCCAGTTGCTCACACTGTCTACTACTTTTTGTGTAGTTTTGTCTGCCAGAAACTATAATTCACTAGTTGTGTATCATAAATGTGTCATCGTTTCTCCTCCTAGGGATATTCGAGATTTCTTAATCCAAACCCCTAGTAACGAGGCATTGGCTACCTTAAGAGAGTCATAGTTACTCGTCCCAATTGCTCACCCAGTCTGCCACTTATTCTTACTGTGGCCAGTCTGCCAGAAGCGATATGTCACTCGTTGTGTATCTTAAGAGATTCATCGTTACTCCTTCCATAGGTTACTGGTATTCTCTGATTCAATACCTCTCGTGACGAAAAAGTCACTATCTTAATAGTGCAATACTTCTTCTTCCCAGTTGCTCACACAGTCTACTACTTTTTGTGTAGTTTTTGTCTGCCAGAAACTATAATTCACTAGTTGCGTATCATAAAAGAGTCAACGTATCTCCTCCTAGGCGTTATTCGAGATTTCTTAATCCAAACCCCTAGTAACGAGGCATTGGCTACCTTAAGAGAGTCATAGTTACTCGTCCCAATTGCTCACCCAGTCTGCCACTTATTCTTACTGTGGCCAGTCTGCCAGAAGCGATATGTCACTCGTTGTGTATCTTAAGAGATTCATCGTTACTCCTTCCATAGGTTACTGGTATTCTCTGATTCAATACCTCTCGTGACGAAACATTGGCTTTCTTAATAGTGCCATACTTCTTCCTCCCAGTTGCTCACACTGTTTCCTACTTTTTGTGTACTTGCCAGTCTGAAAGAAGCGATATGTCACTAGTTGTGTATCATAAAAGAGTCATCGTTTCTCCTCCCAGGGGTTATTCGAGATTTCTTAATCCAAACACCTAGTATCAAGGCATTGGCTACCTTAAGAGAGTCATAGTTACTCGTCCCCATTGCTCACCCAGTCTGTAACTTTTTCGTACTGTGGCCAGTCTGCCAGAAGCGATATGTCACTCGTTGTGTATCTTAAGAGATTCATCGTTACTCCCTCCATAGGTTACTCGTATTCTCTGATTCAATACCTCTCGTGACGTAACATTGGCTCTCTTAATAGTGCCATACTTCTTCCTCCCAGTTGCTCACACTGTTTCCTACTTTTTGTGTACTTGCCAGTCTGCCAGAAGCGATATGTCACTAGTTGTGTATCATAAAAGAGTCATCGTTTCTCCTTCTAGGGGTTATTCGAGATTTCTTAATCCAAACACCTAGTAACGAGGCATTTACTACCTTAAGAGAGTCATAGTTACTCGTCCCAATTGCTCACCCAGTCTGCCACTTTTTCTTACTGTGGCCAGTCTGCCAGAAGCGATATGTCACTCGTTGTGTATCTTAAGAGATTCATCGTTACTCCTTTCATAGGTTACTGGTATTCTCTGATTCAATACCTCTCGTGACGAAAAAGTCGCTATCTTAATAGTGCAATACTTCTTCCTCCCAGTTGCTCACACTGTCTACTACTTTTTGTGTAGTTTTGTCTGTCAGAAACTATAATTCACTAGTTGTGTATCATAAATGTGTCATCGTTTCTCCTCCTAGGGGTATTCGAGATTTCTTAATCCAAACCCCTAGTAACGAGGCATTGGCTACCTTAAGAGAGTCATAGTTACTCGTCCCAATTGCTCACCCAGTCTGCCACTTATTCGTACTGTGGCCAGTCTGCCAGAAGCGATATGTCACTCGTTGTGTATCTTAAGAGATTCATCGTTACTCCTTCCATAGGTTACTGGTATTCTCTGATTCAAAACCTCCCGTGACGAAAAAGTCGCTATCTTAATAGTGCAATACTTCTTCCTCCCAGTTGCTCACACTGTTTCCTACTTTTTGTGTACTTGCCAGTCTGCCAGAAGAGATATGTCACTAGTTGTGTATCATAAAAGAGTCATCGTTTCTCCTCCTATTGGTTATTCGAGATTTCTTAATCCAAACCCCTAGTAACGAGGCATTGGCTACCTTAAGAGAGTCATAGTTACTCGTCCCAATTGCTCACCCAGTCTGCCACTTATTCTTACTGTGGCCAGTCTGCCAGAAGCGATATGTCACTCGTTGTGCATCTTAAGAGATTCATCGTTACTCCTTCCATAGGTTACTGGTATTCTCTGATTCAATACCTCTCGTGACGAAACATTGGCTTTCTTAATAGTGCCATACTTCTTCCTCCCAGTTGCTCACACTGTTTCCTACTTTTTGTGTACTTGCCAGTCTGAAAGAAGCGATATGTGACTAGTTGTGTATCATAAAAGAGTCATCGTTTCTCCTCCTAGAGGTTATTCGAGATTTCTTAATCCAAACACCTAGTATCAAGGCATTGGCTACCTTAAGAGAGTCATAGTTACTCGTCCCCATTGCTCACCCAGTCTGTAACTTTTTCTAACTGTGGCCAGTCTGCCAGAAGCGATATGTCACTCGTTGTGTATCTTAAGAGATTCATCGTTACTCCCTCCATAGGTTACTCATATTCTCTGATTCAATACCTCTCGTGACGTAACATTGGCTCTCTTAATAGTGCCATACTTCTTCCTCCCAGTTGCTCACACTGTTTCCTACTTTTTGTGTACTTGCCAGTCTGCCAGAAGCGATATGTCACTAGTTGTGTATCATAAAAGAGTCATCGTTTCTCCTCCTAGGGGTTATTCGAGATTTCTTAATCCAAACACCTAGTATCAAGGCATTGGCTACCTTAAGAGAGTCATAGTTACTCGTCCCCATTGCTCACCCAGTCTGTAACTTTTTCTTACTGTGGCCAGTCTGCCAGAAGCGATATGTCACTCGTTGTGTATCTTAAGAGATTCATCGTTACTCCTTCCATAGGTTACTGGTATTCTCTGATTCAATACCTCTCGTGACGAAAAAGTCACTATCTTAATAGTGCAATACTTCTTCTTCCCAGTTGCTCACACAGTCTACTACTTTTTGTGTAGTTTTTGTCTGCCAGAAACTATAATTCACTAGTTGCGTATCATAAAAGAGTCAACGTATCTCCTCCTAGGCGTTATTCGAGATTTCTTAATCCAAACCCCTAGTAACGAGGCATTGGCTACCTTAAGAGAGTCATAGTTACTCGTCCCAATTGCTCACCCAGTCTGCCACTTATTCTTACTGTGGCCAGTCTGCCAGAAGCGATATGTCACTCGTTGTGTATCTTAAGAGATTCATCGTTACTCCTTCCATAGGTTACTGGTATTCTCTGATTCAATACCTCTCGTGACGAAACATTGGCTTTCTTAATAGTGCCATACTTCTTCCTCCCAGTTGCTCACACTGTTTCCTACTTTTTGTGTACTTGCCAGTCTGAAAGAAGCGATATGTCACTAGTTGTGTATCATAAAAGAGTCATCGTTTCTCCTCCCAGGGGTTATTCGAGATTTCTTAATCCAAACACCTAGTATCAAGGCATTGGCTACCTTAAGAGAGTCATAGTTACTCGTCCCCATTGCTCACCCAGTCTGTAACTTTTTCGTACTGTGGCCAGTCTGCCAGAAGCGATATGTCACTCGTTGTGTATCTTAAGAGATTCATCGTTACTCCCTCCATAGGTTACTCGTATTCTCTGATTCAATACCTCTCGTGACGTAACATTGGCTCTCTTAATAGTGCCATACTTCTTCCTCCCAGTTGCTCACACTGTTTCCTACTTTTTGTGTACTTGCCAGTCTGCCAGAAGCGATATGTCACTAGTTGTGTATCATAAAAGAGTCATCGTTTCTCCTTCTAGGGGTTATTCGAGATTTCTTAATCCAAACACCTAGTAACGAGGCATTTACTACCTTAAGAGAGTCATAGTTACTCGTCCCAATTGCTCACCCAGTCTGCCACTTTTTCTTACTGTGGCCAGTCTGCCAGAAGCGATATGTCACTCGTTGTGTATCTTAAGAGATTCATCGTTACTCCTTTCATAGGTTACTGGTATTCTCTGATTCAATACCTCTCGTGACGAAAAAGTCGCTATCTTAATAGTGCAATACTTCTTCCTCCCAGTTGCTCACACTGTCTACTACTTTTTGTGTAGTTTTGTCTGTCAGAAACTATAATTCACTAGTTGTGTATCATAAATGTGTCATCGTTTCTCCTCCTAGGGGTATTCGAGATTTCTTAATCCAAACCCCTAGTAACGAGGCATTGGCTACCTTAAGAGAGTCATAGTTACTCGTCCCAATTGCTCACCCAGTCTGCCACTTATTCGTACTGTGGCCAGTCTGCCAGAAGCGATATGTCACTCGTTGTGTATCTTAAGAGATTCATCGTTACTCCTTCCATAGGTTACTGGTATTCTCTGATTCAAAACCTCCCGTGACGAAAAAGTCGCTATCTTAATAGTGCAATACTTCTTCCTCCCAGTTGCTCACACTGTTTCCTACTTTTTGTGTACTTGCCAGTCTGCCAGAAGAGATATGTCACTAGTTGTGTATCATAAAAGAGTCATCGTTTCTCCTCCTATTGGTTATTCGAGATTTCTTAATCCAAACCCCTAGTAACGAGGCATTGGCTACCTTAAGAGAGTCATAGTTACTCGTCCCAATTGCTCACCCAGTCTGCCACTTATTCTTACTGTGGCCAGTCTGCCAGAAGCGATATGTCACTCGTTGTGCATCTTAAGAGATTCATCGTTACTCCTTCCATAGGTTACTGGTATTCTCTGATTCAATACCTCTCGTGACGAAACATTGGCTTTCTTAATAGTGCCATACTTCTTCCTCCCAGTTGCTCACACTGTTTCCTACTTTTTGTGTACTTGCCAGTCTGAAAGAAGCGATATGTGACTAGTTGTGTATCATAAAAGAGTCATCGTTTCTCCTCCTAGAGGTTATTCGAGATTTCTTAATCCAAACACCTAGTATCAAGGCATTGGCTACCTTAAGAGAGTCATAGTTACTCGTCCCCATTGCTCACCCAGTCTGTAACTTTTTCTAACTGTGGCCAGTCTGCCAGAAGCGATATGTCACTCGTTGTGTATCTTAAGAGATTCATCGTTACTCCCTCCATAGGTTACTCATATTCTCTGATTCAATACCTCTCGTGACGTAACATTGGCTCTCTTAATAGTGCCATACTTCTTCCTCCCAGTTGCTCACACTGTTTCCTACTTTTTGTGTACTTGCCAGTCTGCCAGAAGCGATATGTCACTAGTTGTGTATCATAAAAGAGTCATCGTTTCTCCTCCTAGGGGTTATTCGAGATTTCTTAATCCAAACACCTAGTATCAAGGCATTGGCTACCTTAAGAGAGTCATAGTTACTCGTCCCCATTGCTCACCCAGTCTGTAACTTTTTCTTACTGTGGCCAGTCTGCCAGAAGCGATATGTCACTCGTTGTGTATCTTAAGAGATTCATCGTTACTCCTTCCATAGGTTACTGGTATTCTCTGATTCAATACCTCTCGTGACGAAAAAGTCACTATCTTAATAGTGCAATACTTCTTCTTCCCAGTTGCTCACACAGTCTACTACTTTTTGTGTAGTTTTTGTCTGCCAGAAACTATAATTCACTAGTTGCGTATCATAAAAGAGTCAACGTATCTCCTCCTAGGCGTTATTCGAGATTTCTTAATCCAAACCCCTAGTAACGAGGCATTGGCTACCTTAAGAGAGTCATAGTTACTCGTCCCAATTGCTCACCCAGTCTGCCACTTATTCTTACTGTGGCCAGTCTGCCAGAAGCGATATGTCACTCGTTGTGTATCTTAAGAGATTCATCGTTACTCCTTCCATAGGTTACTGGTATTCTCTGATTCAATACCTCTCGTGACGAAACATTGGCTTTCTTAATAGTGCCATACTTCTTCCTCCCAGTTGCTCACACTGTTTCCTACTTTTTGTGTACTTGCCAGTCTGAAAGAAGCGATATGTCACTAGTTGTGTATCATAAAAGAGTCATCGTTTCTCCTCCCAGGGGTTATTCGAGATTTCTTAATCCAAACACCTAGTATCAAGGCATTGGCTACCTTAAGAGAGTCATAGTTACTCGTCCCCATTGCTCACCCAGTCTGTAACTTTTTCGTACTGTGGCCAGTCTGCCAGAAGCGATATGTCACTCGTTGTGTATCTTAAGAGATTCATCGTTACTCCCTCCATAGGTTACTCGTATTCTCTGATTCAATACCTCTCGTGACGTAACATTGGCTCTCTTAATAGTGCCATACTTCTTCCTCCCAGTTGCTCACACTGTTTCCTACTTTTTGTGTACTTGCCAGTCTGCCAGAAGCGATATGTCACTAGTTGTGTATCATAAAAGAGTCATCGTTTCTCCTTCTAGGGGTTATTCGAGATTTCTTAATCCAAACACCTAGTAACGAGGCATTTACTACCTTAAGAGAGTCATAGTTACTCGTCCCAATTGCTCACCCAGTCTGCCACTTTTTCTTACTGTGGCCAGTCTGCCAGAAGCGATATGTCACTCGTTGTGTATCTTAAGAGATTCATCGTTACTCCTTTCATAGGTTACTGGTATTCTCTGATTCAATACCTCTCGTGACGAAAAAGTCGCTATCTTAATAGTGCAATACTTCTTCCTCCCAGTTGCTCACACTGTCTACTACTTTTTGTGTAGTTTTGTCTGTCAGAAACTATAATTCACTAGTTGTGTATCATAAATGTGTCATCGTTTCTCCTCCTAGGGGTATTCGAGATTTCTTAATCCAAACCCCTAGTAACGAGGCATTGGCTACCTTAAGAGAGTCATAGTTACTCGTCCCAATTGCTCACCCAGTCTGCCACTTATTCGTACTGTGGCCAGTCTGCCAGAAGCGATATGTCACTCGTTGTGTATCTTAAGAGATTCATCGTTACTCCTTCCATAGGTTACTGGTATTCTCTGATTCAAAACCTCCCGTGACGAAAAAGTCGCTATCTTAATAGTGCAATACTTCTTCCTCCCAGTTGCTCACACTGTTTCCTACTTTTTGTGTACTTGCCAGTCTGCCAGAAGAGATATGTCACTAGTTGTGTATCATAAAAGAGTCATCGTTTCTCCTCCTATTGGTTATTCGAGATTTCTTAATCCAAACCCCTAGTAACGAGGCATTGGCTACCTTAAGAGAGTCATAGTTACTCGTCCCAATTGCTCACCCAGTCTGCCACTTATTCTTACTGTGGCCAGTCTGCCAGAAGCGATATGTCACTCGTTGTGCATCTTAAGAGATTCATCGTTACTCCTTCCATAGGTTACTGGTATTCTCTGATTCAATACCTCTCGTGACGAAACATTGGCTTTCTTAATAGTGCCATACTTCTTCCTCCCAGTTGCTCACACTGTTTCCTACTTTTTGTGTACTTGCCAGTCTGAAAGAAGCGATATGTGACTAGTTGTGTATCATAAAAGAGTCATCGTTTCTCCTCCTAGAGGTTATTCGAGATTTCTTAATCCAAACACCTAGTATCAAGGCATTGGCTACCTTAAGAGAGTCATAGTTACTCGTCCCCATTGCTCACCCAGTCTGTAACTTTTTCTAACTGTGGCCAGTCTGCCAGAAGCGATATGTCACTCGTTGTGTATCTTAAGAGATTCATCGTTACTCCCTCCATAGGTTACTCATATTCTCTGATTCAATACCTCTCGTGACGTAACATTGGCTCTCTTAATAGTGCCATACTTCTTCCTCCCAGTTGCTCACACTGTTTCCTACTTTTTGTGTACTTGCCAGTCTGCCAGAAGCGATATGTCACTAGTTGTGTATCATAAAAGAGTCATCGTTTCTCCTCCTAGGGGTTATTCGAGATTTCTTAATCCAAACACCTAGTAACGAGGCATTGGCTACCTTAAGAGAGTCATAGTTACTCGTCCCAATTGCTCACCCAGTCTGCCACTTTTTCTTACTGTGGCCAGTCTGCCAGAAGCGATATGTCACTCGTTGTGTATCTTAAGAGATTCGTCGTTACTCCTTCCATAGGTTACTGGTATTCTCTGATTCAATACCTCTCGTGACGAAAAAGTCACTATCTTAATAGTGCAATACTTCTTCTTCCCAGTTGCTCACACAGTCTACTACTTTTTGTGTAGTTTTTGTCTGCCAGAAACTATAATTCACTAGTTGCGTATCATAAAAGAGTCAACGTATCTCCTCCTAGGGGTTATTCGAGATTTCTTAATCCAAACCCCTAGTAACGAGGCATTGGCTACCTTAAGAGAGTCATAGTTACTCGTCCCAATTGCTCACCCAGTCTGCCACTTATTCTTACTGTGGCCAGTCTGCCAGAAGCGATATGTCACTCGTTGTGTATCTTAAGAGATTCATCGTTACTCCTTCCATAGGTTACTGGTATTCTCTGATTCAATACCTCTCGTGACGAAACATTGGCTTTCTTAATAGTGCCATACTTCTTCCTCCCAGTTGCTCACACTGTTTCCTACTTTTTGTGTACTTGCCAGTCTGAAAGAAGCGATATGTCACTAGTTGTGTATCATAAAAGAGTCATCGTTTCTCCTCCTAGGGGTTATTCGAGATTTCTTAATCCAAACACCTAGTATCAAGGCATTGGCTACCTTAAGAGAGTCATAGTTACTCGTCCCCATTGCTCACCCAGTCTGTAACTTTTTCTTACTGTGGCCAGTCTGCCAGAAGCGATATGTCACTCGTTGTGTATCTTAAGAGATTCATCGTTACTCCCTCCATAGGTTACTCATATTCTCTGATTCAATACCTCTCGTGGCGAAACATTGGCTTTCTTAATAGTGCCATACTTCTTCCTCCCAGTTGCTCACACTGTTTCCTACTTTTTGTGTACTTGCCAGTCTGAAAGAAGCGATATGTCACTAGTTGTGTATCATAAAAGAGTCATCGTTTCTCCTCCTAGAGGTTATTCGAGATTTCTTAATCCAAACACCTAGTATCAAGGCATTGGCTACCTTAAGAGAGTCATAGTTACTCGTCCCCATTGCTCACCCAGTCTGTAACTTTTTCGTACTGTGGCCAGTCTGCCAGAAGCGGTATGTCACTCGTTGTGTATCTTAAGAGATTCATCGTTACTCCCTCCATAGGTTACTCGTATTCTCTGATTCAATACCTCTCGTGACGAAACATTGGCTCTCTTAATAGTGCCATACTTCTTCCTCCCAGTTGCTCACACTGTTTCCTACTTTTTGTGTACTTGCCAGTCTGCCAGAAGCGATATGTCACTAGTTGTGTATCATAAAAGAGTCATCGTTTCTCCTCCTAGGGGTTATTCGAGATTTCTTAATCCAAACACCTAGTAACGAGGCATTGGCTACCTTAAGAGAGTCATAGTTACTCGTCCCAATTGCTCACCCAGTCTGCCACTTTTTCTTACTGTGGCCAGTCTGCCAGAAGCGATATGTCACTCGTTGTGTATCTTAAGAGATTCGTCGTTACTCCTTTCATAGGTTACTGGTATTCTCTGATTCAATACCTCTCGTGACGAAAAAGTCGCTATCTTAATAGTGCAATACTTCTTCCTCCCAGTTGCTCACACTGTCTACTACTTTTTGTGTAGTTTTGTCTGCCAGAAACTATAATTCACTAGTTGTGTATCATAAATGTGTCATCGTTTCTCCTCCTAGGGATATTCGAGATTTCTTAATCCAAACCCCTAGTAACGAGGCATTGGCTACCTTAAGAGAGTCATAGTTACTCGTCCCAATTGCTCACCCAGTCTGCCACTTATTCTTACTGTGGCCAGTCTGCCAGAAGCGATATGTCACTCGTTGTGTATCTTAAGAGATTCATCGTTACTCCTTCCATAGGTTACTGGTAATCTCTGATTCAATACCTCTCGTGACGAAAAAGTCACTATCTTAATAGTGCAATACTTCTTCTTCCCAGTTGCTCACACAGTCTACTACTTTTTGTGTAGTTTTTGTCTGCCAGAAACTATAATTCACTAGTTGCGTATCATAAAAGAGTCAACGTATCTCCTCCTAGGCGTTATTCGAGATTTCTTAATCCAAACCCCTAGTAACGAGGCATTGGCTACCTTAAGAGAGTCATAGTTACTCGTCCCAATTGCTCACCCAGTCTGCCACTTATTCTTACTGTGGCCAGTCTGCCAGAAGCGATATGTCACTCGTTGTGTATCTTAAGAGATTCATCGTTACTCCCTCCATAGGTTACTCGTATTCTCTGATTCAATACCTCTCGTGACGTAACATTGGCTCTCTTAATAGTGCCATACTTCTTCCTCCCAGTTGCTCACACTGTTTCCTACTTTTTGTGTACTTGCCAGTCTGCCAGAAGCGATATGTCACTAGTTGTGTATCATAAAAGAGTCATCGTTTCTCCTTCTAGGGGTTATTCGAGATTTCTTAATCCAAACACCTAGTAACGAGGCATTTACTACCTTAAGAGAGTCATAGTTACTCGTCCCAATTGCTCACCCAGTCTGCCACTTTTTCTTACTGTGGCCAGTCTGCCAGAAGCGATATGTCACTCGTTGTGTATCTTAAGAGATTCATCGTTACTCCTTTCATAGGTTACTGGTATTCTCTGATTCAATACCTCTCGTGACGAAAAAGTCGCTATCTTAATAGTGCAATACTTCTTCCTCCCAGTTGATCACACTGTCTACTACTTTTTGTGTAGTTTTGTCTGTCAGAAACTATAATTCACTAGTTGTGTATCATAAATGTGTCATCGTTTCTCCTCCTAGGGGTATTCGAGATTTCTTAATCCAAACCCCTAGTAACGAGGCATTGGCTACCTTAAGAGAGTCATAGTTACTCGTCCCAATTGCTCACCCAGTCTGCCACTTATTCGTACTGTGGCCAGTCTGCCAGAAGCGATATGTCACTCGTTGTGTATCTTAAGAGATTCATCGTTACTCCTTCCATAGGTTACTGGTATTCTCTGATTCAAAACCTCCCGTGACGAAAAAGTCGCTATCTTAATAGTGCAATACTTCTTCCTCCCAGTTGCTCACACTGTTTCCTACTTTTTGTGTACTTGCCAGTCTGCCAGAGGAGATATGTCACTAGTTGTGTATCATAAAAGAGTCATCGTTTCTCCTCCTATTGGTTATTCGAGATTTCTTAATCCAAACCCCTAGTAACGAGGCATTGGCTACCTTAAGAGAGTCATAGTTACTCGTCCCAATTGCTCACCCAGTCTGCCACTTATTCTTACTGTGGCCAGTCTGCCAGAAGCGATATGTCACTCGTTGTGTATCTTAAGAGATTCATCGTTACTCCCTCCATAGGTTACTCATATTCTCTGATTCAATACCTCTCGTGGCGAAACATTGGCTTTCTTAATAGTGCCATACTTCTTCCTCCCAGTTGCTCACACTGTTTCCTACTTTTTGTGTACTTGCCAGTCTGAAAGAAGCGATATGTCACTAGTTGTGTATCATAAAAGAGTCATCGTTTCTCCTCCTAGAGGTTATTCGAGATTTCTTAATCCAAACACCTAGTATCAAGGCATTGGCTACCTTAAGAGAGTCATAGTTACTCGTCCCCATTGCTCACCCAGTCTGTAACTTTTTCGTACTGTGGCCAGTCTGCCAGAAGCGGTATGTCACTCGTTGTGTATCTTAAGAGATTCATCGTTACTCCCTCCATAGGTTACTCGTATTCTCTGATTCAATACCTCTCGTGACGAAACATTGGCTCTCTTAATAGTGCCATACTTCTTCCTCCCAGTTGCTCACACTGTTTCCTACTTTTTGTGTACTTGCCAGTCTGCCAGAAGCGATATGTCACTAGTTGTGTATCATAAAAGAGTCATCGTTTCTCCTCCTAGGGGTTATTCGAGATTTCTTAATCCAAACACCTAGTAACAAGGCATTGGCTACCTTAAGAGAGTCATAGTTACTCGTCCCCATTGCTCTCACAGTCTGCCACTTTTTCTTACTGTGGCCAGTCTGCCAGAAGCGATATGTCACTCGTTGTGTATCTTAAGAGATTCATCGTTACTCCTTCCATAGGCTACTGGTATTCTCTGATTCAATACCTCTCGTGACGAAAAAGTCGCTATCTTAATAGTGCAATACCTCTTCTTCCCAGTTGCTCACACAGTCTACTACTTTTTGTGTAGTTTTTGTCTGCCAGAAACTATAATTCACTAGTTGTGTATCATAAAAGAGTCAACGTATCTCCTCCTAGGGGTTATTCGAGATTTCTTAATCCAAACACCTAGTAACGAGGCATTGGCTACCTTAAGAGAGTCATAGTTACTCGTCCCAATTGCTCACCCAGTCTGCCACTTTTTCTTACTGTGGCCAGTCTGCCAGAAGCGATATGTCACTCGTTGTGTATCTTAAGAGATTCGTCGTTACTCCTTTCATAGGTTACTGGTATTCTCTGATTCAATACCTCTCGTGACGAAAAAGTCGCTATCTTAATAGTGCAATACTTCTTCCTCCCAGTTGCTCACACTGTCTACTACTTTTTGTGTAGTTTTGTCTGCCAGAAACTATAATTCACTAGTTGTGTATCATAAATGTGTCATCGTTTCTCCTCCTAGGGATATTCGAGATTTCTTAATCCAAACCCCTAGTAACGAGGCATTGGCTACCTTAAGAGAGTCATAGTTACTCGTCCCAATTGCTCACCCAGTCTGCCACTTATTCTTACTGTGGCCAGTCTGCCAGAAGCGATATGTCACTCGTTGTGTATCTTAAGAGATTCATCGTTACTCCTTCCATAGGTTACTGGTAATCTCTGATTCAATACCTCTCGTGACGAAAAAGTCACTATCTTAATAGTGCAATACTTCTTCTTCCCAGTTGCTCACACAGTCTACTACTTTTTGTGTAGTTTTTGTCTGCCAGAAACTATAATTCACTAGTTGCGTATCATAAAAGAGTCAACGTATCTCCTCCTAGGCGTTATTCGAGATTTCTTAATCCAAACCCCTAGTAACGAGGCATTGGCTACCTTAAGAGAGTCATAGTTACTCGTCCCAATTGCTCACCCAGTCTGCCACTTATTCTTACTGTGGCCAGTCTGCCAGAAGCGATATGTCACTAGTTGTGTATCATAAAAGAGTCATCGTTTCTCCTTCTAGGGGTTATTCGAGATTTCTTAATCCAAACACCTAGTAACGAGGCATTTACTACCTTAAGAGAGTCATAGTTACTCGTCCCAATTGCTCACCCAGTCTGCCACTTTTTCTTACTGTGGCCAGTCTGCCAGAAGCGATATGTCACTCGTTGTGTATCTTAAGAGATTCATCGTTACTCCTTTCATAGGTTACTGGTATTCTCTGATTCAATACCTCTCGTGACGAAAAAGTCGCTATCTTAATAGTGCAATACTTCTTCCTCCCAGTTGCTCACACTGTCTACTACTTTTTGTGTAGTTTTGTCTGTCAGAAACTATAATTCACTAGTTGTGTATCATAAATGTGTCATCGTTTCTCCTCCTAGGGGTATTCGAGATTTCTTAATCCAAACCCCTAGTAACGAGGCATTGGCTACCTTAAGAGAGTCATAGTTACTCGTCCCAATTGCTCACCCAGTCTGCCACTTATTCGTACTGTGGCCAGTCTGCCAGATGCGATATGTCACTCGTTGTGTATCTTAAGAGATTCATCGTTACTCCTTCCATAGGTTACTGGTATTCTCTGATTCAAAACCTCCCGTGACGAAAAAGTCGCTACCTTAATAGTGCAATACTTCTTCCTCCCAGTTGCTCACACTGTTTCCTACTTTTTGTGTACTTGCCAGTCTGCCAGAGGAGATATGTCACTAGTTGTGTATCATAAAAGAGTCATCGTTTCTCCTCCTATTGGTTATTCGAGATTTCTTAATCCAAACCCCTAGTAACGAGGCATTGGCTACCTTAAGAGAGTCATAGTTACTCGTCCCAATTGCTCACCCAGTCTGCCACTTATTCTTACTGTGGCCAGTCTGCCAGAAGCGATATGTCACTCGTTGTGCATCTTAAGAGATTCATCGTTACTCCTTCCATAGGTTACTGGTATTCTCTGATTCAATACCTCTCGTGACGAAACATTGGCTTTCTTAATAGTGCCATACTTCTTCCTCCCAGTTGCTCACACTGTTTCCTACTTTTTGTGTACTTGCCAGTCTGAAAGAAGCGATATGTGACTAGTTGTGTATCATAAAAGAGTCATCGTTTCTCCTCCTAGAGGTTATTCGAGATTTCTTAATCCAAACACCTAGTATCAAGGCATTGGCTTCCTTAAGAGAGTCATACTTACTCGTCCCCATTGCTCACCCAGTCTGTAACTTTTTCGTACTGTGGCCAGTCTGCCAGAAGCGATATGTCACTCGTTGTGTATCTTAAGAGATTCATCGTTACTCCCTCCATAGGTTACTCGTATTCTCTGATTCAATACCTCTCGTGACGAAACATTGGCTCTCTTAATAGTGCCATACTTCTTCCTCCCAGTTGCTCACACTGTTTCCTACTTTTTGTGTACTTGCCAGTCTGCCATAAGCGATATGTCACTAGTTGTGTATCATAAAAGAGTCATCGTTTCTCCTCCTAGGGGTTATTCGAGATTTCTTAATCCAAACACCTAGTAACAAGGCATTGGCTACCTTAAGAGAGTCATAGTTACTCGTCCCCATTGCTCTCACAGTCTGCCACTTTTTCTTACTGTGGCCAGTCTGCCAGAAGCGATATGTCACTCGTTGTGTATCTTAAGAGATTCATCGTTACTCCTTCCATAGGCTACTGGTATTCTCTGATTCAATACCTCTCGTGACGAAAAAGTCGCTATCTTAATAGTGCAATACCTCTTCCTCCCAGTTGCTCACACAGTCTACTACTTTTTGTGTAGTTTTTGTCTGCCAGAAACTATAATTCACTAGTTGTGTATCATAAAAGAGTCAACGTATCTCCTCCTAGCGGTTATTCGAGATTTCTTTATCCAAACACCTAGTAACGAGGCATTGGCTACCTTAAGAGAGTCATAGTTACTCGTCCCAATTGGTCACCCAGTCTGCCACTTCTTCTTACTGTGGCCAGTCTGCCAGAAGCGATATGTCACTCGTTGTGTATCTTAAGAGATTCATCGTTACTCCTTGCATAGGTTACTGGTATTCTCTGATTCAATACCTCCCGTGACGAAAAAGTCGCTATCTTAATAGTGCAATACTTCTTCCTCCCAGTTGCTCACACTGTCTACTACTTTTTGTGTAGTTTTGTCAGCCAGAAACTATAATTCACTAATTGTGTATCATAAATGTGTCATCGTTTCTCCTCCTAGGGATATTCGAGATTTCTTAATCCAAACCCCTAGTAACGAGGCATTGGGTACCTTAAGAGAGTCATAGTTACTCGTCCCAATTGCTCACCCAGTCTGCCACTTTTTCTTACTGTGGCCAGTCTGCCAGAAGCGATATGTCACTCGTTGTGTATCTTAAGAGATTCTTCGTTACTCCCTCCATAGGTTACGCGTATTCTCTGATTCAATACCTCTCGTGACGAAACATTGGCTTTCTTAATAGTGCCATACTTCTTAGTCCCAGTTGCTCACACTGTTTCCTACTTTTTGTGTACTTGCCAGTCTGCCAGAAACGATATGTCACCAGTTGTGTATCATAAAAGAGTCATCGTTTATCCTCCTAGGGGTTATTCGAGATTTCTTAATCCAAACCCCTAGTAACGAGGCATTGGGTACCTTAAGAGAGTCATAGTTACTCGTCCCCATTGCTCACCCAGTCTGCCACTTTTTCTTACTGTGGCCAGTCTGCCAGAAGCGATATGTCACTAGTTGTGTATCATAAAAGAGTCATCGTTTCTCCTCCTAGGGATTATTCGATATTTCTTAATCCAAACCCCTAGTAACGAGGCATTGGCTACCTTAAGAGAGTCATAGTTACTCGTCCTAATTGCTCACCCAGTCTGCCACTTTTTCTTACTGTGGCCAGTCTGCCAGAAGCGATATGTCACTCGTTGTGTATCTTAAGAGATTCATCGTTACTCCTTCCATAGGTTACTGGTATTCTCTGATTCAATACCTCTCGTGACGAAACATTGGCTTTCTTAATAGTGCCATACTTCTTAGTCCCAGTTGCTCACACTGTTTCCTACTTTTTGTGTACTTGCCAGTCAGCCAGAAGCGATATGTCACTAGTTGTGTATCATAAAAGAGTCATCGTTTCTCCTCGTAGGGGTTATTCGAGATTTCATAATCCAAACCCCTAGTAACGAAGCATTGGGTACCTTAAGAGAGTCATAGTTACTCGTCACCATTGCTCACCCAGTCTGCCACTTTTTCTTACTGTGGCCAGTCTGCCAGAAGCGATATGTCACTCGTTGTGTATCTTAAGATATTCATCGTTACTCCTTCCATAGGTTACTGGTATTCTCAGATTCAATACCTCTCGTGACGAAAAAGTCGCTATCTTAATAGTGCAATACTTCATCCTCCCAGTTGCTCACACAGTCTACTACTTTTTGTGTAGTTTTTGCCTGCCAGAAACTATAATTCACTAGTTGTGTATCATAAAAGAGTCAACGTTTCTCCTCCTAGGGGTTATTCGAGATTTCTTAATCCAAACCCCTAGTAACGAGGCATTGGCTACCTTAAGAGAGTCATAGTTACTCGTCCCAATTGCTCACCCAGTCTGCCACTTTTTCTTACTGTGGCCAGTCTGCCAGAAGCGATATGTCACTCGTTGTGTATCTTAAGAGATTCATCGTTACTCCCTCCATAGGTTACTCGTATTCTCTGATTCAATACCTCTCGTGACGAAACATTGGCTTTCTTAATAGTGCCATACTTCTTCCTCCCAGTTGCTCACACAGTTTACTACTTTTTGTGTACTTGCCAGTCTGCCAGATGCGATATGTCACTAGTTATGTATCAAAAAAATGTCATCGTTTCACCTCCTAGGGATTATTCGAGATTTCTTAATCCAAACCCCTAGCAACGAGGCATTGGCTACCTTAAGAGAGTCATAGTTACTCGTCCAAATTGCTCACCCAGTCTGCCACTTGTTCTTACTGTGGCCAGTCTGCCAGAAGCGATATGTCACTAGTTGTGTATCATAAAAGAGTCATCGTTTCTCCTCCTAGGGGTTATTCGAGATTACTTAATCCAAACCTCTAGTAATTAGGCATTGGCTACCTTAAGAGAGTCATAGTTACTCGTTACAATTGCTCACCCTGTCTGCCACTTTTTCTTACTGTGGCCAGTCTGCCAGAAGCGATATGTCACTCGTTGTGTATCTTAAGAGATTCATCGTTACTCCTTCCATAGGTTACTGGTATTCTCTGATTCAATACCTCTCGTGACGAAAAAGGCGCTATCTTAATAGTGCAATACTTCTTCCTCCCAGTTGCTCACACAGTCTACTACTTTTTGTGTCGTTTTTGTCTGCCAGAAACTATAATTCACTAGTTGTGTATCATAAAGGAGTCAACGTTTCTCCTCCTAGGGGTTATTCGAGATTTCTTAATCCCAACCCCCAGTAACGAGGCATTGGCTACCTTAAGAGAGTCATAGTTACTCGTCCCAATTGCTCACCCAGTTTGCCACTTTTTCTTACTGTGGCCAGTCTGCCAGAAGCGATATGTCACTCGTTGTGTATCTTAAGAGATTCATCGTTACTCCCTCCATAGGTTACTCGTATTCTCTGATTCAATACCTCTCGTGACGAAACATTGGCTTTCTTAATAGTGCCATACTTCTTAGTCCCAGTTGCTCACACTGTTTCCTACTTTTTGTGTACTTGCCAGTCTGCCAGAAGCGATATGTCACTAGTTGTGTATCATAAAAGAGTCATCGTTTCACCTCCTAGGGGTTATTCGAGATTTCTTATTCCAAACCCCTAGTAACGAGGCATTGGGTACCTTAAGAGAGTCATAGTTACTCGTCCCCATTGCTCACCCAGTTTGCTACTTTTTCTTACTGTGGCCAGTCTGCCAGAAGCGATATGTCACTAGTTGTGTATCATAAATGAGTCATCGTTTCTCCTCCTAGGGGTTATTCGATATTTCTTAATCCAAACCCCTAGTAACGAGGCATTGGCTACCTTAAGAGAGTCATAGTTACTCGTCCCAATTGCTCACCCAGTCTGCCACTTTTTCTTACTGTGGCCAGTCTGCCAGAGGCGATATGTCACTCGTTGTGTATCTTAAGAGATTCATCGTTACTCCTTCCATAGGTTACTGGTATTCTCTGATTCAATACCTCTTGTGACGAAAAAGGCGCTATCTTAATAGTGCAATACTTCATCCTCCCAGTTGCTCACACAGTCTACTACTTTTTGTGTAGTTTTTGTCTGCCAGAAACTATAATTCACTAGTTGTGTATCATAAAGGAGTCATCGTTTCTCCTCCTAGGGGTTATTCGAGATATCTTAATCCCAACCCCTAGTAACGAGGCATTGGGTCCCTTAAGAGAGTCATAGTTACTCGTCCCAATTGCTCACCCAGTCTGCCACTTTTTCTTACTGTGGCCAGTCTGCCAGAAGCGATATGTCACTCGTTGTGTATCTTAAGAGATTCATCGTTACTCCCTCCATAGGTTACTCGTATTCTCTGATTCAATACCTCTCGTGACGAAACATTGGCTTTCTTAATAGTGCCATACCTCTTAGTCCCAGTTGCTCACACTGTTTCCTACTTTTTGTGTACTTGCCAGTCTGCCAGAAGCGATATGTCACTAGTTGTGTATCATAAAAGAGTTATCGTTTATCCTCCTAGGGGTTATTCGAGATATCTTAATCCAAACCCCTAGTAACGAGGCATTGGCTACCTTAAGAGAGTCATAGTTACTCGTCCAAATTGCTCACCCAGTCTGCCACTTTTTCTTACTGTGGCCAGTCTGCCAGAAGCGATATGTCACTAGTTGTGTATCATAAAAGAGTCATCGTTTCTCCTCCTAGGGGTTATTCGAGATTACTTAATCCAAACCTCTAGTAATTAGGCATTGGCTACCTTAAGAGAGTCATAGTTACTCGTTACAATTGCTCACCCTGTCTGCCACTTTTTCTTACTGTGGCCAGTCTGCCAGAAGCGATATGTCACTCGTTGTGTATCTTAAGAGATTCATCGTTACTCCTTCCATAGGTTACTGGTATTCTCTGATTCAATACCTCTCGTGACGAAAAAGGCGCTATCTTAATAGTGCAATACTTCTTCCTCCCAGTTGTTCACACAGTCTACTACTTTTTGTGTCGTTTTTGTCTGCCAGAAACTATAATTCACTAGTTGTGTATCATAAAGGAGTCAACGTTTCTCCTCCTAGGGGTTATTCGAGATTTCTTAATCCCAACCCCCAGTAACGAGGCATTGGCTACCTTAAGAGAGTCATAGTTACTCGTCCCAATTGCTCACCCAGTTTGCCACTTTTTCTTACTGTGGCCAGTCTGCCAGAAGCGATATGTCACTCGTTGTGTATCTTAAGAGATTCATCGTTACTCCCTCCATAGGTTACTCGTATTCTCTGATTCAATACCTCTCGTGACGAAACATTGGCTTTCTTAATAGTGCCATACTTCTTAGTCCCAGTTGCTCACACTGTTTCCCACTTTTTGTGTACTTGCCAGTCTGCCAGAAGCGATATGTCACTAGTTGTGTATCATAAAAGAGTCATCGTTTCACCTCCTAGGGGTTATTCGAGATTTCTTATTCCAAACCCCTAGTAACGAGGCATTGGGTACCTTAAGAGAGTCATAGTTACTCGTCCCCATTGCTCACCCAGTTTGCTACTTTTTCTTACTGTGGCCAGTCTGCCAGAAGCGATATGTCACTAGTTGTGTATCATAAATGAGTCATCGTTTCTCCTCCTAGGGGTTATTCGATATTTCTTAATCCAAACCCCTAGTAACGAGGCATTGGCTACCTTAAGAGAGTCATAGTTACTCGTCCCAATTGCTCACCCAGTCTGCCACTTTTTCTTACTGTGGCCAGTCTGCCAGAGGCGATATGTCACTCGTTGTGTATCTTAAGAGATTCATCGTTACTCCCTCCATAGGTTACTCGTATTCTCTGATTCAATACCTCTCGTGACGAAACATTGGCTTTCTTAATAGTGCCATACTTCTTCCTCCCAGTTGCTCACACAGTTTACTACTTTTTGTGTACTTGCCAGTCTGCCAGATGCGATATGTCACTAGTTGTGTATCAAAAAAATGTCATCGTTTCACCTCCTAGGGATTATTCGAGATTTCTTAATCCAAACCCCTAGCAACGAGGCATTGGCTACCTTAAGAGAGTCATAGTTACTCGTCCAAATTGCTCACCCAGTCTGCCACTTGTTCTTACTGTGGCCAGTCTGCCAGAAGCGATATGTCACTAGTTGTGTATCATAAAAGAGTCATCGTTTCTCCTCCTAGGGGTTATTCGAGATTACTTAATCCAAACCTCTAGTAATTAGGCATTGGCTACCTTAAGAGAGTCATAGTTACTCGTTACAATTGCTCACCCTGTCTGCCACTTTTTCTTACTGTGGCCAGTCTGCCAGAAGCGATATGTCACTCGTTGTGTATCTTAAGAGATTCATCGTTACTCCTTCCATAGGTTACTGGTATTCTCTGATTCAATACCTCTCGTGACGAAAAAGGCGCTATCTTAATAGTGCAATACTTCTTCCTCCCAGTTGCTCACACAGTCTACTACTTTTTGTGTCGTTTTTGTCTGCCAGAAATTATAATTCACTAGTTGTGTATCATAAAGGAGTCAACGTTTCTCCTCCTAGGGGTTATTCGAGATTTCTTAATCCCAACCCCCAGTAACGAGGCATTGGCTACCTTAAGAGAGTCATAGTTACTCGTCCCAATTGCTCACCCAGTTTGCCACTTTTTCTTACTGTGGCCAGTCTGCCAGAAGCGATATGTCACTCGTTGTGTATCTTAAGAGATTCATCGTTACTCCCTCCATAGGTTACTCGTATTCTCTGATTCAATACCTCTCGTGACGAAACATTGGCTTTCTTAATAGTGCCATACTTCTTAGTCCCAGTTGCTCACACTGTTTCCTACTTTTTGTGTACTTGCCAGTCTGCCAGAAGCGATATGTCACTAGTTGTGTATCATAAAAGAGTCATCGTTTCACCTCCTAGGGGTTATTCGAGATTTCTTATTCCAAACCCCTAGTAACGAGGCATTGGGTACCTTAAGAGAGTCATAGTTACTCGTCCCCATTGCTCACCCAGTTTGCTACTTTTTCTTACTGTGGCCAGTCTGCCAGAAGCGATATGTCACTAGTTGTGTATCATAAATGAGTCATCGTTTCTCCTCCTAGGGGTTATTCGATATTTCTTAATCCAAACCCCTAGTAACGAGGCATTGGCTACCTTAAGAGAGTCATAGTTACTCGTCCCAATTGCTCACCCAGTCTGCCACTTTTTCTTACTGTGGCCAGTCTGCCAGAAGCGATATGTCACTCGTTCTGTATCTTAAGAGATTCATCGTTACTCCTTCCATAGGTTACTGGTATTCTCTGATTCAATACCTCTCGTGACGAAACATTGGCTTTCTTAATAGTGCCATACTTCTTAGTCCCAGTTGCTCACACTGTTTCCTACTTTTTGTGTACTTGCCTGTCTGCCAGAAGCGATATGTCACTAGTTGTGTATCATAAAAGAGTCATCGTTTCTCCTCGTAGGGGTTATTCGAGATTTCTTAATCCAAACCCCTAGTAACGAAGCATTGGGTACCTTAAGAGAGTGATAGTTAGTCGTCCCCATTGCTCACCCAGTCTGCCACTTTTTCTTACTGTGGCCAGTCTGCCAGAAGCGATATGTCACTCGTTGTGTATCTTAAGATATTCATCGTTACTCCTTCCATAGGTTACTGGTATTCTCAGATTCAATACCTCTCGTGACGAAAAAGTCGCTATCTTAATAGTGCAATACTTCATCCTCCCAGTTGCTCACACAGTCTACTACTTTTTGTGTAGTTTTTGCCTGCCAGAAACTATAATTCACTAGTTGTGTATCATAAAAGAGTCAACGTTTCTCCTCCTAGGGGTTATTCGAGATTTCTTAATCCAAACCCCTAGTAACGAGGCATTGGCTACCTTAAGAGAGTCATAGTTACTCGTCCCAATTGCTCACCCAGTCTGCCACTTTTTCTTACTGTGGCCAGTCTGCCAGAAGCGATATGTCACTCGTTGTGTATCTTAAGAGATTCATCGTTACTCCCTCCATAGGTTACTCGTATTCTCTGATTCAATACCTCACGTGACGAAACATTGGCTTTCTTAATAGTGCCATACTTCTTAGTCCCAGTTGCTCACACTGTTTCCTACTTTTTGTGTACTTGCCAGTCTGCCAGAAGCGATATGTCACTAGTTGTGTATCATAAATGAGTCACCGTTTATCCTCCTAGGGGTTATTCTAAATATCTTAATCCAAACCCCTAGTAACGAGGCATTGGGTACCTTAAGAGAGTCATAGTTACTCGTCCCCATTGCTCACCCAGTCTGCCACTTTTTCTTACTGTGGCCAGTCTGCCAGAAGCGATATGTCACTAGTTGTGTATCATAAAAGAGTCATCGTTTCTCCTCCTAGGGGTTATTCGATATTTCTTAATCCAAACCCCTAGTAACGAGGCATTGGCTAACATAAGAGAGTCATAGTTACTCGTCCCAATTGCTCACCCAGTCTGCCACTTTTTCTTACTGTGGCCAGTCTGCCAGAAGCGATATGTCACTCGTTGCGTATCTTAAGAGATTCATCGTTACTCCTTCCATAGGTTACTGGTATTCTCTGATTCAATACCTCTCGTGACGAAACATTGGCTTTCTTAATAGTGCCATACTTCTTAGTCCCAGTTGCTCACACTGTTTCCTACTTTTTGTGTACTTGCCAGTCAGCCAGAAGCGATATGTCACTAGTTGTGTATCATAAAAGAGTCATCGTTTCTCCTCGTAGGGGTTATTCGAGATTTCATAATCCAAACCCCTAGTAACGAAGCATTGGGTACCTTAAGAGAGTCATAGTTACTCGTCCCCATTGCTCACCCAGTCTGCCACTTTTTCTTACTGTGGCCAGTCTGCCAGAAGCGATATGTCACTCGTTGTGTATCTTAAGATATTCATCGTTACTCCTTCCATAGGTTACTGGTATTCTCAGATTCAATACCTCTCGTGACGAAAAAGTCGCTATCTTAATAGTGCAATACTTCATCCTCCCAGTTGCTCACACAGTCTACTACTTTTTGTGTAGTTTTTGCCTGCCAGAAACTATAATTCACTAGTTGTGTATCATAAAAGAGTCAACGTTTCTCCTCCTAGGGGTTATTCGAGATTTCTTAATCCAAACCCCTAGTAACGAGGCATTGGCTACCTTAAGAGAGTCATAGTTACTCGTCCCAATTGCTCACCCAGTCTGCCACTTTTTCTTACTGTGGCCAGTCTGCCAGAAGCGATATGTCACTCGTTGTGTATCTTAAGGGATTCATCGTTACTCCCTCCATAGGTTACTCGTATTCTCTGATTCAATACCTCTCGTGACGAAACATTGGCTTTCTTAATAGTGCCATACTTCTTAGTCTCAGTTGCTCACACTGTTTCCTACTTTTTGTGTACTTGCCAGTCTGCCAGAGGCGATATGTCACTAGTTGTGTATCATAAAAGAGTTATCGTTTATCCTCCTAGGGGTTATTCGAGATATCTTAATCCAAACCCCTAGTAACGAGGCATTGGGTACCTTAAGAGAGTCATAGTTACTCGTCCCCATTGCTCACCCAGTCTGCCACTTTTTCTTACTGTGGCCAGTCTGCCAGAAGCGATATGTCACTAGTTGTGTATCATAAAAGAGTCATCGTTTCTCCTCCTAGGGGTTATTCGATATTTCTTAATCCAAACCCCTAGTAACGAGGCATTGGCTACCTTAAGAGAGTCATAGTTACTCGTCCCAATTGCTCACCCAGTCTGCCACTTTTTCTTACTGTGGCCAGTCTGCCAGAAGCGATATGTCACTCGTTGTGTATCTTAAGAGATTCATCGTTACTCCTTCCATAGGTTACTGGTATTCTCTGATTCAATACCTCTCGTGACGAAACATTGGCTTTCTTAATAGTGCCATACTTCTTAGTCCCAGTTGCTCACACTGTTTCCTACTTTTTGTGTACTTGCCAGTCAGCCAGAAGCGATATGTCACTAGTTGTGTATCATAAAAGAGTCATCGTTTCTCCTCGTAGGGGTTATTCGAGATTTCATAATCCAAACCCCTAGTAACGAAGCATTGGGTACCTTAAGAGAGTGATAGTTACTCGTCCCCATTGCTCACCCAGTCTGCCACTTTTTCTTACTGTGGCCAGTCTGCCAGAAGCGATATGTCACTAGTTGTGTATCATAAAAGAGTCATCGTTTCTCCTCCTAGGGGTTTCTCGAGATTACTTAATCCAAACCCCTAGTAACGAGGCATTGGCTACCTTAAGAGAGTCATAGTTACTCGTCCCAATTGCTCACCCAGTCTGCCACTTTTTCTTACTGTGGCCAGTCTGCCAGAGGCGATATGTCACTCGTTGTGTATCTTAAGAGATTCATCGTTACTCCCTCCATAGGTTACTCGTATTCTCTGATTCAATACCTCTCGTGACGAAACATTGGCTTTCTTAATAGTGCCATACTTCTTCCTCCCAGTTGCTCACACAGTTTACTACTTTTTGTGTACTTGCCAGTCTGCCAGATGCGATATGTCACTAGTTGTGTATCAAAAAAATGTCATCGTTTCACCTCCTAGGGATTATTCGAGATTTCTTAATCCAAACCCCTAGCAACGAGGCATTGGCTACCTTAAGAGAGTCATAGTTACTCGTCCAAATTGCTCACCCAGTCTGCCACTTGTTCTTACTGTGGCCAGTCTGCCAGAAGCGATATGTCACTAGTTGTGTATCATAAAAGAGTCATCGTTTCTCCTCCTAGGGGTTATTCGAGATTACTTAATCCAAACCTCTAGTAATTAGGCATTGGCTACCTTAAGAGAGTCATAGTTACTCGTTACAATTGCTCACCCTGTCTGCCACTTTTTCTTACTGTGGCCAGTCTGCCAGAAGCGATATGTCACTCGTTGTGTATCTTAAGAGATTCATCGTTACTCCTTCCATAGGTTACTGGTATTCTCTGATTCAATACCTCTCGTGACGAAAAAGGCGCTATCTTAATAGTGCAATACTTCTTCCTCCCAGTTGCTCACACAGTCTACTACTTTTTGTGTCGTTTTTGTCTGCCAGAAACTATAATTCACTAGTTGTGTATCATAAAGGAGTCAACGTTTCTCCTCCTAGGGGTTATTCGAGATTTCTTAATCCCAACCCCCAGTAACGAGGCATTGGCTACCTTAAGAGAGTCATAGTTACTCGTCCCAATTGCTCACCCAGTTTGCCACTTTTTCTTACTGTGGCCAGTCTGCCAGAAGCGATATGTCACTCGTTGTGTATCTTAAGAGATTCATCGTTACTCCCTCCATAGGTTACTCGTATTCTCTGATTCAATACCTCTCGTGACGAAACATTGGCTTTCTTAATAGTGCCATACTTCTTAGTCCCAGTTGCTCACACTGTTTCCTACTTTTTGTGTACTTGCCAGTCTGCCAGAAGCGATATGTCACTAGTTGTGTATCATAAAAGAGTCATCGTTTCACCTCCTAGGGGTTATTCGAGATTTCTTATTCCAAACCCCTAGTAACGAGGCATTGGGTACCTTAAGAGAGTCATAGTTACTCGTCCCCATTGCTCACCCAGTTTGCTACTTTTTCTTACTGTGGCCAGTCTGCCAGAAGCGATATGTCACTAGTTGTGTATCATAAATGAGTCATCGTTTCTCCTCCTAGGGGTTATTCGATATTTCTTAATCCAAACCCCTAGTAACGAGGCATTGGCTACCTTAAGAGAGTCATAGTTACTCGTCCCAATTGCTCACCCAGTCTGCCACTTTTTCTTACTGTGGCCAGTCTGCCAGAAGCGATATGTCACTCGTTCTGTATCTTAAGAGATTCATCGTTACTCCTTCCATAGGTTACTGGTATTCTCTGATTCAATACCTCTCGTGACGAAACATTGGCTTTCTTAATAGTGCCATACTTCTTAGTCCCAGTTGCTCACACTGTTTCCTACTTTTTGTGTACTTGCCTGTCTGCCAGAAGCGATATGTCACTAGTTGTGTATCATAAAAGAGTCATCGTTTCTCCTCGTAGGGGTTATTCGAGATTTCTTAATCCAAACCCCTAGTAACGAAGCATTGGGTACCTTAAGAGAGTGATAGTTAGTCGTCCCCATTGCTCACCCAGTCTGCCACTTTTTCTTACTGTGGCCAGTCTGCCAGAAGCGATATGTCACTCGTTGTGTATCTTAAGATATTCATCGTTACTCCTTCCATAGGTTACTGGTATTCTCAGATTCAATACCTCTCGTGACGAAAAAGTCGCTATCTTAATAGTGCAATACTTCATCCTCCCAGTTGCTCACACAGTCTACTACTTTTTGTGTAGTTTTTGCCTGCCAGAAACTATAATTCACTAGTTGTGTATCATAAAAGAGTCAACGTTTCTCCTCCTAGGGGTTATTCGAGATTTCTTAATCCAAACCCCTAGTAACGAGGCATTGGCTACCTTAAGAGAGTCATAGTTACTCGTCCCAATTGCTCACCCAGTCTGCCACTTTTTCTTACTGTGGCCAGTCTGCCAGAAGCGATATGTCACTCGTTGTGTATCTTAAGAGATTCATCGTTACTCCCTCCATAGGTTACTCGTATTCTCTGATTCAATACCTCACGTGACGAAACATTGGCTTTCTTAATAGTGCCATACTTCTTAGTCCCAGTTGCTCACACTGTTTCCTACTTTTTGTGTACTTGCCAGTCTGCCAGAAGCGATATGTCACTAGTTGTGTATCATAAATGAGTCACCGTTTATCCTCCTAGGGGTTATTCTAAATATCTTAATCCAAACCCCTAGTAACGAGGCATTGGGTACCTTAAGAGAGTCATAGTTACTCGTCCCCATTGCTCACCCAGTCTGCCACTTTTTCTTACTGTGGCCAGTCTGCCAGAAGCGATATGTCACTAGTTGTGTATCATAAAAGAGTCATCGTTTCTCCTCCTAGGGGTTATTCGATATTTCTTAATCCAAACCCCTAGTAACGAGGCATTGGCTAACATAAGAGAGTCATAGTTACTCGTCCCAATTGCTCACCCAGTCTGCCACTTTTTCTTACTGTGGCCAGTCTGCCAGAAGCGATATGTCACTCGTTGCGTATCTTAAGAGATTCATCGTTACTCCTTCCATAGGTTACTGGTATTCTCTGATTCAATACCTCTCGTGACGAAACATTGGCTTTCTTAATAGTGCCATACTTCTTAGTCCCAGTTGCTCACACTGTTTCCTACTTTTTGTGTACTTGCCAGTCAGCCAGAAGCGATATGTCACTAGTTGTGTATCATAAAAGAGTCATCGTTTCTCCTCGTAGGGGTTATTCGAGATTTCATAATCCAAACCCCTAGTAACGAAGCATTGGGTACCTTAAGAGAGTCATAGTTACTCGTCCCCATTGCTCACCCAGTCTGCCACTTTTTCTTACTGTGGCCAGTCTGCCAGAAGCGATATGTCACTCGTTGTGTATCTTAAGATATTCATCGTTACTCCTTCCATAGGTTACTGGTATTCTCAGATTCAATACCTCTCGTGACGAAAAAGTCGCTATCTTAATAGTGCAATACTTCATCCTCCCAGTTGCTCACACAGTCTACTACTTTTTGTGTAGTTTTTGCCTGCCAGAAACTATAATTCACTAGTTGTGTATCATAAAAGAGTCAACGTTTCTCCTCCTAGGGGTTATTCGAGATTTCTTAATCCAAACCCCTAGTAACGAGGCATTGGCTACCTTAAGAGAGTCATAGTTACTCGTCCCAATTGCTCACCCAGTCTGCCACTTTTTCTTACTGTGGCCAGTCTGCCAGAAGCGATATGTCACTCGTTGTGTATCTTAAGGGATTCATCGTTACTCCCTCCATAGGTTACTCGTATTCTCTGATTCAATACCTCTCGTGACGAAACATTGGCTTTCTTAATAGTGCCATACTTCTTAGTCTCAGTTGCTCACACTGTTTCCTACTTTTTGTGTACTTGCCAGTCTGCCAGAGGCGATATGTCACTAGTTGTGTATCATAAAAGAGTTATCGTTTATCCTCCTAGGGGTTATTCGAGATATCTTAATCCAAACCCCTAGTAACGAGGCATTGGGTACCTTAAGAGAGTCATAGTTACTCGTCCCCATTGCTCACCCAGTCTGCCACTTTTTCTTACTGTGGCCAGTCTGCCAGAAGCGATATGTCACTAGTTGTGTATCATAAAAGAGTCATCGTTTCTCCTCCTAGGGGTTATTCGATATTTCTTAATCCAAACCCCTAGTAACGAGGCATTGGCTACCTTAAGAGAGTCATAGTTACTCGTCCCAATTGCTCACCCAGTCTGCCACTTTTTCTTACTGTGGCCAGTCTGCCAGAAGCGATATGTCACTCGTTGTGTATCTTAAGAGATTCATCGTTACTCCTTCCATAGGTTACTGGTATTCTCTGATTCAATACCTCTCGTGACGAAACATTGGCTTTCTTAATAGTGCCATACTTCTTAGTCCCAGTTGCTCACACTGTTTCCTACTTTTTGTGTACTTGCCAGTCAGCCAGAAGCGATATGTCACTAGTTGTGTATCATAAAAGAGTCATCGTTTCTCCTCGTAGGGGTTATTCGAGATTTCATAATCCAAACCCCTAGTAACGAAGCATTGGGTACCTTAAGAGAGTGATAGTTACTCGTCCCCATTGCTCACCCAGTCTGCCACTTTTTCTTACTGTGGCCAGTCTGCCAGAAGCGATATGTCACTAGTTGTGTATCATAAAAGAGTCATCGTTTCTCCTCCTAGGGGTTTCTCGAGATTACTTAATCCAAACCTCTAGTAATTAGGCATTGGCTACCTTAAGAGAGTCATAGTTACTCGTTACAATTGCTCACCCTGTCTGCCACTTTTTCTTACTGTGGCCAGTCTGCCAGAAGCGATATGTCACTCGTTGTGTATCTTAAGAGATTCATCGTTACTCCTTCCATAGGTTACTGGTATTCTCTGATTCAATACCTCTCGTGACGAAAAAGGCGCTATCTTAATAGTGCAATACTTCTTCCTCCCAGTTGCTCACACAGTCTACTACTTTTTGTGTCGTTTTTGTCTGCCAGAAACTATAATTCACTAGTTGTGTATCATAAAGGAGTCAACGTTTCTCCTCCTAGGGGTTATTCGAGATTTCTTAATCCCAACCCCCAGTAACGAGGCATTGGCTACCTTAAGAGAGTCATAGTTACTCGTCCCAATTGCTCACCCAGTTTGCCACTTTTTCTTACTGTGGCCAGTCTGCCAGAAGCGATATGTCACTCGTTGTGTATCTTAAGAGATTCATCGTTACTCCCTCCATAGGTTACTCGTATTCTCTGATTCAATACCTCTCGTGACGAAACATTGGCTTTCTTAATAGTGCCATACTTCTTAGTCCCAGTTGCTCACACTGTTTCCTACTTTTTGTGTACTTGCCAGTCTGCCAGAAGCGATATGTCACTAGTTGTGTATCATAAAAGAGTCATCGTTTCACCTCCTAGGGGTTATTCGAGATTTCTTATTCCAAACCACTAGTAACGAGGCATTGGGTACCTTAAGAGAGTCATAGTTACTCGTCCCCATTGCTCACCCAGTTTGCTACTTTTTCTTACTGTGGCCAGTCTGCCAGAAGCGATATGTCACTAGTTGTGTATCATAAATGAGTCATCGTTTCTCCTCCTAGGGGTTATTCGATATTTCTTAATCCAAACCCCTAGTAACGAGGCATTGGCTACCTTAAGAGAGTCATAGTTACTCGTCCCAATTGCTCACCCAGTCTGCCACTTTTTCTTACTGTGGCCAGTCTGCCAGAAGCGATATGTCACTCGTTGTGTATCTTAAGAGATTCATCGTTACTCCCTCCATAGGTTACTCGTATTCTCTGATTCAATACCTCTCGTGACGAAACATTGGCTTTCTTAATAGTGCCATACTTCTTCCTCCCAGTTGCTCACACAGTTTACTACTTTTTGTGTACTTGCCAGTCTGCCAGATGCGATATGTCACTAGTTGTGTATCAAAAAAATGTCATCGTTTCACCTCCTAGGGATTATTCGAGATTTCTTAATCCAAACCCCTAGCAACGAGGCATTGGCTACCTTAAGAGAGTCATAGTTACTCGTCCAAATTGCTCACCCAGTCTGCCACTTGTTCTTACTGTGGCCAGTCTGCCAGAAGCGATATGTCACTAGTTGTGTATCATAAAAGAGTCATCGTTTCTCCTCCTAGGGGTTATTCGAGATTACTTAATCCAAACCTCTAGTAACGAGGCATTGGCTACCTTAAGAGAGTCATAGTTACTCGTTACAATTGCTCACCCTGTCTGCCACTTTTTCTTACTGTGGCCAGTCTGCCAGAAGCGATATGTCACTCGTTGTGTATCTTAAGAGATTCATCGTTACTCCTTCCATAGGTTACTGGTATTCTCTGATTCAATACCTCTCGTGACGAAAAAGGCGCTATCTTAATAGTGCAATACTTCTTCCTCCCAGTTGCTCACACAGTCTACTACTTTTTGTGTCGTTTTTGTCTGCCAGAAACTATAATTCACTAGTTGTGTATCATAAAGGAGTCAACGTTTCTCCTCCTAGGGGTTATTCGAGATTTCTTAATCCCAACCCCCAGTAACGAGGCATTGGCTACCTTAAGAGAGTCATAGTTACTCGTATCAATTGCTCACCCAGTTTGCCACTTTTTCTTACTGTGGCCAGTCTGCCAGAAGCGATATGTCACTCGTTGTGTATCTTAAGAGATTCATCGTTACTCCCTCCATAGGTTACTCGTATTCTCTGATTCAATACCTCTCGTGACGAAACATTGGCTTTCTTAATAGTGCCATACTTCTTAGTCCCAGTTGCTCACACTGTTTCCTACTTTTTGTGTACTTGCCAGTCTGCCAGAAGCGATATGTCACTAGTTGTGTATCATAAAAGAGTCATCGTTTCACCTCCTAGGGGTTATTCGAGATTTCTTATTCCAAACCCCTAGTAACGAGGCATTGGGTACCTTAAGAGAGTCATAGTTACTCGTCCCCATTGCTCACCCAGTTTGCTACTTTTTCTTACTGTGGCCAGTCTGCCAGAAGCGATATGTCACTAGTTGTGTATCATAAATGAGTCATCGTTTCTCCTCCTAGGGGTTATTCGATATTTCTTAATCCAAACCCCTAGTAACGAGGCATTGGCTACCTTAAGAGAGTCATAGTTACTCGTCCCAATTGCTCACCCACTCTGCCACTTTTTCTTACTGTGGCCAGTCTGCCAGAAGCGATATGTCACTCGTTCTGTATCTTAAGAGATTCATCGTTACTCCTTCCATAGGTTACTGGTATTCTCTGATTCAATACCTCTCGTGACGAAACATTGGCTTTCTTAATAGTGCCATACTTCTTAGTCCCAGTTGCTCACACTGTTTCCTACTTTTTGTGTACTTGCCTGTCTGCCAGAAGCGATATGTCACTAGTTGTGTATCATAAAAGAGTCATCGTTTCTCCTCGTAGGGGTTATTCGAGATTTCTTAATCCAAACCCCTAGTAACGAAGCATTGGGTACCTTAAGAGAGTGATAGTTACTCGTCCCCATTGCTCACCCAGTCTGCCACTTTTTCTTACTGTGGCCAGTCTGCCAGAAGCGATATGTCACTCGTTGTGTATCTTAAGATATTCATCGTTACTCCTTCCATAGGTTACTGGTATTCTCAGATTCAATACCTCTCGTGACGAAAAAGTCGCTATCTTAATAGTGCAATACTTCATCCTCCCAGTTGCTCACACAGTCTACTACTTTTTGTGTAGTTTTTGCCTGCCAGAAACTATAATTCACTAGTTGTGTATCATAAAACAGTCAACGTTTCTCATCCTAGGGGTTATTCCAGATTTCTTAATCCAAACCCCTAGTAACGAGGCATTGGCTACCTTAAGAGAGTCATAGTTACTCGTCCCAATTGCTCACCCAGTCTGCCACTTTTTCTTACTGTGGCCAGTCTGCCAGAAGCGATATGTCACTCGTTGTGTATCTTAAGAGATTCATCGTTACTCCCTCCATAGGTTACTCGTATTCTCTGATTCAATACCTCTCGTGACGAAACATTGGCTTTCTTAATAGTGCCATACTTCTTAGTCCCAGTTGCTCACACTGTTTCCTACTTTTTGTGTACTTGCCAGTCTGCCAGAAGCGATATGTCACTAGTTGTGTATCATAAATGAGTCATCGTTTATCCTCCTAGGGGTTATTCTAAATATCTTAATCCAAACCCCTAGTAACGAGGCATTGGGTACCTTAAGAGAGTCATAGTTACTCGTCCCCATTGCTCACCCAGTCTGCCACTTTTTCTTACTGTGGCCAGTCTGCCAGAAGCGATATGTCACTAGTTGTGTATCATAAAAGAGTCATCGTTTCTCCTCCTAGGGGTTATTCGATATTTCTTAATCCAAACCCCTAGTAACGAGGCATTGGCTAACTTAAGAGAGTCATAGTTACTCGTCCCAATTGCTCACCCAGTCTGCCACTTTTTCTTACTGTGGCCAGTCTGCCAGAAGCGATATGTCACTCGTTGCGTATCTTAAGAGATTCATCGTTACTCCTTCCATAGGTTACTGGTATTCTCTGATTCAATACCTCTCGTGACGAAACATTGGCTTTCTTAATAGTGCCATACTTCTTAGTCCCAGTTGCTCACACTGTTTCCTACTTTTTGTGTACTTGCCAGTCAGCCAGAAGCGATATGTCACTAGTTGTGTATCATAAAAGAGTCATCGTTTCTCCTCGTAGGGGTTATTCGAGATTTCATAATCCAAACCCCTAGTAACGAAGCATTGGGTACCTTAAGAGAGTCATAGTTACTCGTCCCCATTGCTCACCCAGTCTGCCACTTTTTCTTACTGTGGCCAGTCTGCCAGAAGCGATATGTCACTCGTTGTGTATCTTAAGATATTCATCGTTACTCCTTCCATAGGTTACTGGTATTCTCAGATTCAATACCTCTCGTGACGAAAAAGTCGCTATCTTAATAGTGCAATACTTCATCCTCCCAGTTGCTCACACAGTCTACTACTTTTTGTGTAGTTTTTGCCTGCCAGAAACTATAATTCACTAGTTGTGTATCATAAAAGAGTCAACGTTTCTCCTCCTAGGGGTTATTCGAGATTTCTTAATCCAAACCCCTAGTAACGAGGCATTGGCTACCTTAAGAGAGTCATAGTTACTCGTCCCAATTGCTCACCCAGTCTGCCACTTTTTCTTACTGTGGCCAGTCTGCCAGAAGCGATATGTCACTCGTTGTGTATCTTAAGGGATTCATCGTTACTCCCTCCATAGGTTACTCGTATTCTCTGATTCAATACCTCTCGTGACGAAACATTGGCTTTCTTAATAGTGCCATACTTCTTAGTCTCAGTTGCTCACACTGTTTCCTACTTTTTGTGTACTTGCCAGTCTGCCAGAGGCGATATGTCACTAGTTGTGTATCATAAAAGAGTTATCGTTTATCCTCCTAGGGGTTATTCGAGATATCTTAATCCAAACCCCTAGTAACGAGGCATTGGGTACCTTAAGAGAGTCATAGTTACTCGTCCCCATTGCTCACCCAGTCTGCCACTTTTTCTTACTGTGGCCAGTCTGCCAGAAGCGATATGTCACTAGTTGTGTATCATAAAAGAGTCATCGTTTCTCCTCCTAGGGGTTATTCGATATTTCTTAATCCAAACCCCTAGTAACGAGGCATTGGCTACCTTAAGAGAGTCATAGTTACTCGTCCCAATTGCTCACCCAGTCTGCCACTTTTTCTTACTGTGGCCAGTCTGCCAGAAGCGATATGTCACTCGTTGTGTATCTTAAGAGATTCATCGTTACTCCTTCCATAGGTTACTGGTATTCTCTGATTCAATACCTCTCGTGACGAAACATTGGCTTTCTTAATAGTGCCATACTTCTTAGTCCCAGTTGCTCACACTGTTTCCTACTTTTTGTGTACTTGCCAGTCAGCCAGAAGCGATATGTCACTAGTTGTGTATCATAAAAGAGTCATCGTTTCTCCTCGTAGGGGTTATTCGAGATTTCATAATCCAAACCCCTAGTAACGAAGCATTGGGTACCTTAAGAGAGTCATAGTTACTCGTCACCATTGCTCACCCAGTCTGCCACTTTTTCTTACTGTGGCCAGTCTGCCAGAAGCGATATGTCACTAGTTGTGTATCATAAAAGAGTCATCGTTTCTCCTCCTAGGGGTTATTCGAGATTACTTAATCCAAACCTCTAGTAATTAGGCATTGGCTACCTTAAGAGAGTCATAGTTACTCGTTACAATTGCTCACCCTGTCTGCCACTTTTTCTTACTGTGGCCAGTCTGCCAGAAGCGATATGTCACTCGTTGTGTATCTTAAGAGATTCATCGTTACTCCTTCCATAGGTTACTGGTATTCTCTGATTCAATACCTCTCGTGACGAAAAAGGCGCTATCTTAATAGTGCAATACTTCTTCCTCCCAGTTGCTCACACAGTCTACTACTTTTTGTGTCGTTTTTGTCTGCCAGAAACTATAATTCACTAGTTGTGTATCATAAAGGAGTCAACGTTTCTCCTCCTAGGGGTTATTCGAGATTTCTTAATCCCAACCCCCAGTAACGAGGCATTGGCTACCTTAAGAGAGTCATAGTTACTCGTCCCAATTGCTCACCCAGTTTGCCACTTTTTCTTACTGTGGCCAGTCTGCCAGAAGCGATATGTCACTCGTTGTGTATCTTAAGAGATTCATCGTTACTCCCTCCATAGGTTACTCGTATTCTCTGATTCAATACCTCTCGTGACGAAACATTGGCTTTCTTAATAGTGCCATACTTCTTAGTCCCAGTTGCTCACACTGTTTCCTACTTTTTGTGTACTTGCCAGTCTGCCAGAAGCGATATGTCACTATTTGTGTATCATAAAAGAGTCATCGTTTCAAATCCTAGGGGTTATTCGAGATTTCTTATTCCAAACCCCTAGTAACGAGGCATTGGGTACCTTAAGAGAGTCATAGTTACTCGTCCCCATTGCTCACCCAGTTTGCTACTTTTTCTTACTGTGGCCAGTCTGCCAGAAGCGATATGTCACTAGTTGTGTATCATAAATGAGTCATCGTTTCTCCTCCTAGGGGTTATTCGATATTTCTTAATCCAAACCCCTAGTAACGAGGCATTGGCTACCTTAAGAGAGTCATAGTTACTCGTCCCAATTGCTCACCCAGTCTGCCACTTTTTCTTACTGTGGCCAGTCTGCCAGAAGCGATATGTCACTCGTTGTGTATCTTAAGAGATTCATCGTTACTCCCTCCATAGGTTACTCGTATTCTCTGATTCAATACCTCTCGTGACGAAACATTGGCTTTCTTAATAGTGCCATACTTCTTCCTCCCAGTTGCTCACACAGTTTACTACTTTTTGTGTACTTGCCAGTCTGCCAGATGCGATATGTCACTAGTTGTGTATCAAAAAAATGTCATCGTTTCACCTCCTAGGGATTATTCGAGATTTCTTAATCCAAACCCCTAGCAACGAGGCATTGGCTACCTTAAGAGAGTCATAGTTACTCGTCCAAATTGCTCACCCAGTCTGCCACTTGTTCTTACTGTGGCCAGTCTGCCAGAAGCGATATGTCACTAGTTGTGTATCATAAAAGAGTCATCGTTTCTCCTCCTAGGGGTTATTCGATATTTCTTAATCCAAACCCCTAGTAACGAGGCATTGGCTACCTTAAGAGAGTCATAGTTACTCGTCCCAATTGCTCACCCAGTCTGCCACTTTTTCTTACTGTGGCCAGTCTGCCAGAAGCGATATGTCACTCGTTGTGTATCTTAAGAGATTCATCGTTACTCCTTCCATAGGTTACTGGTATTCTCTGATTCAATACCTCTCGTGACGAAACATTGGCTTTCTTAATAGTGCCATACTTCTTAGTCCCAGTTGCTCACACTGTTTCCTACTTTTTGTGTACTTGCCAGTCAGCCAGAAGCGATATGTCACTAGTTGTGTATCATAAAAGAGTCATCGTTTCTCCTCGTAGGGGTTATTCGAGATTTCATAATCCAAACCCCTAGTAACGAAGCATTGGGTACCTTAAGAGAGTCATAGTTACTCGTCACCATTGCTCACCCAGTCTGCCACTTTTTCTTACTGTGGCCAGTCTGCCAGAAGCGATATGTCACTAGTTGTGTATCATAAAAGAGTCATCGTTTCTCCTCCTAGGGGTTATTCGAGATTACTTAATCCAAACCTCTAGTAATTAGGCATTGGCTACCTTAAGAGAGTCATAGTTACTCGTTACAATTGCTCACCCTGTCTGCCACTTTTTCTTACTGTGGCCAGTCTGCCAGAAGCGATATGTCACTCGTTGTGTATCTTAAGAGATTCATCGTTACTCCTTCCATAGGTTACTGGTATTCTCTGATTCAATACCTCTCGTGACGAAAAAGGCGCTATCTTAATAGTGCAATACTTCTTCCTCCCAGTTACTCACACAGTCTACTACTTTTTGTGTCGTTTTTGTCTGCCAGAAACTATAATTCACTAGTTGTGTATCATAAAGGAGTCAACGTTTCTCCTCCTAGGGGTTATTCGAGATTTCTTAATCCCAACCCCCAGTAACGAGGCATTGGCTACCTTAAGAGAGTCATAGTTACTCGTCCCAATTGCTCACCCAGTTTGCCACTTTTTCTTACTGTGGCCAGTCTGCCAGAAGCGATATGTCACTCGTTGTGTATCTTAAGAGATTCATCGTTACTCCCTCCATAGGTTACTCGTATTCTCTGATTCAATACCTCTCGTGACGAAACATTGGCTTTCTTAATAGTGCCATACTTCTTAGTCCCAGTTGCTCACACTGTTTCCTACTTTTTGTGTACTTGCCAGTCAGCCAGAAGCGATATGTCACTAGTTGTGTATCATAAAAGAGTCATCGTTTCTCCTCGTAGGGGTTATTCGAGATTTCATAATCCAAACCCCTAGTAACGAAGCATTGGGTACCTTAAGAGAGTCATAGTTACTCGTCACCATTGCTCACCCAGTCTGCCACTTTTTCTTACTGTGGCCAGTCTGCCAGAAGCGATATGTCACTAGTTGTGTATCATAAAAGAGTCATCGTTTCTCCTCCTAGGGGTTATTCGAGATTACTTAATCCAAACCTCTAGTAATTAGGCATTGGCTACCTTAAGAGAGTCATAGTTACTCGTTACAATTGCTCACCCTGTCTGCCACTTTTTCTTACTGTGGCCAGTCTGCCAGAAGCGATATGTCACTCGTTGTGTATCTTAAGAGATTCATCGTTACTCCTTCCATAGGTTACTGGTATTCTCTGATTCAATACCTCTCGTGACGAAAAAGGCGCTATCTTAATAGTGCAATACTTCTTCCTCCCAGTTGCTCAGACAGTCTACTACTTTTTGTGTCGTTTTTGTCTGCCAGAAACTATAATTCACTAGTTGTGTATCATAAAGGAGTCAACGTTTCTCCTCCTAGGGGTTATTCGAGATTTCTTAATCCCAACCCCCAGTAACGAGGCATTGGCTACCTTAAGAGAGTCATAGTTACTCGTCCCAATTGCTCACCCAGTTTGCCACTTTTTCTTACTGTGGCCAGTCTGCCAGAAGCGATATGTCACTCGTTGTGTATCTTAAGAGATTCATCGTTACTCCCTCCATAGGTTACTCGTATTCTCTGATTCAATACCTCTCGTGACGAAACATTGGCTTTCTTAATAGTGCCATACTTCTTAGTCCCAGTTGCTCACACTGTTTCCTACTTTTTGTGTACTTGCCAGTCTGCCAGAAGCGATATGTCACTATTTGTGTATCATAAAAGAGTCATCGTTTCAAATCCTAGGGGTTATTCGAGATTTCTTATTCCAAACCCCTAGTAACGAGGCATTGGGTACCTTAAGAGAGTCATAGTTACTCGTCCCCATTGCTCACCCAGTTTGCTACTTTTTCTTACTGTGGCCAGTCTGCCAGAAGCGATATGTCACTAGTTGTGTATCATAAATGAGTCATCGTTTCTCCTCCTAGGGGTTATTCGATATTTCTTAATCCAAACCCCTAGTAACGAGGCATTGGCTACCTTAAGAGAGTCATAGTTACTCGTCCCAATTGCTCACCCAGTCTGCCACTTTTTCTTACTGTGGCCAGTCTGCCAGAAGCGATATGTCACTCGTTGTGTATCTTAAGAGATTCATCGTTACTCCCTCCATAGGTTACTCGTATTCTCTGATTCAATACCTCTCGTGACGAAACATTGGCTTTCTTAATAGTGCCATACTTCTTCCTCCCAGTTGCTCACACAGTTTACTACTTTTTGTGTACTTGCCAGTCTGCCAGATGCGATATGTCACTAGTTGTGTATCAAAAAAATGTCATCGTTTCACCTCCTAGGGATTATTCGAGATTTCTTAATCCAAACCCCTAGCAACGAGGCATTGGCTACCTTAAGAGAGTCATAGTTACTCGTCCAAATTGCTCACCCAGTCTGCCACTTGTTCTTACTGTGGCCAGTCTGCCAGAAGCGATATGTCACTAGTTGTGTATCATAAAAGAGTCATCGTTTCTCCTCCTAGGGGTTATTCGATATTTCTTAATCCAAACCCCTAGTAACGAGGCATTGGCTACCTTAAGAGAGTCATAGTTACTCGTCCCAATTGCTCACCCAGTCTGCCACTTTTTCTTACTGTGGCCAGTCTGCCAGAAGCGATATGTCACTCGTTGTGTATCTTAAGAGATTCATCGTTACTCCTTCCATAGGTTACTGGTATTCTCTGATTCAATACCTCTCGTGACGAAACATTGGCTTTCTTAATAGTGCCATACTTCTTAGTCCCAGTTGCTCACACTGTTTCCTACTTTTTGTGTACTTGCCAGTCAGCCAGAAGCGATATGTCACTAGTTGTGTATCATAAAAGAGTCATCGTTTCTCCTCGTAGGGGTTATTCGAGATTTCATAATCCAAACCCCTAGTAACGAAGCATTGGGTACCTTAAGAGAGTCATAGTTACTCGTCACCATTGCTCACCCAGTCTGCCACTTTTTCTTACTGTGGCCAGTCTGCCAGAAGCGATATGTCACTAGTTGTGTATCATAAAAGAGTCATCGTTTCTCCTCCTAGGGGTTATTCGAGATTACTTAATCCAAACCTCTAGTAATTAGGCATTGGCTACCTTAAGAGAGTCATAGTTACTCGTTACAATTGCTCACCCTGTCTGCCACTTTTTCTTACTGTGGCCAGTCTGCCAGAAGCGATATGTCACTCGTTGTGTATCTTAAGAGATTCATCGTTACTCCTTCCATAGGTTACTGGTATTCTCTGATTCAATACCTCTCGTGACGAAAAAGGCGCTATCTTAATAGTGCAATACTTCTTCCTCCCAGTTGCTCACACAGTCTACTACTTTTTGTGTCGTTTTTGTCTGCCAGAAACTATAATTCACTAGTTGTGTATCATAAAGGAGTCAACGTTTCTCCTCCTAGGGGTTATTCGAGATTTCTTAATCCCAACCCCCAGTAACGAGGCATTGGCTACCTTAAGAGAGTCATAGTTACTCGTCCCAATTGCTCACCCAGTTTGCCACTTTTTCTTACTGTGGCCAGTCTGCCAGAAGCGATATGTCACTCGTTGTGTATCTTAAGAGATTCATCGTTACTCCCTCCATAGGTTACTCGTATTCTCTGATTCAATACCTCTCGTGACGAAACATTGGCTTTCTTAATAGTGCCATACTTCTTAGTCCCAGTTGCTCACACTGTTTCCTACTTTTTGTGTACTTGCCAGTCTGCCAGAAGCGATATGTCACTATTTGTGTATCATAAAAGAGTCATCGTTTCAAATCCTAGGGGTTATTCGAGATTTCTTATTCCAAACCCCTAGTAACGAGGCATTGGGTACCTTAAGAGAGTCATAGTTACTCGTCCCCATTGCTCACCCAGTTTGCTACTTTTTCTTACTGTGGCCAGTCTGCCAGAAGCGATATGTCACTAGTTGTGTATCATAAATGAGTCATCGTTTCTCCTCCTAGGGGTTATTCGATATTTCTTAATCCAAACCCCTAGTAACGAGGCATTGGCTACCTTAAGAGAGTCATAGTTACTCGTCCCAATTGCTCACCCAGTCTGCCACTTTTTCTTACTGTGGCCAGTCTGCCAGAAGCGATATGTCACTCGTTGTGTATCTTAAGAGATTCATCGTTACTCCCTCCATAGGTTACTCGTATTCTCTGATTCAATACCTCTCGTGACGAAACATTGGCTTTCTTAATAGTGCCATACTTCTTCCTCCCAGTTGCTCACACAGTTTACTACTTTTTGTGTACTTGCCAGTCTGCCAGATGCGATATGTCACTAGTTGTGTATCAAAAAAATGTCATCGTTTCACCTCCTAGGGATTATTCGAGATTTCTTAATCCAAACCCCTAGCAACGAGGCATTGGCTACCTTAAGAGAGTCATAGTTACTCGTCCAAATTGCTCACCCAGTCTGCCACTTGTTCTTACTGTGGCCAGTCTGCCAGAAGCGATATGTCACTAGTTGTGTATCATAAAAGAGTCATCGTTTCTCCTCCTAGGGGTTATTCGAGATTACTTAATCCAAACCTCTAGTAACGAGGCATTGGCTACCTTAAGAGAGTCATAGTTACTCGTTACAATTGCTCACCCTGTCTGCCACTTTTTCTTACTGTGGCCAGTCTGCCAGAAGCGATATGTCACTCGTTGTGTATCTTAAGAGATTCATCGTTACTCCTTCCATAGGTTACTGGTATTCTCTGATTCAATACCTCTCGTGACGAAAAAGGCGCTATCTTAATAGTGCAATACTTCTTCCTCCCAGTTGCTCACACAGTCTACTACTTTTTGTGTCGTTTTTGTCTGCCAGAAACTATAATTCACTAGTTGTGTATCATAAAGGAGTCAACGTTTCTCCTCCTAGGGGTTATTCGAGATTTCTTAATCCCAACCCCCAGTAACGAGGCATTGGCTACCTTAAGAGAGTCATAGTTACTCGTATCAATTGCTCACCCAGTTTGCCACTTTTTCTTACTGTGGCCAGTCTGCCAGAAGCGATATGTCACTCGTTGTATATCTTAAGAGATTCATCGTTACTCCCTCCATAGGTTACTCGTATTCTCTGATTCAATACCTCTCGTGACGAAACATTGGCTTTCTTAATAGTGCCATACTTCTTAGTCCCAGTTGCTCACACTGTTTCCTACTTTTTGTGTACTTGCCAGTCTGCCAGAAGCGATATGTCACTAGTTGTGTATCATAAAAGAGTCATCGTTTCACCTCCTAGGGGTTATTCGAGATTTCTTATTCCAAACCCCTAGTAACGAGGCATTGGGTACCTTAAGAGAGTCATAGTTACTCGTCCCCATTGCTCACCCAGTTTGCTACTTTTTCTTACTGTGGCCAGTCTGCCAGAAGCGATATGTCACTAGTTGTGTATCATAAATGAGTCATCGTTTCTCCTCCTAGGGGTTATTCGATATTTCTTAATCCAAACCCCTAGTAACGAGGCATTGGCTACCTTAAGAGAGTCATAGTTACTCGTCCCAATTGCTCACCCAGTCTGCCACTTTTTCTTACTGTGGCCAGTCTGCCAGAAGCGATATGTCACTCGTTCTGTATCTTAAGAGATTCATCGTTACTCCTTCCATAGGTTACTGGTATTCTCTGATTCAATACCTCTCGTGACGAAACATTGGCTTTCTTAATAGTGCCATACTTCTTAGTCCCAGTTGCTCACACTGTTTCCTACTTTTTGTGTACTTGCCTGTCTGCCAGAAGCGATATGTCACTAGTTGTGTATCATAAAAGAGTCATCGTTTCTCCTCGTAGGGGTTATTCGGGATTTCTTAATCCAAACCCCTAGTAACGAAGCATTGGGTACCTTAAGAGAGTGATAGTTACTCGTCCCCATTGCTCACCCAGTCTGCCACTTTTTCTTACTGTGGCCAGTCTGCCAGAAGCGATATGTCACTCGTTGTGTATCTTAAGATATTCATCGTTACTCCTTCCATAGGTTACTGGTATTCTCAGATTCAATACCTCTCGTGACGAAAAAGTCGCTATCTTAATAGTGCAATACTTCATCCTCCCAGTTGCTCACACAGTCTACTACTTTTTGTGTAGTTTTTGTCTGCCAGAAACTATAATTCACTAGTTGTGTATCATAAAAGAGTCAACGTTTCTCTTCCTAGGGGTTATTCCAGATTTCTTAATCCAAACCCCTAGTAACGAGGCATTGGCTACCTTAAGAGAGTCATAGTTACTCGTCCCAATTGCTCACCCAGTCTGCCACTTTTTCTTACTGTGGCCAGTCTGCCAGAAGCGATATGTCACTCGTTGTGTATCTTAAGCGATTCATCGTTACTCCCTCCATAGGTTACTCGTATTCTCTGATTCAATACCTCTCGTGACGAAACATTGGCTTTCTTAATAGTGCCATACTTCTTAGTCCCAGTTGCTCACACTGTTTCCTACTTTTTGTGTACTTGCCAGTCTGCCAGAAGCGATATGTCACTAGTTGTGTATCATAAATGAGTCATCGTTTCTCCTCCTAGGGGTTATTCGATATTTCTTAATCCAAACCCCTAGTAACGAGGCATTGGCTACCTTAAGAGAGTCATAGTTACTCGTCCCAATTGCTCACCCAGTCTGCCACTTTTTCTTACTGTGGCCAGTCTGCCAGAAGCGATATGTCACTCGTTGTGTATCTTAAGAGATTCATCGTTACTCCCTCCATAGGTTACTCGTATTCTCTGATTCAATACCTCTCGTGACGAAACATTGGCTTTCTTAATAGTGCCATACTTCTTCCTCCCAGTTGCTCACACAGTTTACTACTTTTTGTGTACTTGCCAGTCTGCCAGATGCGATATGTCACTAGTTGTGTATCAAAAAAATGTCATCGTTTCACCTCCTAGGGATTATTCGAGATTTCTTAATCCAAACCCCTAGCAACGAGGCATTGGCTACCTTAAGAGAGTCATAGTTACTCGTCCAAATTGCTCACCCAGTCTGCCACTTGTTCTTACTGTGGCCAGTCTGCCAGAAGCGATATGTCACTAGTTGTGTATCATAAAAGAGTCATCGTTTCTCCTCCTAGGGGTTATTCGATATTTCTTAATCCAAACCCCTAGTAACGAGGCATTGGCTACCTTAAGAGAGTCATAGTTACTCGTCCCAATTGCTCACCCAGTCTGCCACTTTTTCTTACTGTGGCCAGTCTGCCAGAAGCGATATGTCACTCGTTGTGTATCTTAAGAGATTCATCGTTACTCCTTCCATAGGTTACTGGTATTCTCTGATTCAATACCTCTCGTGACGAAACATTGGCTTTCTTAATAGTGCCATACTTCTTAGTCCCAGTTGCTCACACTGTTTCCTACTTTTTGTGTACTTGCCAGTCAGCCAGAAGCGATATGTCACTAGTTGTGTATCATAAAAGAGTCATCGTTTCTCCTCGTAGGGGTTATTCGAGATTTCATAATCCAAACCCCTAGTAACGAAGCATTGGGTACCTTAAGAGAGTCATAGTTACTCGTCACCATTGCTCACCCAGTCTGCCACTTTTTCTTACTGTGGCCAGTCTGCCAGAAGCGATATGTCACTAGTTGTGTATCATAAAAGAGTCATCGTTTCTCCTCCTAGGGGTTATTCGAGATTACTTAATCCAAACCTCTAGTAATTAGGCATTGGCTACCTTAAGAGAGTCATAGTTACTCGTTACAATTGCTCACCCTGTCTGCCACTTTTTCTTACTGTGGCCAGTCTGCCAGAAGCGATATGTCACTCGTTGTGTATCTTAAGAGATTCATCGTTACTCCTTCCATAGGTTACTGGTATTCTCTGATTCAATACCTCTCGTGACGAAAAAGGCGCTATCTTAATAGTGCAATACTTCTTCCTCCCAGTTGCTCACACAGTCTACTACTTTTTGTGTCGTTTTTGTCTGCCAGAAACTATAATTCACTAGTTGTGTATCATAAAGGAGTCAACGTTTCTCCTCCTAGGGGTTATTCGAGATTTCTTAATCCCAACCCCCAGTAACGAGGCATTGGCTACCTTAAGAGAGTCATAGTTACTCGTCCCAATTGCTCACCCAGTTTGCCACTTTTTCTTACTGTGGCCAGTCTGCCAGAAGCGATATGTCACTCGTTGTGTATCTTAAGAGATTCATCGTTACTCCCTCCATAGGTTACTCGTATTCTCTGATTCAATACCTCTCGTGACGAAACATTGGCTTTCTTAATAGTGCCATACTTCTTAGTCCCAGTTGCTCACACTGTTTCCTACTTTTTGTGTACTTGCCAGTCTGCCAGAAGCGATATGTCACTATTTGTGTATCATAAAAGAGTCATCGTTTCAAATCCTAGGGGTTATTCGAGATTTCTTATTCCAAACCCCTAGTAACGAGGCATTGGGTACCTTAAGAGAGTCATAGTTACTCGTCCCCATTGCTCACCCAGTTTGCTACTTTTTCTTACTGTGGCCAGTCTGCCAGAAGCGATATGTCACTAGTTGTGTATCATAAATGAGTCATCGTTTCTCCTCCTAGGGGTTATTCGATATTTCTTAATCCAAACCCCTAGTAACGAGGCATTGGCTACCTTAAGAGAGTCATAGTTACTCGTCCCAATTGCTCACCCAGTCTGCCACTTTTTCTTACTGTGGCCAGTCTGCCAGAAGCGATATGTCACTCGTTGTGTATCTTAAGAGATTCATCGTTACTCCCTCCATAGGTTACTCGTATTCTCTGATTCAATACCTCTCGTGACGAAACATTGGCTTTCTTAATAGTGCCATACTTCTTCCTCCCAGTTGCTCACACAGTTTACTACTTTTTGTGTACTTGCCAGTCTGCCAGATGCGATATGTCACTAGTTGTGTATCAAAAAAATGTCATCGTTTCACCTCCTAGGGATTATTCGAGATTTCTTAATCCAAACCCCTAGCAACGAGGCATTGGCTACCTTAAGAGAGTCATAGTTACTCGTCCAAATTGCTCACCCAGTCTGCCACTTGTTCTTACTGTGGCCAGTCTGCCAGAAGCGATATGTCACTAGTTGTGTATCATAAAAGAGTCATCGTTTCTCCTCCTAGGGGTTATTCGAGATTACTTAATCCAAACCTCTAGTAACGAGGCATTGGCTACCTTAAGAGAGTCATAGTTACTCGTTACAATTGCTCACCCTGTCTGCCACTTTTTCTTACTGTGGCCAGTCTGCCAGAAGCGATATGTCACTCGTTGTGTATCTTAAGAGATTCATCGTTACTCCTTCCATAGGTTACTGGTATTCTCTGATTCAATACCTCTCGTGACGAAAAAGGCGCTATCTTAATAGTGCAATACTTCTTCCTCCCAGTTGCTCACACAGTCTACTACTTTTTGTGTCGTTTTTGTCTGCCAGAAACTATAATTCACTAGTTGTGTATCATAAAGGAGTCAACGTTTCTCCTCCTAGGGGTTATTCGAGATTTCTTAATCCCAACCCCCAGTAACGAGGCATTGGCTACCTTAAGAGAGTCATAGTTACTCGTATCAATTGCTCACCCAGTTTGCCACTTTTTCTTACTGTGGCCAGTCTGCCAGAAGCGATATGTCACTCGTTGTATATCTTAAGAGATTCATCGTTACTCCCTCCATAGGTTACTCGTATTCTCTGATTCAATACCTCTCGTGACGAAACATTGGCTTTCTTAATAGTGCCATACTTCTTAGTCCCAGTTGCTCACACTGTTTCCTACTTTTTGTGTACTTGCCAGTCTGCCAGAAGCGATATGTCACTAGTTGTGTATCATAAAAGAGTCATCGTTTCACCTCCTAGGGGTTATTCGAGATTTCTTATTCCAAACCCCTAGTAACGAGGCATTGGGTACCTTAAGAGAGTCATAGTTACTCGTCCCCATTGCTCACCCAGTTTGCTACTTTTTCTTACTGTGGCCAGTCTGCCAGAAGCGATATGTCACTAGTTGTGTATCATAAATGAGTCATCGTTTCTCCTCCTAGGGGTTATTCGATATTTCTTAATCCAAACCCCTAGTAACGAGGCATTGGCTACCTTAAGAGAGTCATAGTTACTCGTCCCAATTGCTCACCCAGTCTGCCACTTTTTCTTACTGTGGCCAGTCTGCCAGAAGCGATATGTCACTCGTTCTGTATCTTAAGAGATTCATCGTTACTCCTTCCATAGGTTACTGGTATTCTCTGATTCAATACCCCTCGTGACGAAACATTGGCTTTCTTAATAGTGCCATACTTCTTAGTCCCAGTTGCTCACACTGTTTCCTACTTTTTGTGTACTTGCCTGTCTGCCAGAAGCGATATGTCACTAGTTGTGTATCATAAAAGAGTCATCGTTTCTCCTCGTAGGGGTTATTCGGGATTTCTTAATCCAAACCCCTAGTAACGAAGCATTGGGTACCTTAAGAGAGTGATAGTTACTCGTCCCCATTGCTCACCCAGTCTGCCACTTTTTCTTACTGTGGCCAGTCTGCCAGAAGCGATATGTCACTCGTTGTGTATCTTAAGATATTCATCGTTACTCCTTCCATAGGTTACTGGTATTCTCAGATTCAATACCTCTCGTGACGAAAAAGTCGCTATCTTAATAGTGCAATACTTCATCCTCCCAGTTGCTCACACAGTCTACTACTTTTTGTGTAGTTTTTGTCTGCCAGAAACTATAATTCACTAGTTGTGTATCATAAAAGAGTCAACGTTTCTCTTCCTAGGGGTTATTCCAGATTTCTTAATCCAAACCCCTAGTAACGAGGCATTGGCTACCTTAAGAGAGTCATAGTTACTCGTCCCAATTGCTCACCCAGTCTGCCACTTTTTCTTACTGTGGCCAGTCTGCCAGAAGCGATATGTCACTCGTTGTGTATCTTAAGAGATTCATCGTTACTCCCTCCATAGGTTACTCGTATTCTCTGATTCAATACCTCTCGTGACGAAACATTGGCTTTCTTAATAGTGCCATACTTCTTAGTCCCAGTTGCTCACACTGTTTCCTACTTTTTGTGTACTTGCCAGTCTGCCAGAAGCGATATGTCACTAGTTGTGTATCATAAATGAGTCATCGTTTATCCTCCTAGGGGTTATTCTAAATATCTTAATCCAAACCCCTAGTAACGAGGCATTGGGTACCTTAAGAGAGTCATAGTTACTCGTCCCCATTGCTCACCCAGTCTGCCACTTTTTCTTACTGTGGCCAGTCTGCCAGAAGCGATATGTCACTAGTTGTGTATCATAAAAGAGTCATCGTTTCTCCTCCTAGGGGTTATTCGATATTTCTTAATCCAAACCCCTAGTAACGAGGCATTGGCTAACTTAAGAGAGTCATAGTTACTCGTCCCAATTGCTCACCCAGTCTGCCACTTTTTCTTACTGTGGCCAGTCTGCCAGAAGCGATATGTCACTCGTTGTGTATCTTAAGAGATTCATCGTTACTCCTTCCATAGGTTACTGGTATTCTCTGATTCAATACCTCTCGTGACGAAACATTGGCTTTCTTAATAGTGCCATACTTCTTAGTCCCAGTTGCTCACACTGTTTCCTACTTTTTGTGTACTTGCCAGTCAGCCAGAAGCGATATGTCACTAGTTGTGTATCATAAAAGAGTCATCGTTTCTCCTCGTAGGGGTTATTCGAGATTTCATAATCCAAACCCCTAGTAACGAAGCATTGGGTACCTTAAGAGAGTCATAGTTACTCGTCCCCATTGCTCACCCAGTCTGCCACTTTTTCTTACTGTGGCCAGTCTGCCAGAAGCGATATGTCACTCGTTGTGTATCTTAAGATATTCATCGTTACTCCTTCCATAGGTTACTGGTATTCTCAGATTCAATACCTCTCGTGACGAAAAAGTCGCTATCTTAATAGTGCAATACTTCATCCTCCCAGTTGCTCACACAGTCTACTACTTTTTGTGTAGTTTTTGCCTGCCAGAAACTATAATTCACTAGTTGTGTATCATAAAAGAGTCAACGTTTCTCCTCCTAGGGGTTATTCGAGATTTCTTAATCCAAACCCCTAGTAACGAGGCATTGGCTACCTTAAGAGAGTCATAGTTACTCGTCCCAATTGCTCACCCAGTCTGCCACTTTTTCTTACTGTGGCCAGTCTGCCAGAAGCGATATGTCACTCGTTGTGTATCTTAAGAGATTCATCGTTACTCCCTCCATAGGTTACTCGTATTCTCTGATTCAATACCTCACGTGACGAAACATTGGCTTTCTTAATAGTGCCATACTTCTTAGTCCCAGTTGCTCACACTGTTTCCTACTTTTTGTGTACTTGCCAGTCTGCCAGAAGCGATATGTCACTAGTTGTGTATCATAAATGAGTCACCGTTTATCCTCCTAGGGGTTATTCTAAATATCTTAATCCAAACCCCTAGTAACGAGGCATTGGGTACCTTAAGAGAGTCATAGTTACTCGTCCAAATTCCTCACCCAGTCTGCCACTTGTTCTTACTGTGGCCAGTCTGCCAGAAGCGATATGTCACTAGTTGTGTATCATAAAAGAGTCATCGTTTCTCCTCCTAGGGGTTATTCGAGATTACTTAATCCAAACCTCTAGTAACGAGGCATTGGCTACCTTAAGAGAGTCATAGTTACTCGTTACAATTTCTCACCCTGTCTGCCACTTTTTCTTACTGTGGCCAGTCTGCCAGAAGCGATATGTCACTCGTTGTGTATCTTAAGAGATTCATCGTTACTCCTTCCATAGGTTACTGGTATTCTCTGATTCAATACCTCTCGTGACGAAAAAGGCGCTATCTTAATAGTGCAATACTTCTTCCTCCCAGTTGCTCACACAGTCTACTACTTTTTGTGTCGTTTTTGTCTGCCAGAAACTATAATTCACTAGTTGTGTATCATAAAGGAGTCAACGTTTCTCCTCCTAGGGGTTATTCGAGATTTCTTAATCCCAACCCCCAGTAACGAGGCATTGGCTACCTTAAGAGAGTCATAGTTACTCGTCCCAATTGCTCACCCAGTTTGCCACTTTTTCTTACTGTGACCAGTCTGCCAGAAGCGATATGTCACTCGTTGTGTATCTTAAGAGATTCATCGTTACTCCCTCCATAGGTTACTCGTATTCTCTGATTCAATACCTCTCGTGACGAAACATTGGCTTTCTTAATAGTGCCATACTTCTTAGTCCCAGTTGCTCACACTGTTTCCTACTTTTTGTGTACTTGCCAGTCTGCCAGAAGCGATATGTCACTAGTTGTGTATCATAAAAGAGTCATCGTTTCACCTCCTAGGGGTTATTCGAGATTTCTTAATCCAAACCCCTAGTAACGAAGCATTGGGTACCTTAAGAGAGTGATAGTTACTCGTCCCCATTGCTCACCCAGTCTGCCACTTTTTCTTACTGTGGCCAGTCTGCCAGAAGCGATATGTCACTCGTTGTGTATCTTAAGATATTCATCGTTACTCCTTCCATAGGTTACTGGTATTCTCAGATTCAATACCTCTCGTGACGAAAAAGTCGCTATCTTAATAGTGCAATACTTCATCCTCCCAGTTGCTCACACAGTCTACTACTTTTTGTGTAGTTTTTGCCTGCCAGAAACTATAATTCACTAGTTGTGTATCATAAAAGAGTCAACGTTTCTCCTCCTAGGGGTTATTCCAGATTTCTTAATCCAAACCCCTAGTAACGAGGCATTGGCTACCTTAAGAGAGTCATAGTTACTCGTCCCAATTGCTCACCCAGTCTGCCACTTTTTCTTACTGTGGCCAGTCTGCCAGAAGCGATATGTCACTCGTTGTGTATCTTAAGAGATTCATCGTTACTCCCTCCATAGGTTACTCGTATTCTCTGATTCAATACCTCTCGTGACGAAACATTGGCTTTCTTAATAGTGCCATACTTCTTAGTCCCAGTTGCTCACACTGTTTCCTACTTTTTGTGTACTTGCCAGTCTGCCAGAAGCGATATGTCACTAGTTGTGTATCATAAATGAGTCATCGTTTATCCTCCTAGGGGTTATTCGAGATATCTTAATCCAAACCCCTAGTAACGAGGCATTGGGTACCTTAAGAGAGTCATAGTTACTCGTCCCCATTGCTCACCCAGTCTGCCACTTTTTCTTACTGTGGCCAGTCTGCCAGAAGCGATATGTCACTAGTTGTGTATCATAAAAGAGTCATCGTTTCTCCTCCTAGGGGTTATTCGATATTTCTTAATCCAAACCCCTAGTAACGAGGTATTGGCTAACTTAAGAGAGTCATAGTTACTCGTCCCAATTGCTCACCCAGTCTGCCACTTTTTCTTACTGTGGCCAGTCTGCCAGAAGCGATATGTCACTCGTTGTGTATCTTAAGAGATTCATCGTTACTCCTTCCATAGGTTACTGGTATTCTCTGATTCAATACCTCTCGTGACGAAACATTGGCTTTCTTAATAGTGCCATACTTCTTAGTCCCAGTTGCTCACACTGTTTCCTACTTTTTGTGTACTTGCCAGTCAGCCAGAAGCGATATGTCACTAGTTGTGTATCATAAAAGAGTCATCGTTTCTCCTCGTAGGTGTTATTCGAGATTTCATAATCCAAACCCCTAGTAACGAAGCATTGGGTACCTTAAGAGAGTCATAGTTACTCGTCCCCATTGCTCACCCAGTCTGCCACTTTTTCTTACTGTGGCCAGTCTGCCAGAAGCGATATGTCACTCGTTGTGTATCTTAAGATATTCATCGTTACTCCTTCCATAGGTTACTGGTATTCTCAGATTCAATACCTCTCGTGACGAAAAAGTCGCTATCTTAATAGTGCAATACTTCATCCTCCCAGTTGCTCACACAGTCTACTACTTTTTGTGTAGTTTTTGCCTGCCAGAAACTATAATTCACTAGTTGTGTATCATAAAACAGTCAACGTTTCTCATCCTAGGGGTTATTCGAGATTTCTTAATCCAAACCCCTAGTAACGAGGCATTGGCTACCTTAAGAGAGTCATAGTTACTCGTCCCAATTGCTCACCCAGTCTGCCACTTTTTCTTACTGTGGCCAGTCTGCCAGAAGCGATATGTCACTCGTTGTGTATCTTAAGAGATTCATCGTTACTCCCTCCATAGGTTACTCGTATTCTCTGATTCAATACCTCTCGTGACGAAACATTGGCTTTCTTAATAGTGCCATACTTCTTAGTCCCAGTTGCTCACACTGTTTCCTACTTTTTGTGTACTTGCCAGTCTGCCAGAAGCGATATGTCACTAGTTGTGTGTCATAAAAGAGTCATCGTTTATCCTCCTAGGGGTTATTCGAGATATCTTAATCCAAACCCCTAGTAACGAGGCATTGGGTACCTTAATAGAGTCATAGTTACTCGTCCCCATTGCTCACCCAGTCTGCCACTTTTTCTTACTGTGGCCAGTCTGCCAGAAGCGATATGTCACTAGTTGTGTATCATAAAAGAGTCATCGTTTCTCCTCCTAGGGGTTATTCGATATTTCTTAATCCAAACCCCTAGTAACGAGGCATTGGCTACCTTAAGAGAGTCATAGTTACTCGTCCCAATTGCTCACCCAGTCTGCCACTTTTTCTTACTGTGGCCAGTCTGCCAGAAGCGATATGTCACTCGTTGTGTATCTTAAGAGATTCATCGTTACTCCTTCCATAGGTTACTGGTATTCTCTGATTCAATACCTCTCGTGACGAAACATTGGCTTTCTTAATAGTGCCATACTTCTTAGTCCCAGTTGCTCACACTGTTTCCTACTTTTTGTGTACTTGCCAGTCAGCCAGAAGCGATATGTCACTAGTTGTGTATCATAAAAGAGTCATCGTTTCTCCTCGTAGGGGTTATTCGAGATTTCATAATCCAAACCCCTAGTAACGAAGCATTGGGTACCTTAAGAGAGACATAGTTACTCGTCCCCATAGCTCACCCAGTCTGCCACTTTTTCTTACTGTGGCCAGTCTGCCAGAAGCGATATGTCACTCGTTGTGTATCTTAAGAGACTCATCGTTACTCCCTCCATAGGTTACTCGTATTCTCTGATTCAATACCTCTCGTGACGAAACATTGGCTTTCTTAATAGTGCCATACTTCTTAGTCCCAGTTGCTCACACTGTTTCCTACTTTTTGTGTACTTGCCAGTCTGCCAGAAGCGATATGTCACTAGTTGTGTGTCATAAAAGAGTCATCGTTTATCCTCCTAGGGGTTATTCGAGATATCTTAATCCAAACCCCTAGTAACGAGGCATTGGGTACCTTAATAGAGTCATAGTTACTCGTCCCCATTGCTCACCCAGTCTGCCACTTTTTCTTACTGTGGCCAGTCTGCCAGAAGCGATATGTCACTAGTTGTGTATCATAAAAGAGTCATCGTTTCTCCTCCTAGGGGTTATTCGATATTTCTTAATCCAAACCCCTAGTAACGAGGCATTGGCTACCTTAAGAGAGTCATAGTTACTCGTCCCAATTGCTCACCCAGTCTGCCACTTTTTCTTACTGTGGCCAGTCTGCCAGAAGCGATATGTCACTCGTTGTGTATCTTAAGAGATTCATCGTTACTCCTTCCATAGGTTACTGGTATTCTCTGATTCAATACCTCTCGTGACGAAACATTGGCTTTCTTAATAGTGCCATACTTCTTAGTCCCAGTTGCTCACACTGTTTCCTACTTTTTGTGTACTTGCCAGTCAGCCAGAAGCGATATGTCACTAGTTGTGTATCATAAAAGAGTCATCGTTTCTCCTCGTAGGGGTTATTCGAGATTTCATAATCCAAACCCCTAGTAACGAAGCATTGGGTACCTTAAGAGAGACATAGTTACTCGTCCCCATTGCTCACCCAGTCTGCCACTTTTTCTTACTGTGGCCAGTCTGCCAGAAGCGATATGTCACTCGTTGTGTATCTTAAGAGATTCATCGTTACTCCTTCCATAGGTTACTGGTATTCTCTGATTCAATACCTCTCGTGACGAAACATTGGCTTTCTTAATAGTGCCATACTTCTTAGTCCCAGTTGCTCACACTGTTTCCTACTTTTTGTGTACTTGCCAGTCAGCCAGAAGCGATATGTCACTAGTTGTGTATCATAAAAGAGTCATCGTTTCTCCTCGTAGGGGTTATTCGAGATTTCATAATCCAAACCCCTAGTAACGAAGCATTGGGTACCTTAAGAGAGTCATAGTTACTCGTCCCCATTGCTCACCCAGTCTGCCACTTTTTCTTACTGTGGCCAGTCTGCCAGAAGCGATATGTCACTCGTTGTGTATCTTAAGATATTCATCGTTACTCCTTCCATAGGTTACTGGTATTCTCAGATTCAATACCTCTCGTGACGAAAAAGTCGCTATCTTAATAGTGCAATACTTCATCCTCCCAGTTGCTCACACAGTCTACTACTTTTTGTGTAGTTTTTGCCTGCCAGAAACTATAATTCACTAGTTGTGTATCATAAAACAGTCAACGTTTCTCATCCTAGGGGTTATTCGAGATTTCTTAATCCAAACCCCTAGTAACGAGGCATTGGCTACCTTAAGAGAGTCATAGTTACTCGTCCCAATTGCTCACCCAGTCTGCCACTTTTTCTTACTGTGGCCAGTCTGCCAGAAGCGATATGTCACTCGTTGTGTATCTTAAGAGATTCATCGTTACTCCCTCCATAGGTTACTCGTATTCTCTGATTCAATACCTCTCGTGACGAAACATTGGCTTTCTTAATAGTGCCATACTTCTTAGTCCCAGTTGCTCACACTGTTTCCTACTTTTTGTGTACTTGCCAGTCTGCCAGAAGCGATATGTCACTAGTTGTGTGTCATAAAAGAGTCATCGTTTATCCTCCTAGGGGTTATTCGAGATATCTTAATCCAAACCCCTAGTAACGAGGCATTGGGTACCTTAATAGAGTCATAGTTACTCGTCCCCATTGCTCACCCAGTCTGCCACTTTTTCTTACTGTGGCCAGTCTGCCAGAAGCGATATGTCACTAGTTGTGTATCATAAAAGAGTCATCGTTTCTCCTCCTAGGGGTTATTCGATATTTCTTAATCCAAACCCCTAGTAACGAGGCATTGGCTACCTTAAGAGAGTCATAGTTACTCGTCCCAATTGCTCACCCAGTCTGCCACTTTTTCTTACTGTGGCCAGTCTGCCAGAAGCGATATGTCACTCGTTGTGTATCTTAAGAGATTCATCGTTACTCCTTCCATAGGTTACTGGTATTCTCTGATTCAATACCTCTCGTGACGAAACATTGGCTTTCTTAATAGTGCCATACTTCTTAGTCCCAGTTGCTCACACTGTTTCCTACTTTTTGTGTACTTGCCAGTCAGCCAGAAGCGATATGTCACTAGTTGTGTATCATAAAAGAGTCATCGTTTCTCCTCGTAGGGGTTATTCGAGATTTCATAATCCAAACCCCTAGTAACGAAGCATTGGGTACCTTAAGAGAGACATAGTTACTCGTCCCCATAGCTCACCCAGTCTGCCACTTTTTCTTACTGTGGCCAGTCTGCCAGAAGCGATATGTCACTCGTTGTGTATCTTAAGAGACTCATCGTTACTCCCTCCATAGGTTACTCGTATTCTCTGATTCAATACCTCTCGTGACGAAACATTGGCTTTCTTAATAGTGCCATACTTCTTAGTCCCAGTTGCTCACACTGTTTCCTACTTTTTGTGTACTTGCCAGTCTGCCAGAAGCGATATGTCACTAGTTGTGTGTCATAAAAGAGTCATCGTTTATCCTCCTAGGGGTTATTCGAGATATCTTAATCCAAACCCCTAGTAACGAGGCATTGGGTACCTTAATAGAGTCATAGTTACTCGTCCCCATTGCTCACCCAGTCTGCCACTTTTTCTTACTGTGGCCAGTCTGCCAGAAGCGATATGTCACTAGTTGTGTATCATAAAAGAGTCATCGTTTCTCCTCCTAGGGGTTATTCGATATTTCTTAATCCAAACCCCTAGTAACGAGGCATTGGCTACCTTAAGAGAGTCATAGTTACTCGTCCCAATTGCTCACCCAGTCTGCCACTTTTTCTTACTGTGGCCAGTCTGCCAGAAGCGATATGTCACTCGTTGTGTATCTTAAGAGATTCATCGTTACTCCTTCCATAGGTTACTGGTATTCTCTGATTCAATACCTCTCGTGACGAAACATTGGCTTTCTTAATAGTGCCATACTTCTTAGTCCCAGTTGCTCACACTGTTTCCTACTTTTTGTGTACTTGCCAGTCAGCCAGAAGCGATATGTCACTAGTTGTGTATCATAAAAGAGTCATCGTTTCTCCTCGTAGGGGTTATTCGAGATTTCATAATCCAAACCCCTAGTAACGAAGCATTGGGTACCTTAAGAGAGACATAGTTACTCGTCCCCATTGCTCACCCAGTCTGCCACTTTTTCTTACTGTGGCCAGTCTGCCAGAAGCGATATGTCACTCGTTGTGTATCTTAAGATATTCATCGTTACTCCCTCCATAGGTTACTAGTATTCTCAGATTCAATACCTCTCGTGACGAAAAAGTCGCTATCTTAATAGTGCAATACTTCATCCTCCCAGTTGCTCACACAGTCTACTACTTTTTGTGTAGTTTTTGCCTGCCAGAAACTATAATTCACTAGTTGTGTATCATAAAAGAGTCAACGTTTCTCCTCCTAGGGGTTATTCGAGATTTCTTAATCCAAACCCCTAGTAACGAGGCATTGGCTACCTTAAGAGAGTCATAGTTACTCGTCCCAATTGCTCACCCAGTCTGCCACTTTTTCTTACTGTGGCCAGTCTGCCAGAAGCGATATGTCACTCGTTGTGTATCTTAAGAGATTCATCGTTACTCCCTCCATAGGTTACTCGTATTCTCTGATTCAATACCTCTCGTGACGAAACATTGGCTTTCTTAATAGTGCCATACTTCTTAGTCCCAGTTGCTCACACTGTTTCCTACTTTTTGTGTACTTGCCAGTCTGCCAGAAGCGATATGTCACTAGTTGTGTATCATAAAAGAGTCATCGTTTATCCTCCTAGGGGTTATTCGAGATATCTTAATCCAAACCCCTAGTAATGAGGCATTGGGTACCTTAAGAGAGTCATAGTTACTCGTCCCCATTGCTCACCCAGTCTGCCACTTTTTCTTACTGTGGCCAGTGTGCCAGAAGCGATATGTCACTAGTTGTGTATCATAAAAGAGTCATCGTTTCTCCTCCTAGGGGTTATTCGATATTTCTTAATCCAAACCCCTAGTAACGAGGAATTGGCTACCTTAAGAGAGTCATAGTTACTCGTCCCAATTGCTCACCCAGTCTGCCACTTTTTCTTACTGTGGCCAGTCTGCCAGAAGCGATATGTCACTCGTTGTGTATCTTAAGAGATTCATCGTTACTCCCTCCATAGGTTACTCGTATTCTCTGATTCAATACCTCTCGTGACGAAACATTGGCTTTCTTAATAGTGCCATACTTCTTAGTCCCAGTTGCTCACACTGTTTCCTACTTTTTGTGTACTTGCCAGTCTGCCAGAAGCGATATGTCACTAGTTGTGTATCATAAAAGAGTCATCGTTTATCCTCCTAGGAGTTATTCGAGATATCTTAATCCAAACCCCTAGTAACGAGGCATTGGGTACCTTAAGAGAGTCATAGTTACTCGTCCCCATTGCTCACCCAGTTTGCCACTTTTTCTTACTGTGGCCAGTCTGCCAGAAGCGATATGTCACTAGTTGTGTATCATAAAAGAGTCATCGTTTCTCCTCCTAGGGGTTATTCGATATTTCTTAATCCAAACCCCTAGTAACGAGGCATTGGCTACCTTAAGAGAGTCATAGTTACTCGTCCAAATTGCTCACCCAGTCTGCCACTTGTTCTTACTGTGGCCAGTCTGCCAGAAGCGATATGTCACTAGTTGTGTATCATAAAAGAGTCATCGTTTCTCCTCCTAGGGGTTATTCGAGATTACTTAATCCAAACCTCTAGTAACGAGGCATTGGCTACCTTAAGAGAGTCATAGTTACTCGTTACAATTGCTCACCCTGTCTGCCACTTTTTCTTACTGTGGCCAGTCTGCCAGAAGCGATATGTCACTAGTTGTGTATCATAAATGAGTCATCGTTTATCCTCCTAGGGGTTATTCGAGATATCTTAATCCAAACCCCTAGTAACGAGGCATTGGGTACCTTAAGAGAGTCATAGTTACTCGTCCCCATTGCTCACCCAGTCTGCCACTTTTTCTTACTGTGGCCAGTCTGCCAGAAGCGATATGTCACTAGTTGTGTATCATAAAAGAGTCATCGTTTCTCCTCCTAGGGGTTATTCGATATTTCTTAATCCAAACCCCTAGTAACGAGGTATTGGCTAACTTAAGAGAGTCATAGTTACTCGTCCCAATTGCTCACCCAGTCTGCCACTTTTTCTTACTGTGGCCAGTCTGCCAGAAGCGATATGTCACTCGTTGTGTATCTTAAGAGATTCATCGTTACTCCTTCCATAGGTTACTGGTATTCTCTGATTCAATACCTCTCGTGACGAAACATTGGCTTTCTTAATAGTGCCATACTTCTTAGTCCCAGTTGCTCACACTGTTTCCTACTTTTTGTGTACTTGCCAGTCAGCCAGAAGCGATATGTCACTAGTTGTGTATCATAAAAGAGTCATCGTTTCTCCTCGTAGGGGTTATTCGAGATTTCATAATCCAAACCCCTAGTAACGAAGCATTGGGTACCTTAAGAGAGACATAGTTACTCGTCCCCATTGCTCACCCAGTCTGCCACTTTTTCTTACTGTGGCCAGTCTGCCAGAAGCGATATGTCACTCGTTGTGTATCTTAAGATATTCATCGTTACTCCCTCCATAGGTTACTAGTATTCTCAGATTCAATACCTCTCGTGACGAAAAAGTCGCTATCTTAATAGTGCAATACTTCATCCTCCCAGTTGCTCACACAGTCTACTACTTTTTGTGTAGTTTTTGCCTGCCAGAAACTATAATTCACTAGTTGTGTATCATAAAAGAGTCAACGTTTCTCCTCCTAGGGGTTATTCGAGATTTCTTAATCCAAACCCCTAGTAACGAGGCATTGGCTACCTTAAGAGAGTCATAGTTACTCGTCCCAATTGCTCACCCAGTCTGCCACTTTTTCTTACTGTGGCCAGTCTGCCAGAAGCGATATGTCACTCGTTGTGTATCTTAAGAGATTCATCGTTACTCCCTCCATAGGTTACTCGTATTCTCTGATTCAATACCTCTCGTGACGAAACATTGGCTTTCTTAATAGTGCCATACTTCTTAGTCCCAGTTGCTCACACTGTTTCCTACTTTTTGTGTACTTGCCAGTCTGCCAGAAGCGATATGTCACTAGTTGTGTATCATAAAAGAGTCATCGTTTATCCTCCTAGGGGTTATTCGAGATATCTTAATCCAAACCCCTAGTAATGAGGCATTGGGTACCTTAAGAGAGTCATAGTTACTCGTCCCCATTGCTCACCCAGTCTGCCACTTTTTCTTACTGTGGCCAGTGTGCCAGAAGCGATATGTCACTAGTTGTGTATCATAAAAGAGTCATCGTTTCTCCTCCTAGGGGTTATTCGATATTTCTTAATCCAAACCCCTAGTAACGAGGAATTGGCTACCTTAAGAGAGTCATAGTTACTCGTCCCAATTGCTCACCCAGTCTGCCACTTTTTCTTACTGTGGCCAGTCTGCCAGAAGCGATATGTCACTCGTTGTGTATCTTAAGAGATTCATCGTTACTCCCTCCATAGGTTACTCGTATTCTCTGATTCAATACCTCTCGTGACGAAACATTGGCTTTCTTAATAGTGCCATACTTCTTAGTCCCAGTTGCTCACACTGTTTCCTACTTTTTGTGTACTTGCCAGTCTGCCAGAAGCGATATGTCACTAGTTGTGTATCATAAAAGAGTCATCGTTTATCCTCCTAGGAGTTATTCGAGATATCTTAATCCAAACCCCTAGTAACGAGGCATTGGGTACCTTAAGAGAGTCATAGTTACTCGTCCCCATTGCTCACCCAGTTTGCCACTTTTTCTTACTGTGGCCAGTCTGCCAGAAGCGATATGTCACTAGTTGTGTATCATAAAAGAGTCATCGTTTCTCCTCCTAGGGGTTATTCGATATTTCTTAATCCAAACCCCTAGTAACGAGGCATTGGCTACCTTAAGAGAGTCATAGTTACTCGTCCAAATTGCTCACCCAGTCTGCCACTTGTTCTTACTGTGGCCAGTCTGCCAGAAGCGATATGTCACTAGTTGTGTATCATAAAAGAGTCATCGTTTCTCCTCCTAGGGGTTATTCGAGATTACTTAATCCAAACCTCTAGTAACGAGGCATTGGCTACCTTAAGAGAGTCATAGTTACTCGTTACAATTGCTCACCCTGTCTGCCACTTTTTCTTACTGTGGCCAGTCTGCCAGAAGCGATATGTCACTAGTTGTGTATCATAAATGAGTCATCGTTTATCCTCCTAGGGGTTATTCGAGATATCTTAATCCAAACCCCTAGTAACGAGGCATTGGGTACCTTAAGAGAGTCATAGTTACTCGTCCCCATTGCTCACCCAGTCTGCCACTTTTTCTTACTGTGGCCAGTCTGCCAGAAGCGATATGTCACTAGTTGTGTATCATAAAAGAGTCATCGTTTCTCCTCCTAGGGGTTATTCGATATTTCTTAATCCAAACCCCTAGTAACGAGGTATTGGCTAACTTAAGAGAGTCATAGTTACTCGTCCCAATTGCTCACCCAGTCTGCCACTTTTTCTTACTGTGGCCAGTCTGCCAGAAGCGATATGTCACTCGTTGTGTATCTTAAGAGATTCATCGTTACTCCTTCCATAGGTTACTGGTATTCTCTGATTCAATACCTCTCGTGACGAAACATTGGCTTTCTTAATAGTGCCATACTTCTTAGTCCCAGTTGCTCACACTGTTTCCTACTTTTTGTGTACTTGCCAGTCAGCCAGAAGCGATATGTCACTAGTTGTGTATCATAAAAGAGTCATCGTTTCTCCTCGTAGGGGTTATTCGAGATTTCATAATCCAAACCCCTAGTAACGAAGCATTGGGTACCTTAAGAGAGTCATAGTTACTCGTCCCCATTGCTCACCCAGTCTGCCACTTTTTCTTACTGTGGCCAGTCTGCCAGAAGCGATATGTCACTCGTTGTGTATCTTAAGATATTCATCGTTACTCCTTCCATAGGTTACTGGTATTCTCAGATTCAATACCTCTCGTGACGAAAAAGTCGCTATCTTAATAGTGCAATACTTCATCCTCCCAGTTGCTCACACAGTCTACTACTTTTTGTGTAGTTTTTGCCTGCCAGAAACTATAATTCACTAGTTGTGTATCATAAAACAGTCAACGTTTCTCATCCTAGGGGTTATTCGAGATTTCTTAATCCAAACCCCTAGTAACGAGGCATTGGCTACCTTAAGAGAGTCATAGTTACTCGTCCCAATTGGTCACCCAGTCTGCCACTTTTTCTTACTGTGGCCAGTCTGCCAGAAGCGATATGTCACTCGTTGTGTATCTTAAGAGATTCATCGTTACTCCCTCCATAGGTTACTCGTATTCTCTGATTCAATACCTCTCGTGACGAAACATTGGCTTTCTTAATAGTGCCATACTTCTTAGTCCCAGTTGCTCACACTGTTTCCTACTTTTTGTGTACTTGCCAGTCTGCCAGAAGCGATATGTCACTAGTTGTGTATCATAAAAGAGTCATCGTTTATCCTCCTAGGGGTTATTCGAGATATCTTAATCCAAACCCCTAGTAACGAGGCATTGGGTACCTTAATAGAGTCATAGTTACTCGTCCCCATTGCTCACCCAGTCTGCCACTTTTTCTTACTGTGGCCAGTCTGCCAGAAGCGATATGTCACTAGTTGTGTATCATAAAAGAGTCATTGTTTCTCCTCCTAGGGGTTATTCGATATTTCTTAATCCAAACCCCTAGTAACGAGGCATTGGCTACCTTAAGAGAGTCATAGTTACTCGTCCCAATTGCTCACCCAGTCTGCCACTTTTTCTTACTGTGACCAGTCTGCCAGAAGCGATATGTCACTCGTTGTGTATCTTAAGAGATTCATCGTTACTCCTTCCATAGGTTACTGGTATTCTCTGATTCAATACCTCTCGTGACGAAACATTGGCTTTCTTAATAGTGCCATACTTCTTAGTCCCAGTTGCTCACACTGTTTCCTACTTTTTGTGTACTTGCCAGTCAGCCAGAAGCGATATGTCACTAGTTGTGTATCATAAAAGAGTCATCGTTTCTCCTCGTAGGGGTTATTCGAGATTTCATAATCCAAACCCCTAGTAACGAAGCATTGGGTACCTTAAGAGAGACATAGTTACTCGTCCCCATTGCTCACCCAATCTGCCACTTTTTCTTACTGTGGCCAGTCTGCCAGAAGCGATATGTCACTCGTTGTGTATCTTAAGATATTCATCGTTACTCCCTCCATAGGTTACTGGTATTCTCAGATTCAATACCTCTCGTGACGAAAAAGTCGCTATCTTAATAGTGCAATACTTCATCCTCCCAGTTGCTCACACAGTCTACTACTTTTTGTGTAGTTTTTGCCTGCCAGAAACTATAATTCACTAGTTGTGTATCATAAAAGAGTCAACGTTTCTCCTCCTAGGGGTTATTCGAGATTTCTTAATCCAAACCCCTAGTAACGAGGCATTGGCTACCTTAAGAGAGTCATAGTTACTCGTCCCAATTGCTCACCCAGTCTGCCACTTTTTCTTACTGTGGCCAGTCTGCCAGAAGCGATATGTCACTCGTTGTGTATCTTAAGAGATTCATCGTTACTCCCTCCATAGGTTACTCGTATTCTCTGATTCAATACCTCTCGTGACGAAACATTGGCTTTCTTAATAGTGCCATACTTCTTAGTCCCAGTTGCTCACACTGTTTCCTACTTTTTGTGTACTTGCCAGTCTGCCAGAAGCGATATGTCACTAGTTGTGTATCATAAAAGAGTCATCGTTTATCCTCCTAGGAGTTATTCGAGATATCTTAATCCAAACCCCTAGTAACGAGGCATTGGGTACCTTAAGAGAGTCATAGTTACTCGTCCCCATTGCTCACCCAGTCTGCCACTTTTTCTTACTGTGGCCAGTCTGCCAGAAGCGATATGTCACTAGTTGTGTATCATAAAAGAGTCATCGTTTCTCCTCCTAGGGGTTATTCGATATTTCTTAATCCAAACCCCTAGTAACGAGGCATTGTCTACCTTAAGAGAGTCATAGTTACTCGTCCCAATTGCTCACCCAGTCTGCCACTTTTTCTTACTGTGGCCAGTCTGCCAGAAGCGATATGTCACTCGTTGTGTATCTTAAGAGATTCATCGTTACTCCTTCCATAGGTTACTGGTATTCTCTGATTCAATACCTCTCGTGACGAAACATTGGCTTTCTTAATAGTGCCATACTTCTTAGTCCCAGTTGCTCACACTGTTTCCTACTTTTTGTGTACTTGCCAGTCAGCCAGAAGCGATATGTTACTAGTTGTGTATCATAAAAGAGTCATCGTTTCTCCTCGTAGGGGTTATTCGAGATTTCATAATCCAAACCCCTAGTAACGAAGCATTGGGTACCTTAAGAGAGTCATAGTTACTCGTCCCCATTGCTCACCCAGTCTGCCACTTTTTCTTACTGTGGCCAGTCTGCCAGAAGCGATATGTCACTCGTTGTGTATCTTAAGATATTCATCGTTACTCCTTCCATAGGTTACTGGTATTCTCAGATTCAATACCTCTCGTGACGAAAAAGTCGCTATCTTAATAGTGCAATACTTCATCCTCCCAGTTGCTCACACAGTCTACTACTTTTTGTGTAGTTTTTGCCTGCCAGAAACTATAATTCACTAGTTGTGTATCATAAAAGAGTCAACGTTTCTCCTCCTAGGGGTTATTCGAGATTTCTTAATCCAAACCCCTAGTAACGAGGCATTGGCTACCTTAAGAGAGTCATAGTTACTCGTCCCAATTGCTCACCCAGTCTGCCACTTTTTCTTACTGTGGCCAGTCTGCCAGAAGCGATATGTCACTCGTTGTGTATCTTAAGAGATTCATCGTTACTCCCTCCATAGGTTACTCGTATTCTCTGATTCAATACCTCTCGTGACGAAACATTGGCTTTCTTAATAGTGCCATACTTCTTAGTCCCAGTTGCTCACACTGTTTCCTACTTTTTGTGTACTTGCCAGTCTGCCAGAAGCGATATGTCACTAGTTGTGTATCATAAAAGAGTCATCGTTTATCCTCCTAGGGGTTATTCGAGATATCTTAATCCAAACCCCTAGTAACGAGGCATTGGGTACCTTAAGAGAGTCATAGTTACTCGTCCCCATTGCTCACCCAGTCTGCCACTTTTTCTTACAGTGGCCAGTCTGCCAGAAGCGATATGTCACTAGTTGTGTATCATAAAAGAGTCATCGTTTCTCCTCCTAGGGGTTATTCGATATTTCTTAATCCAAACCCCTAGTAACGAGGCATTGGCTACCTTAAGAGAGTCATAGTTACTCGTCCCAATTGCTCACCCAGTCTGCCACTTTTTCTTACTGTGGCCAGTCTGCCAGAAGCGATATGTCACTCGTTGTGTATCTTAAGAGATTCATCGTTACTCCTTCCATAGGTTACTGGTATTCTCTGATTCAATACCTCTCGTGACGAAACATTGGCTTTCTTAATAGTGCCATACTTCTTAGTCCCAGTTGCTCACACTGTTTCCTACTTTTTGTGTACTTGCCAGTCAGCCAGAAGCGATATGTCACTAGTTGTGTATCATAAAAGAGTCATCGTTTCTCCTCGTAGGGGTTATTCGAGATTTCATAATCCAAACCCCTAGTAACGAAGCATTGGGTACCTTAAGAGAGTCATAGTTACTCGTCCCCATTGCTCACCCAGTCTGCCACTTTTTCTTACTGTGGCCAGTCTGCCAGAAGCGATATGTCACTCGTTGTGTATCTTAAGATATTCATCGTTACTCCTTCCATAGGTTACTGGTATTCTCAGATTCAATACCTCTCGTGACGAAAAAGTCGCTATCTTAATAGTGCAATACTTCATCCTCCCAGTTGCTCACACAGTCTACTACTTTTTGTGTAGTTTTTGCCTGCCAGAAACTATAATTCACTAGTTGTGTATCATAAAAGAGTCAACGTTTCTCCTCCTAGGGGTTATTCGAGATTTCTTAATCCAAACCCCTAGTAACGAGGCATTGGCTACCTTAAGAGAGTCATAGTTACTCGTCCCAATTGCTCACCCAGTCTGCCACTTTTTCTTACTGTGGCCAGTCTGCCAGAAGCGATATGTCACTCGTTGTGTATCTTAAGAGATTCATCGTTACTCCCTCCATAGGTTACTCGTATTCTCTGATTCAATACCTCTCGTGACGAAACATTGGCTTTCTTAATAGTGCCATACTTCTTCCTCCCAGTTGCTCACACAGTTTACTACTTTTTGTGTACTTGCCAGTCTGCCAGATGCGATATGTCACTAGTTGTGTATCAAAAAAATGTCATCGTTTCACCTCCTAGGGATTATTCGAGATTTCTTAATCCAAACCCCTAGTAACGAGGCATTGGCTACCTTAAGAGAGTCATAGTTACTCGTCCAAATTGCTCACCCAGTCTGCCACTTGTTCTTACTGTGGCCAGTCTGCCAGAAGCGATATGTCACTAGTTGTGTATCATAAAAGAGTCATCGTTTCTCCTCCTAGGGGTTATTCGAGATTACTTAATCCAAACCTCTAGTAACGAGGCATTGGCTACCTTAAGAGAGTCATAGTTACTCGTTACAATTGCTCACCCTGTCTGCCACTTTTTCTTACTGTGGCCAGTCTGCCAGAAGCGATATGTCACTCGTTGTGTATCTTAAGAGATTCATCGTTACTCCTTCCATAGGTTACTGGTATTCTCTGATTCAATACCTCTCGTGACGAAAAAGGCGCTATCTTAATAGTGCAATACTTCTTCCTCCCAGTTGCTCACACAGTCTACTACTTTTTGTGTCGTTTTTGTCTGCCAGAAACTATAATTCACTAGTTGTGTATCATAAAGGAGTCAACGTTTCTCCTCCTAGGGGTTATTCAGGATTTCTTAATCCCAACCCCCAGTAACGAGGCATTGGCTACCTTAAGAGAGTCATAGTTACTCGTCCCAATTGCTCACCCAGTTTGCCACTTTTTCTTACTGTGGCCAGTCTGCCAGAAGCGATATGTCACTCGTTGTGTATCTTAAGAGATTCATCGTTACTCCCTCCATAGGTTACTCGTATTCTCTGATTCAATACCTCTCGTGACGAAACATTGGCTTTCTTAATAGTGCCATACTTCTTAGTCCCAGTTGCTCACACTGTTTCCTACTTTTTGTGTACTTGCCAGTCTGCCAGAAGCGATATGTCACTAGTTGTGTATCATAAAAGAGTCATCGTTTATCCTCCTAGGGGTTATTCGAGATTTCTTAATCCAAACCCCTAGTAACGAGGCATTGGGTACCTTAAGAGAGTCATAGTTACTCGTCCCCATTGCTCACCCAGTTTGCCACTTTTTCTTACTGTGGCCAGTCTGCCAGAAGCGATATGTCACTAGTTGTGTATCATAAATGAGTCATCGTTTCTCCTCCTAGGGGTTATTCGATATTTCTTAATCCAAACCCCTAGTAACGAGGCATTGGCTACCTTAAGAGAGTCATAGTTACTCGTCCCAATTGCTCACCCAGTCTGCCACTTTTTCTTACTGTGGCCAGTCTGCCAGAAGCGATATGTCACTCGTTGTGTATCTTAAGAGATTCATCGTTACTCCTTCCATAGGTTACTGGTATTCTCTGATTCAATACCTCTCGTGACGAAACGTTGGCTTTCTTAATAGTGCCATACTTCTTAGTCCCAGTTGCTCACACTGTTTCCTACTTTTTGTGTACTTGCCAGTCAGCCAGAAGCGATATGTCACTAGTTGTGTATCATAAAAGAGTCATCGTTTCTCCTCGTAGGGGTTATTCGAGATTTCATAATCCAAACCCCTAGTAACGAAGCATTGGGTACCTTAAGAGAGTCATAGTTACTCGTCCCCATTGCTCACCCAGTCTGCCACTTTTTCTTACTGTGGCCAGTCTGCCAGAAGCGATATGTCACTCGTTGTGTATCTTATGATATTCATCGTTACTCCTTCCATAGGTTACTGGTATTCTCAGATTCAATACCTCTCGTGACGAAAAAGTCGCTATCTTAATAGTGCAATACTTCATCCTCCCAGTTGCTCACACAGTCTACTACTTTTTGTGTAGTTTTTGCCTGCCAGAAACTATAATTCACTAGTTGTGTATCATAAAAGAGTCTACGTTTCTCCTCCTAGGGGTTATTCGAGATTTCTTAATCCAAACCCCTAGTAACGAGGCATTGGCTACCTTAAGAGAGTCATAGTTACTCGTCCCAATTGCTCACCCAGTCTGCCACTTTTTCTTACTGTGGCCAGTCTGCCAGAAGCGATATGTCACTCGTTGTGTATCTTAAGAGATTCATCGTTACTCCCTCCATAGGTTACTCGTATTCTCTGATTCAATACCTCTCGTGACGAAACATTGGCTTTCTTAATAGTGCCATACTTCTTCCTCCCAGTTGCTCACACAGTTTACTACTTTTTGTGTACTTGCCAGTCTGCCAGATGCGATATGTCACTAGTTGTGTATCAAAAAAATGTCATCGTTTCACCTCCTAGGGATTATTCGAGATTTCTTAATCCAAACCCCTAGTAACGAGGCATTGGCTACCTTAAGAGAGTCATAGTTACTCGTCCAAATTGCTCACCCAGTCTGCCACTTGTTCTTACTGTGGCCAGTCTGCCAGAAGCGATATGTCACTAGTTGTGTATCATAAAAGAGTCATCGTTTCTCCTCCTAGGGGTTATTCGAGATTACTTAATCCAAACCTCTAGTAACGAGGCATTGGCTACCTTAAGAGAGTCATAGTTACTCGTTACAATTGCTCACCCTGTCTGCCACTTTTTCTTACTGTGGCCAGTCTGCCAGAAGCGATATGTCACTCGTTGTGTATCTTAAGAGATTCATCGTTACTCCTTCCATAGGTTACTGGTATTCTCTGATTCAATACCTCTCGTGACGAAAAAGGCGCTATCTTAATAGTGCAATACTTCTTCCTCCCAGTTGCTCACACAGTCTACTACTTTTTGTGTCGTTTTTGTCTGCCAGAAACTATAATTCACTAGTTGTGTATCATAAAGGAGTCAACGTTTCTCCTCCTAGGGGTTATTCGAGATTTCTTAATCCCAACCCCCAGTAACGAGGCATTGGCTACCTTAAGAGAGTCATAGTTACTCGTCCCAATTGCTCACCCAGTTTGCCACTTTATCTTACTGTGGCCAGTCTGCCAGAAGCGATATGTCACTCGTTGTGTATCTTAAGAGATTCATCGTTACTCCCTCCATAGGTTACTCGTATTCTCTGATTCAATACCTCTCGTGACGAAACATTGGCTTTCTTAATAGTGCCATACTTCTTAGTCCCAGTTGCTCACACTGTTTCCTACTTTTTGTGTACTTGCCAGTCTGCCAGAAGCGATATGTCACTAGTTGTGTATCATAAAAGAGTCATCGTTTATCCTCCTAGGGGTTATTCGAGATTTCTTAATCCAAACCCCTAGTAACGAGGCATTGGGTACCTTAAGAGAGTCATAGTTACTCGTCCCCATTGCTCACCCAGTTTGCCACTTTTTCTTACTGTGGCCAGTCTGCCAGAAGCGATATGTCACTAGCTGTGTATCATAAATGAGTCATCGTTTCTCCTCCTAGGGGTTATTCGATATTTCTTAATCCAAACCCCTAGTAACGAGGCATTGGCTACCTTAAGAGAGTCATAGTTACTCGTCCCAATTGCTCACCCAGTCTGCCACTTTTTCTTACTGTGGCCAGTCTGCCAGAAGCGATATGTCACTCGTTGTGTATCTTAAGAGATTCATCGTTACTCCTTCCATAGGTTACTGGTATTCTCTGATTCAATACCTCTCGTGACGAAACGTTGGCTTTCTTAATAGTGCCATACTTCTTAGTCCCAGTTGCTCACACTGTTTCCTACTTTTTGTGTACTTGCCAGTCAGCCAGAAGCGATTATGTCACTAGTTGTGTATCATAAAAGAGTCATCGTTTCTCCTCGTAGGGGTTATTCGAGATTTCATAATCCAAACCCCTAGTAACGAAGCATTGGGTACCTTAAGAGAGTCATAGTTACTCGTCCCCATTGCTCACCCAGTCTGCCACATTTTCTTACTGTGGCCAGTCTGCCAGAAGCGATATGTCACTCGTTGTGTATCTTAAGATATTCATCGTTACTCCTTCCATAGGTTACTGGTATTCTCTGATTCAATACCTCTCGTGACGAAAAAGTCGCTATCTTAATAGTGCAATACTTCATCCTCCCAGTTGCTCACACAGTCTACTACTTTTTGTGTAGTTTTTGCCTGCCAGAAACTATAATTCACTAGTTGTGTATCATAAAAGAGTCAACGTTTCTCCTCCTAGGGGTTATTCGAGATTTCTTAATCCAAACCCCTAGTAACGAGGCATTGGCTACCTTAAGAGAGTCATAGTTACTCGTCCCAATTGCTCACCCAGTCTGCCACTTTTTCTTACTGTGGCCAGTCTGCCAGAAGCGATGTGTCACTCGTTGTGTATCTTAAGAGATTCATCGTTACTCCCTCCATAGGTTACTCGTATTCTCTGATTCAATACCTCTCGTGACGAAACATTGGCTTTCTTAATAGTGCCATACTTCTTAGTCCCAGTTGCTCACACTGTTTCCTACTTTTTGTGTACTTGCCAGTCTGCCAGAAGCGATATGTCACTAGTTGTGTATCATAAAAGAGTCATCGTTTATCCTCCTAGGGGTTATTCGAGATATCTTAATCCAAACCCCTAGTAACGAGGCATTGGGTACCTTAAGAGAGTCATAGTTACTCGTCCCCATTGCTCACCCAGTCTGCCACTTTTTCTTACTGTGGCCAGTGTGCCAGAAGCGATATGTCACTAGTTGTGTATCATAAAAGAGTCATCGTTTCTCCTCCTAGGGGTTATTCGATATTTCTTAATCCAAACCCCTAGTAACGAGGCATTGGCTACCTTAAGAGAGTCATAGTTACTCGTCCCAATTGCTCACCCAGTCTGCCACTTTTTCTTACTGTGGCCAGTCTGCCAGAAGCGATATGTCACTCGTTGTGTATCTTAAGAGATTCATCGTTACTCCTTCCATAGGTTACTGGTATTCTCTGATTCAATACCTCTCGTGACGAAACATTGGCTTTCTTAATAGTGCCATACTTCTTAGTCCCAGTTGCTCACACTGTCTCCTACTTTTTGTGTACTTGCCAGTCAGCCAGAAGCGATATGTCACTAGTTGTGTATCATAAAAGAGTCATCGTTTCTCCTCGTAGGGGTTATTCGAGATTTCATAATCCAAACCCCTAGTAACGAAGCATTGGGTACCTTAAGAGAGTCATAGTTACTCGTCCCCATTGCTCACCCAGTCTGCCACTTTTTCTTACTGTGGCCAGTCTGCCAGAAGCGATATGTCACTCGTTGTGTATCTTAAGATATTCATCGTTACTCCTTCCATAGGTTACTGGTATTCTCAGATTCAATACCTCTCGTGACGAAAAAGTCGCTATCTTAATAGTGCAATACTTCATCCTCCCAGTTGCTCACACAGTCTACTACTTTTTGTGTAGTTTTTGCCTGCCAGAAACTATAATTCACTAGTTGTGTATCATAAAAGAGTCAACGTTTCTCCTCCTAGGGGTTATTCGAGATTTCTTAATCCAAACCCCTAGTAACGAGGCATTGGCTACCTTAAGAGAGTCATAGTTACTCGTCCCAATTGCTCACCCAGTCTGCCACTTTTTCTTACTGTGGCCAGTCTGCCAGAAGCGATATGTCACTCGTTGTGTATCTTAAGAGATTCATCGTTACTCCCTCCATAGGAAACTCGTATTCTCTGATTCAATACCTCTCGTGACGAAACATTGGCTTTCTTAATAGTGCCATACTTCTTCCTCCCAGTTGCTCACACAGTTTACTACTTTTTGTGTACTTGCCAGTCTGCCAGATGCGATATGTCACTAGTTGTGTATCAAAAAAATGTCATCGTTTCACCTCCTAGGGATTATTCGAGATTTCTTAATCCAAACCCCTAGTAACGAGGCATTGGCTACCTTAAGAGAGTCATAGTTACTCGTCCAAATTGCTCACCCAGTCTGCCACTTGTTCTTACTGTGGCCAGTCTGCCAGAAGCGATATGTCACTAGTTGTGTATCATAAAAGAGTCATCGTTTCTCCTCCTAGGGGTTATTCGAGATTACTTAATCCAAACCTCTAGTAACGAGGCATTGGCTACCTTAAGAGAGTCATAGTTACTCGTTACAATTGCTCACCCTGTCTGCCACTTTTTCTTACTGTGGCCAGTCTGCCAGAAGCGATATGTCACTCGTTGTGTATCTTAAGAGATTCATCGTTACTCCTTCCATAGGTTACTGGTATTCTCTGATTCAATACCTCTCGTGACGAAAAAGGCGCTATCTTAATAGTGCAATACTTCTTCCTCCCAGTTGCTCACACAGTCTACTACTTTTTGTGTCGTTTTTGTCTGCCAGAAACTATAATTCACTAGTTGTGTATCATAAAGGAGTCAACGTTTCTCCTCCTAGGGGTTATTCGAGATTTCTTAATCCCAACCCCCAGTAACGAGGCATTGGCTACCTTAAGAGAGTCATAGTTACTCGTCCCAATTGCTCACCCAGTTTGCCACTTTATCTTACTGTGGCCAGTCTGCCAGAAGCGATATGTCACTCGTTGTGTATCTTAAGAGATTCATCGTTACTCCCTCCATAGGTTACTCGTATTCTCTGATTCAATACCTCTCGTGACGAAACATTGGCTTTCTTAATAGTGCCATACTTCTTAGTCCCAGTTGCTCACACTGTTTCCTACTTTTTGTGTACTTGCCAGTCTGCCAGAAGCGATATGTCACTAGTTGTGTATCATAAAAGAGTCATCGTTTATCCTCCTAGGGGTTATTCGAGATTTCTTAATCCAAACCCCTAGTAACGAGGCATTGGGTACCTTAAGAGAGTCATAGTTACTCGTCCCCATTGCTCACCCAGTTTGCCACTTTTTCTTACTGTGGCCAGTCTGCCAGAAGCGATATGTCACTAGCTGTGTATCATAAATGAGTCATCGTTTCTCCTCCTAGGGGTTATTCGATATTTCTTAATCCAAACCCCTAGTAACGAGGCATTGGCTACCTTAAGAGAGTCATAGTTACTCGTCCCAATTGCTCACCCAGTCTGCCACTTTTTCTTACTGTGGCCAGTCTGCCAGAAGCGATATGTCACTCGTTGTGTATCTTAAGAGATTCATCGTTACTCCTTCCATAGGTTACTGGTATTCTCTGATTCAATACCTCTCGTGACGAAACGTTGGCTTTCTTAATAGTGCCATACTTCTTAGTCCCAGTTGCTCACACTGTTTCCTACTTTTTGTGTACTTGCCAGTCAGCCAGAAGCGATTATGTCACTAGTTGTGTATCATAAAAGAGTCATCGTTTCTCCTCGTAGGGGTTATTCGAGATTTCATAATCCAAACCCCTAGTAACGAAGCATTGGGTACCTTAAGAGAGTCATAGTTACTCGTCCCCATTGCTCACCCAGTCTGCCACATTTTCTTACTGTGGCCAGTCTGCCAGAAGCGATATGTCACTCGTTGTGTATCTTAAGATATTCATCGTTACTCCTTCCATAGGTTACTGGTATTCTCTGATTCAATACCTCTCGTGACGAAAAAGTCGCTATCTTAATAGTGCAATACTTCATCCTCCCAGTTGCTCACACAGTCTACTACTTTTTGTGTAGTTTTTGCCTGCCAGAAACTATAATTCACTAGTTGTGTATCATAAAAGAGTCAACGTTTCTCCTCCTAGGGGTTATTCGAGATTTCTTAATCCAAACCCCTAGTAACGAGGCATTGGCTACCTTAAGAGAGTCATAGTTACTCGTCCCAATTGCTCACCCAGTCTGCCACTTTTTCTTACTGTGGCCAGTCTGCCAGAAGCGATATGTCACTCGTTGTGTATCTTAAGAGATTCATCGTTACTCCCTCCATAGGTTACTCGTATTCTCTGATTCAATACCTCTCGTGACGAAACATTGGCTTTCTTAATAGTGCCATACTTCTTCCTCCCAGTTGCTCACACAGTTTACTACTTTTTGTGTACTTGCCAGTCTGCCAGATGCGATATGTCACTAGTTGTGTATCAAAAAAATGTCATCGTTTCACCTCCTAGGGATTATTCGAGATTTCTTAATCCAAACCCCTAGTAACGAGGCATTGGCTACCTTAAGAGAGTCATAGTTACTCGTCCAAATTGCTCACCCAGTCTGCCACTTGTTCTTACTGTGGCCAGTCTGCCAGAAGCGATATGTCACTAGTTGTGTATCATAAAAGAGTCATCGTTTCTCCTCCTAGGGGTTATTCGAGATTACTTAATCCAAACCTCTAGTAACGAGGCATTGGCTACCTTAAGAGAGTCATAGTTACTCGTCCCAATTGCTCACCCAGTTTGCCACTTTTTCTTACTGTGGCCAGTCTGCCAGAAGCGATATGTCACTCGTTGTGTATCTTAAGAGATTCATCGTTACTCCCTCCATAGGTTACTCGTATTCTCTGATTCAATACCTCTCGTGACGAAACATTGGCTTTCTTAATAGTGCCATACTTCTTAGTCCCAGTTGCTCACACTGTTTCCTACTTTTTGTGTACTTGCCAGTCTGCCAGAAGCGATATGTCACTAGTTGTGTATCATAAAAGAGTCATCGTTTATCCTCCTAGGGGTTATTCGAGATTTCTTAATCCAAACCCCTAGTAACGAGGCATTGGGTACCTTAAGAGAGTCATAGTTACTCGTCCCCATTGCTCACCCAGTTTGCCACTTTTTCTTACTGTGGCCAGTCTGCCAGAAGCGATATGTCACTAGTTGTGTATCATAAATGAGTCATCGTTTCTCCTCCTAGGGGTTATTCGATATTTCTTAATCCAAACCCCTAGTAACGAGGCATTGGCTACCTTAAGAGAGTCATAGTTACTCGTCCCAATTGCTCACCCAGTCTGCCACTTTTTCTTACTGTGGCCAGTCTGCCAGAAGCGATATGTCACTCGTTGTGTATCTTAAGAGATTCATCGTTACTCCTTCCATAGGTTACTGGTATTCTCTGATTCAATACCTCTCGTGACGAAACGTTGGCTTTCTTAATAGTGCCATACTTCTTAGTCCCAGTTGCTCACACTGTTTCCTACTTTTTGTGTACTTGCCAGTCAGCCAGAAGCGATATGTCACTAGTTGTGTATCATAAAAGAGTCATCGTTTCTCCTCGTAGGGGTTATTCGAGATTTCATAATCCAAACCCCTAGTAACGAAGCATTGGGTACCTTAAGAGAGTCATAGTTACTCGTCCCCATTGCTCACCCAGTCTGCCACTTTTTCTTACTGTGGCCAGTCTGCCAGAAGCGATATGTCACTCGTTGTGTATCTTATGATATTCATCGTTACTCCTTCCATAGGTTACTGGTATTCTCAGATTCAATACCTCTCGTGACGAAAAAGTCGCTATCTTAATAGTGCAATACTTCATCCTCCCAGTTGCTCACACAGTCTACTACTTTTTGTGTAGTTTTTGCCTGCCAGAAACTATAATTCACTAGTTGTGTATCATAAAAGAGTCTACGTTTCTCCTCCTAGGGGTTATTCGAGATTTCTTAATCCAAACCCCTAGTAACGAGGCATTGGCTACCTTAAGAGAGTCATAGTTACTCGTCCCAATTGCTCACCCAGTCTGCCACTTTTTCTTACTGTGGCCAGTCTGCCAGAAGCGATATGTCACTCGTTGTGTATCTTAAGAGATTCATCGTTACTCCCTCCATAGGTTACTCGTATTCTCTGATTCAATACCTCTCGTGACGAAACATTGGCTTTCTTAATAGTGCCATACTTCTTCCTCCCAGTTGCTCACACAGTTTACTACTTTTTGTGTACTTGCCAGTCTGCCAGATGCGATATGTCACTAGTTGTGTATCAAAAAAATGTCATCGTTTCACCTCCTAGGGATTATTCGAGATTTCTTAATCCAAACCCCTAGTAACGAGGCATTGGCTACCTTAAGAGAGTCATAGTTACTCGTCCAAATTGCTCACCCAGTCTGCCACTTGTTCTTACTGTGGCCAGTCTGCCAGAAGCGATATGTCACTAGTTGTGTATCATAAAAGAGTCATCGTTTCTCCTCCTAGGGGTTATTCGAGATTACTTAATCCAAACCTCTAGTAACGAGGCATTGGCTACCTTAAGAGAGTCATAGTTACTCGTTACAATTGCTCACCCTGTCTGCCACTTTTTCTTACTGTGGCCAGTCTGCCAGAAGCGATATGTCACTCGTTGTGTATCTTAAGAGATTCATCGTTACTCCTTCCATAGGTTACTGGTATTCTCTGATTCAATACCTCTCGTGACGAAACGTTGGCTTTCTTAATAGTGCCATACTTCTTAGTCCCAGTTGCTCACACTGTTTCCTACTTTTTGTGTACTTGCCAGTCAGCCAGAAGCGATTATGTCACTAGTTGTGTATCATAAAAGAGTCATCGTTTCTCCTCGTAGGGGTTATTCGAGATTTCATAATCCAAACCCCTAGTAACGAAGCATTGGGTACCTTAAGAGAGTCATAGTTACTCGTCCCCATTGCTCACCCAGTCTGCCACATTTTCTTACTGTGGCCAGTCTGCCAGAAGCGATATGTCACTCGTTGTGTATCTTAAGATATTCATCGTTACTCCTTCCATAGGTTACTGGTATTCTCTGATTCAATACCTCTCGTGACGAAAAAGTCGCTATCTTAATAGTGCAATACTTCATCCTCCCAGTTGCTCACACAGTCTACTACTTTTTGTGTAGTTTTTGCCTGCCAGAAACTATAATTCACTAGTTGTGTATCATAAAAGAGTCAACGTTTCTCCTCCTAGGGGTTATTCGAGATTTCTTAATCCAAACCCCTAGTAACGAGGCATTGGCTACCTTAAGAGAGTCATAGTTACTCGTCCCAATTGCTCACCCAGTCTGCACTTTTTCTTACTGTGGCCAGTCTGCCAGAAGCGATATGTCACTCGTTGTGTATCTTAAGAGATTCATCGTTACTCCCTCCATAGGTTACTCGTATTCTCTGATTCAATACCTCTCGTGACGAAACATTGGCTTTCTTAATAGTGCCATACTTCTTAGTCCCAGTTGCTCACACTGTTTCCTACTTTTTGTGTACTTGCCAGTCTGCCAGAAGCGATATGTCACTAGTTGTGTATCATAAAAGAGTCATCGTTTATCCTCCTAGGGGTTATTCGAGATATCTTAATCCAAACCCCTAGTAACGAGGCATTGGGTACCTTAAGAGAGTCATAGTTACTCGTCCCCATTGCTCACCCAGTCTGCCACTTTTTCTTACTGTGGCCAGTGTGCCAGAAGCGATATGTCACTAGTTGTGTATCATAAAAGAGTCATCGTTTCTCCTCCTAGGGGTTATTCGATATTTCTTAATCCAAACCCCTAGTAACGAGGCATTGGCTACCTTAAGAGAGTCATAGTTACTCGTCCCAATTGCTCACCCAGTCTGCCACTTTTTCTTACTGTGGCCAGTCTGCCAGAAGCGATATGTCACTCGTTGTGTATCTTAAGAGATTCATCGTTACTCCTTCCATAGGTTACTGGTATTCTCTGATTCAATACCTCTCGTGACGAAACATTGGCTTTCTTAATAGTGCCATACTTCTTAGTCCCAGTTGCTCACACTGTTTCCTACTTTTTGTGTACTTGCCAGTCAGCCAGAAGCGATATGTCACTAGTTGTGTATCATAAAAGAGTCATCGTTTCTCCTCGTAGGGGTTATTCGAGATTTCATAATCCAAACCCCTAGTAACAAAGCATTGGGTACCTTAAGAGAGTCATAGTTACTCGTCCCCATTGCTCACCCAGTCTGCCACTTTTTCTTACTGTGGCCAGTCTGCCAGAAGCGATATGTCACTCGTTGTGTATCTTAAGATATTCATCGTTACTCCTTCCATAGGTTACTGGTATTCTCAGATTCAATACCTCTCGTGACGAAAAAGTCGCTATCTTAATAGTGCAATACTTCATCCTCCCAGTTGCTCACACAGTCTACTACTTTTTGTGTAGTTTTTGCCTGCCAGAAACTATAATTCACTAGTTGTGTATCATAAAAGAGTCAACGTTTCTCCTCCTAGGGGTTATTCGAGATTTCTTAATCCAAACCCCTAGTAACGAGGCATTGGCTACCTTAAGAGAGTCATAGTTACTCGTCCCAATTGCTCACCCAGTCTGCCACTTTTTCTTACTGTGGCCAGTCTGCCAGAAGCGATATGTCACTCGTTGTGTAGCTTAAGAGATTCATCGTTACTCCCTCCATAGGAAACTCGTATTCTCTGATTCAATACCTCTCGTGACGAAACATTGGCTTTCTTAATAGTGCCATACTTCTTCCTCCCAGTTGCTCACACAGTTTACTACTTTTTGTGTACTTGCCAGTCTGCCAGATGCGATATGTCACTAGTTGTGTATCAAAAAAATGTCATCGTTTCACCTCCTAGGGATTATTCGAGATTTCTTAATCCAAACCCCTAGTAACGAGGCATTGGCTACCTTAAGAGAGTCATAGTTACTCGTCCAAATTGCTCACCCAGTCTGCCACTTGTTCTTACTGTGGCCAGTCTGCCAGAAGCGATATGTCACTAGTTGTGTATCATAAAAGAGTCATCGTTTCTCCTCCTAGGGGTTATTCGAGATTACTTAATCCAAACCTCTAGTAACGAGGCATTGGCTACCTTAAGAGAGTCATAGTTACTCGTTACAATTGCTCACCCTGTCTGCCACTTTTTCTTACTGTGGCCAGTCTGCCAGAAGCGATATGTCACTCGTTGTGTATCTTAAGAGATTCATCGTTACTCCTTCCATAGGTTACTGGTATTCTCTGATTCAATACCTCTCGTGACGAAAAAGGCGCTATCTTAATAGTGCAATACTTCTTCCTCCCAGTTGCTCACACAGTCTACTACTTTTTGTGTCGTTTTTGTCTGCCAGAAACTATAATTCACTAGTTGTGTATCATAAAGGAGTCAACGTTTCTCCTCCTAGGGGTTATTCGAGATTTCTTAATCCCAACCCCCAGTAACGAGGCATTGGCTACCTTAAGAGAGTCATAGTTACTCGTCCCAATTGCTCACCCAGTTTGCCACTTTATCTTACTGTGGCCAGTCTGCCAGAAGCGATATGTCACTCGTTGTGTATCTTAAGAGATTCATCGTTACTCCCTCCATAGGTTACTCGTATTCTCTGATTCAATACCTCTCGTGACGAAACATTGGCTTTCTTAATAGTGCCATACTTCTTAGTCCCAGTTGCTCACACTGTTTCCTACTTTTTGTGTACTTGCCAGTCTGCCAGAAGCGATATGTCACTAGTTGTGTATCATAAAAGAGTCATCGTTTATCCTCCTAGGGGTTATTCGAGATTTCTTAATCCAAACCCCTAGTAACGAGGCATTGGGTACCTTAAGAGAGTCATAGTTACTCGTCCCCATTGCTCACCCAGTTTGCCACTTTTTCTTACTGTGGCCAGTCTGCCAGAAGCGATATGTCACTAGCTGTGTATCATAAATGAGTCATCGTTTCTCCTCCTAGGGGTTATTCGATATTTCTTAATCCAAACCCCTAGTAACGAGGCATTGGCTACCTTAAGAGAGTCATAGTTACTCGTCCCAATTGCTCACCCAGTCTGCCACTTTTTCTTACTGTGGCCAGTCTGCCAGAAGCGATATGTCACTCGTTGTGTATCTTAAGAGATTCATCGTTACTCCTTCCATAGGTTACTGGTATTCTCTGATTCAATACCTCTCGTGACGAAACGTTGGCTTTCTTAATAGTGCCATACTTCTTAGTCCCAGTTGCTCACACTGTTTCCTACTTTTTGTGTACTTGCCAGTCAGCCAGAAGCGATTATGTCACTAGTTGTGTATCATAAAAGAGTCATCGTTTCTCCTCGTAGGGGTTATTCGAGATTTCATAATCCAAACCCCTAGTAACGAAGCATTGGGTACCTTAAGAGAGTCATAGTTACTCGTCCCCATTGCTCACCCAGTCTGCCACATTTTCTTACTGTGGCCAGTCTGCCAGAAGCGATATGTCACTCGTTGTGTATCTTAAGATATTCATCGTTACTCCTTCCATAGGTTACTGGTATTCTCTGATTCAATACCTCTCGTGACGAAAAAGTCGCTATCTTAATAGTGCAATACTTCATCCTCCCAGTTGCTCACACAGTCTACTACTTTTTGTGTAGTTTTTGCCTGCCAGAAACTATAATTCACTAGTTGTGTATCATAAAAGAGTCAACGTTTCTCCTCCTAGGGGTTATTCGAGATTTCTTAATCCAAACCCCTAGTAACGAGGCATTGGCTACCTTAAGAGAGTCATAGTTACTCGTCCCAATTGCTCACCCAGTCTGCACTTTTTCTTACTGTGGCCAGTCTGCCAGAAGCGATATGTCACTCGTTGTGTATCTTAAGAGATTCATCGTTACTCCCTCCATAGGTTACTCGTATTCTCTGATTCAATACCTCTCGTGACGAAACATTGGCTTTCTTAATAGTGCCATACTTCTTAGTCCCAGTTGCTCACACTGTTTCCTACTTTTTGTGTACTTGCCAGTCTGCCAGAAGCGATATGTCACTAGTTGTGTATCATAAAAGAGTCATCGTTTATCCTCCTAGGGGTTATTCGAGATATCTTAATCCAAACCCCTAGTAACGAGGCATTGGGTACCTTAAGAGAGTCATAGTTACTCGTCCCCATTGCTCACCCAGTCTGCCACTTTTTCTTACTGTGGCCAGTGTGCCAGAAGCGATATGTCACTAGTTGTGTATCATAAAAGAGTCATCGTTTCTCCTCCTAGGGGTTATTCGATATTTCTTAATCCAAACCCCTAGTAACGAGGCATTGGCTACCTTAAGAGAGTCATAGTTACTCGTCCCAATTGCTCACCCAGTCTGCCACTTTTTCTTACTGTGGCCAGTCTGCCAGAAGCGATATGTCACTCGTTGTGTATCTTAAGAGATTCATCGTTACTCCTTCCATAGGTTACTGGTATTCTCTGATTCAATACCTCTCGTGACGAAACATTGGCTTTCTTAATAGTGCCATACTTCTTAGTCCCAGTTGCTCACACTGTTTCCTACTTTTTGTGTACTTGCCAGTCAGCCAGAAGCGATATGTCACTAGTTGTGTATCATAAAAGAGTCATCGTTTCTCCTCGTAGGGGTTATTCGAGATTTCATAATCCAAACCCCTAGTAACGAAGCATTGGGTACCTTAAGAGAGTCATAGTTACTCGTCCCCATTGCTCACCCAGTCTGCCACTTTTTCTTACTGTGGCCAGTCTGCCAGAAGCGATATGTCACTCGTTGTGTATCTTAAGATATTCATCGTTACTCCTTCCATAGGTTACTGGTATTCTCTGATTCAATACCTCTCGTGACGAAAAAGTCGCTATCTTAATAGTGCAATACTTCATCCTCCCAGTTGCTCACACAGTCTACTACTTTTTGTGTAGTTTTTGCCTGCCAGAAACTATAATTCACTAGTTGTGTATCATAAAAGAGTCAACGTTTCTCCTCCTAGGGGTTATTCGAGATTTCTTAATCCAAACCCCTAGTAACGAGGCATTGGCTACCTTAAGAGAGTCATAGTTACTCGTCCCAATTGCTCACCCAGTCTGCCACTTTTTCTTACTGTGGCCAGTCTGCCAGAAGCGATATGTCACTCGTTGTGTATCTTAAGAGATTCATCGTTACTCCCTCCATAGGAAACTCGTATTCTCTGATTCAATACCTCTCGTGACGAAACATTGGCTTTCTTAATAGTGCCATACTTCTTCCTCCCAGTTGCTCACACAGTTTACTACTTTTTGTGTACTTGCCAGTCTGCCAGATGCGATATGTCACTAGTTGTGTATCAAAAAAATGTCATCGTTTCACCTCCTAGGGATTATTCGAGATTTCTTAATCCAAACCCCTAGTAACGAGGCATTGGCTACCTTAAGAGAGTCATAGTTACTCGTCCAAATTGCTCACCCAGTCTGCCACTTGTTCTTACTGTGGCCAGTCTGCCAGAAGCGATATGTCACTAGTTGTGTATCATAAAAGAGTCATCGTTTCTCCTCCTAGTTGTTATTCGAGATTACTTAATCCAAACCTCTAGTAACGAGGCATTGGCTACCTTAAGAGAGTCATAGTTACTCGTTACAATTGCTCACCCTGTCTGCCACTTTTTCTTACTGTGGCCAGTCTGCCAGAAGCGATATGTCACTCGTTGTGTATCTTAAGAGATTCATCGTTACTCCCTCCATAGGTTACTCGTATTCTCTGATTCAATACCTCTCGTGACGAAACATTGGCTTTCTTAATAGTGCCATACTTCATAGTCCCAGTTGCTCACACTGTTTCCTACTTTTTGTGTACTTGCCAGTCTGCCAGAAGCGATATGTCACTAGTTGTGTATCATAAAAGAGTCATCGTTTATCCTCCTAGGGGTTATTCGAGATATCTTAATCCAAACCCCTAGTAACGAGGCATTGGGTACCTTAAGAGAGTCATAGTTACTCGTCCCCATTGCTCACCCAGTCTGCCACTTTTTCTTACTGTGGCCAGTCTGCCAGAAGCGATATGTCACTAGTTGTGTATCATAAAAGAGTCATCGTTTCTCCTCCTAGGGGTTATTCGATATTTCTTAATCCAAACCCCTAGTAACGAGGCATTGGCTACCTTAAGAGAGTCATAGTTACTCGTCCCAATTGCTCACCCAGTCTGCCACTTTTTCTTACTGTGGCCAGTCTGCCAGAAGCGATATGTCACTCGTTGTGTATCTTAAGAGATTCATCGTTACTCCTTCCATTGGTTACTGGTATTCTCTGATTCAATACCTCTCGTGACGAAACATTGGCTTTCTTAATAGTGCCATACTTCTTAGTCCCAGTTGCTCACACTGTTTCCTACTTTTTGTGTACTTGCCAGTCAGCCAGAAGCGATATGTCACTAGTTGTGTATCATAAAAGAGTCATCGTTTCTCCTCGTAGGGGTTATTCGAGATTTCATAATCCAAACCCCTAGTAACGAAGCATTGGTACCTTAAGAGAGTCATAGTTACTCGTCCCCATTGCTCACCCAGTCTGCCACTTTTTCTTACTGTGGCCAGTCTGCCAGAAGCGATATGTCACTCGTTGTGTATCTTAAGATATTCATCGTTACTCCTTCCATAGGTTACTGGTATTCTCAGATTCAATACCTCTCGTGACGAAAAAGTCGCTATCTTAATAGTGCAATACTTCTTCCTCCCAGTTGCTCACACAGTCTACTACTTTTTGTGTCGTTTTTGTCTGCCAGAAACTATAATTCACTAGTTGTGTATCATAAAGGAGTCAACGTTTCTCCTCCTAGGGGTTATTCGAGATTTCTTAATCCCAGCCCCCAGTAACGAGGCATTGGCTACCTTAAGAGAGTCATAGTTACTCGTCCCAATTGCTCACCCAGTTTGCCACTTTTTCTTACTGTGGCCAGTCTGCCAGAAGCGATATGTCACTCGTTGTGTATCTTAAGAGATTCATCGTTACTCCCTCCATAGGTTACTCGTATTCTCTGATTCAATACCTCTCGTGACGAAACATTGGCTTTCTTAATAGTGCCATACTTCTTAGTCCCAGTTGCTCACACTGTTTCCTACTTTTTGTGTACTTGCCAGTCTGCCAGAAGCGATATGTCACTAGTTGTGTATCATAAAAGAGTCGTCGTTTATCCTCCTAGGGGTTATTCGAGATTTCTTAATCCAAACCCCTAGTAACAAGGCATTGGGTACCTTAAGAGAGTCATAGTTACTCGTCCCCATTGCTCACCCAGTTTGCCACTTTTTCTTACTGTGGCCAGTCTGCCAGAAGCGATATGTCACTAGTTGTGTATCATAAATGAGTCATCGTTTCTCCTCCTAGGGGTTATTCGATATTTCTTAATCCAAACCCCTAGTGACGAGGCATTGGCTACCTTAAGAGAGAGGCATAGTTACTCGTCCCAATTGCTCACCCAGTCTGCCACTTTTTCTTACTGTGGCCAGTCTGCCAGAAGCGATATGTCACTCGTTGTGTATCTTAAGAGATTCATCGTTACTCCTTCCATAGGTTACTGGTATTCTCTGATTCAATACCTCTCGTGACGAAACATTGGCTTTCTTAATAGTGCCATACTTCTTAGTCCCAGTTGCTCACACTGTTTCCTACTTTTTGTGTACTTGCCAGTCAGCCAGAAGCGATATGTCACTAGTTGTGTATCATAAAAGAGTCATCGTTTCTCCTCGTAGGGGTTATTCGAGATTTCATAATCCAAACCCCTAGTAACGAAGCATTGGGTACCTTAAGAGAGTCATAGTTACTCGTCCCCATTGCTCACCCAGTCTGCCACTTTTTCTTACTGTGGCCAGTCTGCCAGAAGCGATATGTCACTCGTTGTGTATCTTATGATATTCATCGTTACTCCTTCCATAGGTTACTGGTATTCTCAGATTCAATACCTCTCGTGACGAAAAAGTCGCAATCTTAATAGTGCAAAACTTCATCCTCCCAGTTGCTCACACAGTCTACTACTTTTTGTGTAGTTTTTGCCTGCCAGAAACTATAATTCACTAGTTGTGTATCATAAAAGAGTCATCGTTTCTCCTCCTAGGGGTTACCCGAGATTACTTAATCCAAACCTCTAGTAACGAGGCATTGGCTACCTTAAGAGAGTCATAGTTACTCGTCCCAATTGCTCACCCAGTCTGCACTTTTTCTTACTGTGGCCAGTCTGCCAGAAGCGATATGTCACTCGTTGTGTATCTTAAGAGATTCATCGTTACTCCCTCCATAGGTTACTCGTATTCTCTGATTCAATACCTCTCGTGACGAAACATTGGCTTTCTTAATAGTGCCATACTTCTTCCTCCCAGTTGCTCACACAGTTTACTACTTTTTGTGTACTTGCCAGTCTGCCAGATGCGATATGTCACTAGTTGTGTATCAAAAAAATGTCATCGTTTCACCTCCTAGGGATTATTCGAGATTTCTTAATCCAAACCCCTAGTAACGAGGCATTGGCTACCTTAAGAGAGTCATAGTTACTCGTCCAAATTGCTCACCCAGTCTGCCACTTGTTCTTACTGTGGCCAGTCTGCCAGAAGCGATATGTTACTAGTTGTGTATCATAAAAGAGTCATCGTTTCTCCTCCTAGGGGTTACCCGAGATTACTTAATCCAAACCTCTAGTAACGAGGCATTGGCTACCTTAAGAGAGTCATAGTTACTCGTCCCAATTGCTCACCCAGTCTGCACTTTTTCTTACTGTGGCCAGTCTGCCAGAAGCGATATGTCACTCGTTGTGTATCTTAAGAGATTCATCGTTACTCCCTCCATAGGTTACTCGTATTCTCTGATTCAATACCTCTCGTGACGAAACATTGGCTTTCTTAATAGTGCCATACTTCTTAGTCCCAGTTGCTCACACTGTTTCCTACTTTTTGTGTACTTGCCAGTCTGCCAGAAGCGATATGTCACTAGTTGTGTATCATAAAAGAGTCATCGTTTATCCTCCTAGGGGTTATTCGAGATATCTTAATCCAAACCCCTAGTAACGAGGCATTGGGTACCTTAAGAGAGTCATAGTTACTCGTCCCCATTGCTCACCCAGTCTGCCACTTTTTCTTACTGTGGCCAGTGTGCCAGAAGCGATATGTCACTAGTTGTGTATCATAAAAGAGTCATCGTTTCTCCTCCTAGGGGTTATTCGATATTTCTTAATCCAAACCCCTAGTAACGAGGCATTGGCTACCTTAAGAGAGTCATAGTTACTCGTCCCAATTGCTCACCCAGTCTGCCACTTTTTCTTACTGTGGCCAGTCTGCCAGAAGCGATATGTCACTCGTTGTGTATCTTAAGAGATTCATCGTTACTCCTTCCATAGGTTACTGGTATTCTCTGATTCAATACCTCTCGTGACGAAACATTGGCTTTCTTAATAGTGCCATACTTCTTAGTCCCAGTTGCTCACACTGTTTCCTACTTTTTGTGTACTTGCCAGTCAGCCAGAAGCGATATGTCACTAGTTGTGTATCATAAAAGAGTCATCGTTTCTCCTCGTAGGGGTTATTCGAGATTTCATAATCCAAACCCCTAGTAACGAAGCATTGGGTACCTTAAGAGAGTCATAGTTACTCGTCCCCATTGCTCACCCAGTCTGCCACTTTTTCTTACTGTGGCCAGTCTGCCAGAAACGATATGTCACTCGTTGTGTATCTTAAGATATTCATCGTTACTCCTTCCATAGGTTACTGGTATTCTCAGATTCAATACCTCTCGTGACGAAAAAGTCGCTATCTTAATAGTGCAATACTTCATCCTCCCAGTTGCTCACACAGTCTACTACTTTTTGTGTAGTTTTTGCCTGCCAGAAACTATAATTCACTAGTTGTGTATCATAAAAGAGTCAACGTTTCTCCTCCTAGGGGTTATTCGAGATTTCTTAATCCAAACCCCTAGTAACGAGGCATTGGCTACCTTAAGAGAGTCATAGTTACTCGTCCCAATTGCTCACCCAGTCTGCCACTTTTTCTTACTGTGGCCAGTCTGCCAGAAGCGATATGTCACTCGTTGTGTATCTTAAGAGATTCATCGTTACTCCCTCCATAGGAAACTCGTATTCTCTGATTCAATACCTCTCGTGACGAAACATTGGCTTTCTTAATAGTGCCATACTTCTTCCTCCCAGTTGCTCACACAGTTTACTACTTTTTGTGTACTTGCCAGTCTGCCAGATGCGATATGTCACTAGTTGTGTATCAAAAAAATGTCATCGTTTCACCTCCTAGGGATTATTCGAGATTTCTTAATCCAAACCCCTAGTAACGAGGCATTGGCTACCTTAAGAGAGTCATAGTTACTCGTCCAAATTGCTCACCCAGTCTGCCACTTGTTCTTACTGTGGCCAGTCTGCCAGAAGCGATATGTCACTAGTTGTGTATCATAAAAGAGTCATCGTTTCTCCTCCTAGGGGTTATTCGAGATTACTTAATCCAAACCTCTAGTAACGAGGCATTGGCTACCTTAAGAGAGTCATAGTTACTCGTTACAATTGCTCACCCTGTCTGCCACTTTTTCTTACTGTGGCCAGTCTGCCAGAAGCGATATGTCACTCGTTGTGTATCTTAAGAGATTCATCGTTACTCCTTCCATAGGTTACTGGTATTCTCTGATTCAATACCTCTCCTGACGAAAAAGTCGCTATCTTAAGAGTGCAATACTTCTTCCTCCCAGTTGCTCACACAGTCTACTACTTTTTGTGTCGTTTTTGTCTGCCAGAAACTATAATTCACTAGTTGTGTATCATAAAGGAGTCAACGTTTCTCCTCCTAGGGGTTATTCGAGATTTCTTAATCCCAGCCCCCAGTAACGAGGCATTGGCTACCTTAAGAGAGTCATAGTTACTCGTCCCAATTGCTCACCCAGTTTGCCACTTTTTCTTACTGTGGCCAGTCTGCCAGAAGCGATATGTCACTCGTTGTGTATCTTAAGAGATTCATCGTTACTCCCTCCATAGGTTACTCGTATTCTCTGATTCAATACCTCTCGTGACGAAACATTGGCTTTCTTAATAGTGCCATACTTCATAGTCCCAGTTGCTCACACTGTTTCCTACTTTTTGTGTACTTGCCAGTCTGCCAGAAGCGATATGTCACTAGTTGTGTATCATAAAAGAGTCATCGTTTATCCTCCTAGGGGTTATTCGAGATATCTTAATCCAAACCCCTAGTAACGAGGCATTGGGTACCTTAAGAGAGTCATAGTTACTCGTCCCCATTGCTCACCCAGTCTGCCACTTTTTCTTACTGTGGCCAGTCTGCCAGAAGCGATATGTCACTAGTTGTGTATCATAAAAGAGTCATCGTTTCTCCTCCTAGGGGTTATTCGATATTTCTTAATCCAAACCCCTAGTAACGAGGCATTGGCTACCTTAAGAGAGTCATAGTTACTCGTCCCAATTGCTCACCCAGTCTGCCACTTTTTCTTACTGTGGCCAGTCTGCCAGAAGCGATATGTCACTCGTTGTGTATCTTAAGAGATTCATCGTTACTCCTTCCATAGGTTACTGGTATTCTCTGATTCAATACCTCTCGTGACGAAACATTGGCTTTCTTAATAGTGCCATACTTCTTAGTCCCAGTTGCTCACACTGTTTCCTACTTTTTGTGTACTTGCCAGTCAGCCAGAAGCGATATGTCACTAGTTGTGTATCATAAAAGAGTCATCGTTTCTCCTCGTAGGGGTTATTCGAGATTTCATAATCCAAACCCCTAGTAACGAAGCATTGGGTACCTTAAGAGAGTCATAGTTACTCGTCCCCATTGCTCACCCAGTCTGCCACTTTTTCTTACTGTGGCCAGTCTGCCAGAAGCGATATGTCACTCGTTGTGTATCTTATGATATTCATCGTTACTCCTTCCATAGGTTACTGGTATTCTCAGATTCAATACCTCTCGTGACGAAAAAGTCGCTATCTTAATAGTGCAATACTTCATCCTCCCAGTTGCTCACACAGTCTACTACTTTTTGTGTAGTTTTTGCCTGCCAGAAACTATAATTCACTAGTTGTGTATCATAAAAGAGTCATCGTTTCTCCTCCTAGGGGTTACCCGAGATTACTTAATCCAAACCTCTAGTAACGAGGCATTGGCTACCTTAAGAGAGTCATAGTTACTCGTCCCAATTGCTCACCCAGTCTGCACTTTTTCTTACTGTGGCCAGTCTGCCAGAAGCGATATGTCACTCGTTGTGTATCTTAAGAGATTCATCGTTACTCCCTCCATAGGTTACTCGTATTCTCTGATTCAATACCTCTCGTGACGAAACATTGGCTTTCTTAATAGTGCCATACTTCTTCCTCCCAGTTGCTCACACAGTTTACTACTTTTTGTGTACTTGCCAGTCTGCCAGATGCGATATGTCACTAGTTGTGTATCAAAAAAATGTCATCGTTTCACCTCCTAGGGATTATTCGAGATTTCTTAATCCAAACCCCTAGTAACGAGGCATTGGCTACCTTAAGAGAGTCATAGTTACTCGTCCAAATTGCTCACCCAGTCTGCCACTTGTTCTTACTGTGGCCAGTCTGCCAGAAGCGATATGTTACTAGTTGTGTATCATAAAAGAGTCATCGTTTCTCCTCCTAGGGGTTACCCGAGATTACTTAATCCAAACCTCTAGTAACGAGGCATTGGCTACCTTAAGAGAGTCATAGTTACTCGTCCCAATTGCTCACCCAGTCTGCACTTTTTCTTACTGTGGCCAGTCTGCCAGAAGCGATATGTCACTCGTTGTGTATCTTAAGAGATTCATCGTTACTCCCTCCATAGGTTACTCGTATTCTCTGATTCAATACCTCTCGTGACGAAACATTGGCTTTCTTAATAGTGCCATACTTCTTAGTCCCAGTTGCTCACACTGTTTCCTACTTTTTGTGTACTTGCCAGTCTGCCAGAAGCGATATGTCACTAGTTGTGTATCATAAAAGAGTCATCGTTTATCCTCCTAGGGGTTATTCGAGATATCTTAATCCAAACCCCTAGTAACGAGGCATTGGGTACCTTAAGAGAGTCATAGTTACTCGTCCCCATTGCTCACCCAGTCTGCCACTTTTTCTTACTGTGGCCAGTGTGCCAGAAGCGATATGTCACTAGTTGTGTATCATAAAAGAGTCATCGTTTCTCCTCCTAGGGGTTATTCGATATTTCTTAATCCAAACCCCTAGTAACGAGGCATTGGCTACCTTAAGAGAGTCATAGTTACTCGTCCCAATTGCTCACCCAGTCTGCCACTTTTTCTTACTGTGGCCAGTCTGCCAGAAGCGATATGTCACTCGTTGTGTATCTTAAGAGATTCATCGTTACTCCTTCCATAGGTTACTGGTATTCTCTGATTCAATACCTCTCGTGACGAAACATTGGCTTTCTTAATAGTGCCATACTTCTTAGTCCCAGTTGCTCACACTGTTTCCTACTTTTTGTGTACTTGCCAGTCAGCCAGAAGCGATATGTCACTAGTTGTGTATCATAAAAGAGTCATCGTTTCTCCTCGTAGGGGTTATTCGAGATTTCATAATCCAAACCCCTAGTAACGAAGCATTGGGTACCTTAAGAGAGTCATAGTTACTCGTCCCCATTGCTCACCCAGTCTGCCACTTTTTCTTACTGTGGCCAGTCTGCCAGAAACGATATGTCACTCGTTGTGTATCTTAAGATATTCATCGTTACTCCTTCCATAGGTTACTGGTATTCTCAGATTCAATACCTCTCGTGACGAAAAAGTCGCTATCTTAATAGTGCAATACTTCATCCTCCCAGTTGCTCACACAGTCTACTACTTTTTGTGTAGTTTTTGCCTGCCAGAAACTATAATTCACTAGTTGTGTATCATAAAAGAGTCAACGTTTCTCCTCCTAGGGGTTATTCGAGATTTCTTAATCCAAACCCCTAGTAACGAGGCATTGGCTACCTTAAGAGAGTCATAGTTACTCGTCCCAATTGCTCACCCAGTCTGCCACTTTTTCTTACTGTGGCCAGTCTGCCAGAAGCGATATGTCACTCGTTGTGTATCTTAAGAGATTCATCGTTACTCCCTCCATAGGAAACTCGTATTCTCTGATTCAATACCTCTCGTGACGAAACATTGGCTTTCTTAATAGTGCCATACTTCTTCCTCCCAGTTGCTCACACAGTTTACTACTTTTTGTGTACTTGCCAGTCTGCCAGATGCGATATGTCACTAGTTGTGTATCAAAAAAATGTCATCGTTTCACCTCCTAGGGATTATTCGAGATTTCTTAATCCAAACCCCTAGTAACGAGGCATTGGCTACCTTAAGAGAGTCATAGTTACTCGTCCAAATTGCTCACCCAGTCTGCCACTTGTTCTTACTGTGGCCAGTCTGCCAGAAGCGATATGTCACTAGTTGTGTATCATAAAAGAGTCATCGTTTCTCCTCCTAGGGGTTATTCGAGATTACTTAATCCAAACCTCTAGTAACGAGGCATTGGCTACCTTAAGAGAGTCATAGTTACTCGTTACAATTGCTCACCCTGTCTGCCACTTTTTCTTACTGTGGCCAGTCTGCCAGAAGCGATATGTCACTCGTTGTGTATCTTAAGAGATTCATCGTTACTCCTTCCATAGGTTACTGGTATTCTCTGATTCAATACCTCTCCTGACGAAAAAGTCGCTATCTTAAGAGTGCAATACTTCTTCCTCCCAGTTGCTCACACAGTCTACTACTTTTTGTGTCGTTTTTGTCTGCCAGAAACTATAATTCACTAGTTGTGTATCATAAAGGAGTCAACGTTTCTCCTCCTAGGGGTTATTCGAGATTTCTTAATCCCAGCCCCCAGTAACGAGGCATTGGCTACCTTAAGAGAGTCATAGTTACTCGTCCCAATTGCTCACCCAGTTTGCCACTTTTTCTTACTGTGGCCAGTCTGCCAGAAGCGATATGTCACTCGTTGTGTATCTTAAGAGATTCATCGTTACTCCCTCCATAGGTTACTCGTATTCTCTGATTCAATACCTCTCGTGACGAAACATTGGCTTTCTTAATAGTGCCATACTTCATAGTCCCAGTTGCTCACACTGTTTCCTACTTTTTGTGTACTTGCCAGTCTGCCAGAAGCGATATGTCACTAGTTGTGTATCATAAAAGAGTCATCGTTTATCCTCCTAGGGGTTATTCGAGATATCTTAATCCAAACCCCTAGTAACGAGGCATTGGGTACCTTAAGAGAGTCATAGTTACTCGTCCCCATTGCTCACCCAGTCTGCCACTTTTTCTTACTGTGGCCAGTCTGCCAGAAGCGATATGTCACTAGTTGTGTATCATAAAAGAGTCATCGTTTCTCCTCCTAGGGGTTATTCGATATTTCTTAATCCAAACCCCTAGTAACGAGGCATTGGCTACCTTAAGAGAGTCATAGTTACTCGTCCCAATTGCTCACCCAGTCTGCCACTTTTTCTTACTGTGGCCAGTCTGCCAGAAGCGATATGTCACTCGTTGTGTATCTTAAGAGATTCATCGTTACTCCTTCCATAGGTTACTGGTATTCTCTGATTCAATACCTCTCGTGACGAAACATTGGCTTTCTTAATAGTGCCATACTTCTTAGTCCCAGTTGCTCACACTGTTTCCTACTTTTTGTGTACTTGCCAGTCAGCCAGAAGCGATATGTCACTAGTTGTGTATCATAAAAGAGTCATCGTTTCTCCTCGTAGGGGTTATTCGAGATTTCATAATCCAAACCCCTAGTAACGAAGCATTGGTACCTTAAGAGAGTCATAGTTACTCGTCCCCATTGCTCACCCAGTCTGCCACTTTTTCTTACTGTGGCCAGTCTGCCAGAAGCGATATGTCACTCGTTGTGTATCTTAAGATATTCATCGTTACTCCTTCCATAGGTTACTGGTATTCTCAGATTCAATACCTCTCGTGACGAAAAAGTCGCTATCTTAATAGTGCAATACTTCTTCCTCCCAGTTGCTCACACAGTCTACTACTTTTTGTGTCGTTTTTGTCTGCCAGAAACTATAATTCACTAGTTGTGTATCATAAAGGAGTCAACGTTTCTCCTCCTAGGGGTTATTCGAGATTTCTTAATCCCAGCCCCCAGTAACGAGGCATTGGCTACCTTAAGAGAGTCATAGTTACTCGTCCCAATTGCTCACCCAGTTTGCCACTTTTTCTTACTGTGGCCAGTCTGCCAGAAGCGATATGTCACTCGTTGTGTATCTTAAGAGATTCATCGTTACTCCCTCCATAGGTTACTCGTATTCTCTGATTCAATACCTCTCGTGACGAAACATTGGCTTTCTTAATAGTGCCATACTTCTTAGTCCCAGTTGCTCACACTGTTTCCTACTTTTTGTGTACTTGCCAGTCTGCCAGAAGCGATATGTCACTAGTTGTGTATCATAAAAGAGTCGTCGTTTATCCTCCTAGGGGTTATTCGAGATTTCTTAATCCAAACCCCTAGTAACAAGGCATTGGGTACCTTAAGAGAGTCATAGTTACTCGTCCCCATTGCTCACCCAGTTTGCCACTTTTTCTTACTGTGGCCAGTCTGCCAGAAGCGATATGTCACTAGTTGTGTATCATAAATGAGTCATCGTTTCTCCTCCTAGGGGTTATTCGATATTTCTTAATCCAAACGCCTAGTGACGAGGCATTGGCTACCTTAAGAGAGAGGCATAGTTACTCGTCCCAATTGCTCACCCAGTCTGCCACTTTTTCTTACTGTGGCCAGTCTGCCAGAAGCGATATGTCACTCGTTGTGTATCTTAAGAGATTCATCGTTACTCCTTCCATAGGTTACTGGTATTCTCTGATTCAATACCTCTCGTGACGAAACATTGGCTTTCTTAATAGTGCCATACTTCTTAGTCCCAGTTGCTCACACTGTTTCCTACTTTTTGTGTACTTGCCAGTCAGCCAGAAGCGATATGTCACTAGTTGTGTATCATAAAAGAGTCATCGTTTCTCCTCGTAGGGGTTATTCGAGATTTCATAATCCAAACCCCTAGTAACGAAGCATTGGGTACCTTAAGAGAGTCATAGTTACTCGTCCCCATTGCTCACCCAGTATGCCACTTTTTCTTACTGTGGCCAGTCTGCCAGAAGCGATATGTCACTCGTTGTGTATCTTATGATATTCATCGTTACTCCTTCCATAGGTTACTGGTATTCTCAGATTCAATACCTCTCGTGACGAAAAAGTCGCTATCTTAATAGTGCAATACTTCATCCTCCCAGTTGCTCACACAGTCTACTACTTTTTGTGTAGTTTTTGCCTGCCAGAAACTATAATTCACTAGTTGTGTATCATAAAAGAGTCATCGTTTCTCCTCCTAGGGGTTACCCGAGATTACTTAATCCAAACCTCTAGTAACGAGGCATTGGCTACCTTAAGAGAGTCATAGTTACTCGTCCCAATTGCTCACCCAGTCTGCACTTTTTCTTACTGTGGCCAGTCTGCCAGAAGCGATATGTCACTCGTTGTGTATCTTAAGAGATTCATCGTTACTCCCTCCATAGGTTACTCGTATTCTCTGATTCAATACCTCTCGTGACGAAACATTGGCTTTCTTAATAGTGCCATACTTCTTCCTCCCAGTTGCTCACACAGTTTACTACTTTTTGTGTACTTGCCAGTCTGCCAGATGCGATATGTCACTAGTTGTGTATCAAAAAAATGTCATCGTTTCACCTCCTAGGGATTATTCGAGATTTCTTAATCCAAACCCCTAGTAACGAGGCATTGGCTACCTTAAGAGAGTCATAGTTACTCGTCCAAATTGCTCACCCAGTCTGCCACTTGTTCTTACTGTGGCCAGTCTGCCAGAAGCGATATGTTACTAGTTGTGTATCATAAAAGAGTCATCGTTTCTCCTCCTAGGGGTTACCCGAGATTACTTAATCCAAACCTCTAGTAACGAGGCATTGGCTACCTTAAGAGAGTCATAGTTACTCGTCCCAATTGCTCACCCAGTCTGCACTTTTTCTTACTGTGGCCAGTCTGCCAGAAGCGATATGTCACTCGTTGTGTATCTTAAGAGATTCATCGTTACTCCCTCCATAGGTTACTCGTATTCTCTGATTCAATACCTCTCGTGACGAAACATTGGCTTTCTTAATAGTGCCATACTTCTTAGTCCCAGTTGCTCACACTGTTTCCTACTTTTTGTGTACTTGCCAGTCTGCCAGAAGCGATATGTCACTAGTTGTGTATCATAAAAGAGTCATCGTTTCTCCTCCTAGGGGTTATTCGATATTTCTTAATCCAAACCCCTAGTAACGAGGCATTGGCTACCTTAAGAGAGTCATAGTTACTCGTCCCAATTGCTCACCCAGTCTGCCACTTTTTCTTACTGTGGCCAGTCTGCCAGAAGCGATATGTCACTCGTTGTGTATCTTAAGAGATTCATCGTTACTCCTTCCATAGGTTACTGGTATTCTCTGATTCAATACCTCTCGTGACGAAACATTGGCTTTCTTAATAGTGCCATACTTCTTAGTCCCAGTTGCTCACACTGTTTCCTACTTTTTGTGTACTTGCCAGTCAGCCAGAAGCGATATGTCACTAGTTGTGTATCATAAAAGAGTCATCGTTTCTCCTCGTAGGGGTTATTCGAGATTTCATAATCCAAACCCCTAGTAACGAAGCATTGGTACCTTAAGAGAGTCATAGTTACTCGTCCCCATTGCTCACCCAGTCTGCCACTTTTTCTTACTGTGGCCAGTCTGCCAGAAGCGATATGTCACTCGTTGTGTATCTTAAGATATTCATCGTTACTCCTTCCATAGGTTACTGGTATTCTCAGATTCAATACCTCTCGTGACGAAAAAGTCGCTATCTTAATAGTGCAATACTTCTTCCTCCCAGTTGCTCACACAGTCTACTACTTTTTGTGTCGTTTTTGTCTGCCAGAAACTATAATTCACTAGTTGTGTATCATAAAGGAGTCAACGTTTCTCCTCCTAGGGGTTATTCGAGATTTCTTAATCCCAGCCCCCAGTAACGAGGCATTGGCTACCTTAAGAGAGTCATAGTTACTCGTCCCAATTGCTCACCCAGTTTGCCACTTTTTCTTACTGTGGCCAGTCTGCCAGAAGCGATATGTCACTCGTTGTGTATCTTAAGAGATTCATCGTTACTCCCTCCATAGGTTACTCGTATTCTCTGATTCAATACCTCTCGTGACGAAACATTGGCTTTCTTAATAGTGCCATACTTCTTAGTCCCAGTTGCTCACACTGTTTCCTACTTTTTGTGTACTTGCCAGTCTGCCAGAAGCGATATGTCACTAGTTGTGTATCATAAAAGAGTCGTCGTTTATCCTCCTAGGGGTTATTCGAGATTTCTTAATCCAAACCCCTAGTAACAAGGCATTGGGTACCTTAAGAGAGTCATAGTTACTCGTCCCCATTGCTCACCCAGTTTGCCACTTTTTCTTACTGTGGCCAGTCTGCCAGAAGCGATATGTCACTAGTTGTGTATCATAAATGAGTCATCGTTTCTCCTCCTAGGGGTTATTCGATATTTCTTAATCCAAACCCCTAGTGACGAGGCATTGGCTACCTTAAGAGAGAGGCATAGTTACTCGTCCCAATTGCTCACCCAGTCTGCCACTTTTTCTTACTGTGGCCAGTCTGCCAGAAGCGATATGTCACTCGTTGTGTATCTTAAGAGATTCATCGTTACTCCTTCCATAGGTTACTGGTATTCTCTGATTCAATACCTCTCGTGACGAAACATTGGCTTTCTTAATAGTGCCATACTTCTTAGTCCCAGTTGCTCACACTGTTTCCTACTTTTTGTGTACTTGCCAGTCAGCCAGAAGCGATATGTCACTAGTTGTGTATCATAAAAGAGTCATCGTTTCTCCTCGTAGGGGTTATTCGAGATTTCATAATCCAAACCCCTAGTAACGAAGCATTGGGTACCTTAAGAGAGTCATAGTTACTCGTCCCCATTGCTCACCCAGTCTGCCACTTTTTCTTACTGTGGCCAGTCTGCCAGAAGCGATATGTCACTCGTTGTGTATCTTATGATATTCATCGTTACTCCTTCCATAGGTTACTGGTATTCTCAGATTCAATACCTCTCGTGACGAAAAAGTCGCTATCTTAATAGTGCAATACTTCATCCTCCCAGTTGCTCACACAGTCTACTACTTTTTGTGTAGTTTTTGCCTGCCAGAAACTATAATTCACTAGTTGTGTATCATAAAAGAGTCATCGTTTCTCCTCCTAGGGGTTACCCGAGATTACTTAATCCAAACCTCTAGTAACGAGGCATTGGCTACCTTAAGAGAGTCATAGTTACTCGTCCCAATTGCTCACCCAGTCTGCACTTTTTCTTACTGTGGCCAGTCTGCCAGAAGCGATATGTCACTCGTTGTGTATCTTAAGAGATTCATCGTTACTCCCTCCATAGGTTACTCGTATTCTCTGATTCAATACCTCTCGTGACGAAACATTGGCTTTCTTAATAGTGCCATACTTCTTCCTCCCAGTTGCTCACACAGTTTACTACTTTTTGTGTACTTGCCAGTCTGCCAGATGCGATATGTCACTAGTTGTGTATCAAAAAAATGTCATCGTTTCACCTCCTAGGGATTATTCGAGATTTCTTAATCCAAACCCCTAGTAACGAGGCATTGGCTACCTTAAGAGAGTCATAGTTACTCGTCCAAATTGCTCACCCAGTCTGCCACTTGTTCTTACTGTGGCCAGTCTGCCAGAAGCGATATGTTACTAGTTGTGTATCATAAAAGAGTCATCGTTTCTCCTCCTAGGGGTTACCCGAGATTACTTAATCCAAACCTCTAGTAACGAGGCATTGGCTACCTTAAGAGAGTCATAGTTACTCGTCCCAATTGCTCACCCAGTCTGCACTTTTTCTTACTGTGGCCAGTCTGCCAGAAGCGATATGTCACTCGTTGTGTATCTTAAGAGATTCATCGTTACTCCCTCCATAGGTTACTCGTATTCTCTGATTCAATACCTCTCGTGACGAAACATTGGCTTTCTTAATAGTGCCATACTTCTTAGTCCCAGTTGCTCACACTGTTTCCTACTTTTTGTGTACTTGCCAGTCTGCCAGAAGCGATATGTCACTAGTTGTGTATCATAAAAGAGTCATCGTTTATCCTCCTAGGGGTTATTCGAGATATCTTAATCCAAACCCCTAGTAACGAGGCATTGGGTACCTTAAGAGAGTCATAGTTACTCGTCCCCATTGCTCACCCAGTCTGCCACTTTTTCTTACTGTGGCCAGTGTGCCAGAAGCGATATGTCACTAGTTGTGTATCATAAAAGAGTCATCGTTTCTCCTCCTAGGGGTTATTCGATATTTCTTAATCCAAACCCCTAGTAACGAGGCATTGGCTACCTTAAGAGAGTCATAGTTACTCGTCCCAATTGCTCACCCAGTCTGCCACTTTTTCTTACTGTGGCCAGTCTGCCAGAAGCGATATGTCACTCGTTGTGTATCTTAAGAGATTCATCGTTACTCCTTCCATAGGTTACTGGTATTCTCTGATTCAATACCTCTCGTGACGAAACATTGGCTTTCTTAATAGTGCCATACTTCTTAGTCCCAGTTGCTCACACTGTTTCCTACTTTTTGTGTACTTGCCAGTCAGCCAGAAGCGATATGTCACTAGTTGTGTATCATAAAAGAGTCATCGTTTCTCCTCGTAGGGGTTATTCGAGATTTCATAATCCAAACCCCTAGTAACGAAGCATTGGGTACCTTAAGAGAGTCATAGTTACTCGTCCCCATTGCTCACCCAGTCTGCCACTTTTTCTTACTGTGGCCAGTCTGCCAGAAGCGATATGTCACTCGTTGTGTATCTTAAGATATTCATCGTTACTCCTTCCATAGGTTACTGGTATTCTCAGATTCAATACCTCTCGTGACGAAAAAGTCGCTATCTTAATAGTGCAATACTTCATCCTCCCAGTTGCTCACACAGTCTACTACTTTTTGTGTAGTTTTTGCCTGCCAGAAACTATAATTCACTAGTTGTGTATCATAAAAGAGTCAACGTTTCTCCTCCTAGGGGTTATTCGAGATTTCTTAATCCAAACCCCTAGTAACGAGGCATTGGCTACCTTAAGAGAGTCATAGTTACTCGTCCCAATTGCTCACCCAGTCTGCCACTTTTTCTTACTGTGGCCAGTCTGCCAGAAGCGATATGTCACTCGTTGTGTATCTTAAGAGATTCATCGTTACTCCCTCCATAGGAAACTCGTATTCTCTGATTCAATACCTCTCGTGACGAAACATTGGCTTTCTTAATAGTGCCATACTTCTTCCTCCCAGTTGCTCACACAGTTTACTACTTTTTGTGTACTTGCCAGTCTGCCAGATGCGATATGTCACTAGTTGTGTATCAAAAAAATGTCATCGTTTCACCTCCTAGGGATTATTCGAGATTTCTTAATCCAAACCCCTAGTAACGAGGCATTGGCTACCTTAAGAGAGTCATAGTTACTCGTCCAAATTGCTCACCCAGTCTGCCACTTGTTCTTACTGTGGCCAGTCTGCCAGAAGCGATATGTCACTAGTTGTGTATCATAAAAGAGTCATCGTTTCTCCTCCTAGGGGTTATTCGAGATTACTTAATCCAAACCTCTAGTAACGAGGCATTGGCTACCTTAAGAGAGTCATAGTTACTCGTTACAATTGCTCACCCTGTCTGCCACTTTTTCTTACTGTGGCCAGTCTGCCAGAAGCGATATGTCACTCGTTGTGTATCTTAAGAGATTCATCGTTACTCCTTCCATAGGTTACTGGTATTCTCTGATTCAATACCTCTCGTGACGAAAAAGTCGCTATCTTAAGAGTGCAATACTTCTTCCTCCCAGTTGCTCACACAGTCTACTACTTTTTGTGTCGTTTTTGTCTGCCAGAAACTATAATTCACTAGTTGTGTATCATAAAGGAGTCAACGTTTCTCCTCCTAGGGGTTATTCGAGATTTCTTAATCCCAGCCCCCAGTAACGAGGCATTGGCTACCTTAAGAGAGTCATAGTTACTCGTCCCAATTGCTCACCCAGTTTGCCACTTTTTCTTACTGTGGCCAGTCTGCCAGAAGCGATATGTCACTCGTTGTGTATCTTAAGAGATTCATCGTTACTCCCTCCATAGGTTACTCGTATTCTCTGATTCAATACCTCTCGTGACGAAACATTGGCTTTCTTAATAGTGCCATACTTCATAGTCCCAGTTGCTCACACTGTTTCCTACTTTTTGTGTACTTGCCAGTCTGCCAGAAGCGATATGTCACTAGTTGTGTATCATAAAAGAGTCATCGTTTATCCTCCTAGGGGTTATTCGAGATATCTTAATCCAAACCCCTAGTAACGAGGCATTGGGTACCTTAAGAGAGTCATAGTTACTCGTCCCCATTGCTCACCCAGTCTGCCACTTTTTCTTACTGTGGCCAGTCTGCCAGAAGCGATATGTCACTAGTTGTGTATCATAAAAGAGTCATCGTTTCTCCTCCTAGGGGTTATTCGATATTTCTTAATCCAAACCCCTAGTAACGAGGCATTGGCTACCTTAAGAGAGTCATAGTTACTCGTCCCAATTGCTCACCCAGTCTGCCACTTTTTCTTACTGTGGCCAGTCTGCCAGAAGCGATATGTCACTCGTTGTGTATCTTAAGAGATTCATCGTTACTCCTTCCATAGGTTACTGGTATTCTCTGATTCAATACCTCTCGTGACGAAACATTGGCTTTCTTAATAGTGCCATACTTCTTAGTCCCAGTTGCTCACACTGTTTCCTACTTTTTGTGTACTTGCCAGTCAGCCAGAAGCGATATGTCACTAGTTGTGTATCATAAAAGAGTCATCGTTTCTCCTCGTAGGGGTTATTCGAGATTTCATAATCCAAACCCCTAGTAACGAAGCATTGGTACCTTAAGAGAGTCATAGTTACTCGTCCCCATTGCTCACCCAGTCTGCCACTTTTTCTTACTGTGGCCAGTCTGCCAGAAGCGATATGTCACTCGTTGTGTATCTTAAGATATTCATCGTTACTCCTTCCATAGGTTACTGGTATTCTCAGATTCAATACCTCTCGTGACGAAAAAGTCGCTATCTTAATAGTGCAATACTTCTTCCTCCCAGTTGCTCACACAGTCTACTACTTTTTGTGTCGTTTTTGTCTGCCAGAAACTATAATTCACTAGTTGTGTATCATAAAGGAGTCAACGTTTCTCCTCCTAGGGGTTATTCGAGATTTCTTAATCCCAGCCCCCAGTAACGAGGCATTGGCTACCTTAAGAGAGTCATAGTTACTCGTCCCAATTGCTCACCCAGTTTGCCACTTTTTCTTACTGTGGCCAGTCTGCCAGAAGCGATATGTCACTCGTTGTGTATCTTAAGAGATTCATCGTTACTCCCTCCATAGGTTACTCGTATTCTCTGATTCAATACCTCTCGTGACGAAACATTGGCTTTCTTAATAGTGCCATACTTCTTAGTCCCAGTTGCTCACACTGTTTCCTACTTTTTGTGTACTTGCCAGTCTGCCAGAAGCGATATGTCACTAGTTGTGTATCATAAAAGAGTCATCGTTTATCCTCCTAGGGGTTATTCGAGATTTCTTAATCCAAACCCCTAGTAACAAGGCATTGGGTACCTTAAGAGAGTCATAGTTACTCGTCCCCATTGCTCACCCAGTTTGCCACTTTTTCTTACTGTGGCCAGTCTGCCAGAAGCGATATGTCACTAGTTGTGTATCATAAATGAGTCATCGTTTCTCCTCCTAGGGGTTATTCGATATTTCTTAATCCAAACCCCTAGTGACGAGGCATTGGCTACCTTAAGAGAGAGGCATAGTTACTCGTCCCAATTGCTCACCCAGTCTGCCACTTTTTCTTACTGTGGCCAGTCTGCCAGAAGCGATATGTCACTCGTTGTGTATCTTAAGAGATTCATCGTTACTCCTTCCATAGGTTACTGGTATTCTCTGATTCAATACCTCTCGTGACGAAACATTGGCTTTCTTAATAGTGCCATACTTCTTAGTCCCAGTTGCTCACACTGTTTCCTACTTTTTGTGTACTTGCCAGTCAGCCAGAAGCGATATGTCACTAGTTGTGTATCATAAAAGAGTCATCGTTTCTCCTCGTAGGGGTTATTCGAGATTTCATAATCCAAACCCCTAGTAACGAAGCATTGGGTACCTTAAGAGAGTCATAGTTACTCGTCCCCATTGCTCACCCAGTCTGCCACTTTTTCTTACTGTGGCCAGTCTGCCAGAAGCGATATGTCACTCGTTGTGTATCTTATGATATTCATCGTTACTCCTTCCATAGGTTACTGGTATTCTCAGATTCAATACCTCTCGTGACGAAAAAGTCGCTATCTTAATAGTGCAATACTTCATCCTCCCAGTTGCTCACACAGTCTACTACTTTTTGTGTAGTTTTTGCCTGCCAGAAACTATAATTCACTAGTTGTGTATCATAAAAGAGTCATCGTTTCTCCTCCTAGGGGTTACCCGAGATTACTTAATCCAAACCTCTAGTAACGAGGCATTGGCTACCTTAAGAGAGTCATAGTTACTCGTCCCAATTGCTCACCCAGTCTGCACTTTTTCTTACTGTGGCCAGTCTGCCAGAAGCGATATGTCACTCGTTGTGTATCTTAAGAGATTCATCGTTACTCCCTCCATAGGTTACTCGTATTCTCTGATTCAATACCTCTCGTGACGAAACATTGGCTTTCTTAATAGTGCCATACTTCTTCCTCCCAGTTGCTCACACAGTTTACTACTTTTTGTGTACTTGCCAGTCTGCCAGATGCGATATGTCTTAGTTGTGTATCAAAAAAATGTCATCGTTTCACCTCCTAGGGATTATTCGAGATTTCTTAATCCAAACCCCTAGTAACGAGGCATTGGCTACCTTAAGAGAGTCATAGTTACTCGTCCAAATTGCTCACCCAGTCTGCCACTTGTTCTTACTGTGGCCAGTCTGCCAGAAGCGATATGTTACTAGTTGTGTATCATAAAAGAGTCATCGTTTCTCCTCCTAGGGGTTACCCGAGATTACTTAATCCAAACCTCTAGTAACGAGGCATTGGCTACCTTAAGAGAGTCATAGTTACTCGTCCCAATTGCTCACCCAGTCTGCACTTTTTCTTACTGTGGCCAGTCTGCCAGAAGCGATATGTCACTCGTTGTGTATCTTAAGAGATTCATCGTTACTCCCTCCATAGGTTACTCGTATTCTCTGATTCAATACCTCTCGTGACGAAACATTGGCTTTCTTAATAGTGCCATACTTCTTAGTCCCAGTTGCTCACACTGTTTCCTACTTTTTGTGTACTTGCCAGTCTGCCAGAAGCGATATGTCACTAGTTGTGTATCATAAAAGAGTCATCGTTTATCCTCCTAGGGGTTATTCGAGATATCTTAATCCAAACCCCTAGTAACGAGGCATTGGGTACCTTAAGAGAGTCATAGTTACTCGTCCCCATTGCTCACCCAGTCTGCCACTTTTTCTTACTGTGGCCAGTGTGCCAGAAGCGATATGTCACTAGTTGTGTATCATAAAAGAGTCATCGTTTCTCCTCCTAGGGGTTATTCGATATTTCTTAATCCAAACCCCTAGTAACGAGGCATTGGCTACCTTAAGAGAGTCATAGTTACTCGTCCCAATTGCTCACCCAGTCTGCCACTTTTTCTTACTGTGGCCAGTCTGCCAGAAGCGATATGTCACTCGTTGTGTATCTTAAGAGATTCATCGTTACTCCTTCCATAGGTTACTGGTATTCTCTGATTCAATACCTCTCGTGACGAAACATTGGCTTTCTTAATAGTGCCATACTTCTTAGTCCCAGTTGCTCACACTGTTTCCTACTTTTTGTGTACTTGCCAGTCAGCCAGAAGCGATATGTCACTAGTTGTGTATCATAAAAGAGTCATCGTTTCTCCTCGTAGGGGTTATTCGAGATTTCATAATCCAAACCCCTAGTAACGAAGCATTGGGTACCTTAAGAGAGTCATAGTTACTCGTCCCCATTGCTCACCCAGTCTGCCACTTTTTCTTACTGTGGCCAGTCTGCCAGAAGCGATATGTCACTCGTTGTGTATCTTAAGATATTCATCGTTACTCCTTCCATAGGTTACTGGTATTCTCAGATTCAATACCTCTCGTGACGAAAAAGTCGCTATCTTAATAGTGCAATACTTCATCCTCCCAGTTGCTCACACAGTCTACTACTTTTTGTGTAGTTTTTGCCTGCCAGAAACTATAATTCACTAGTTGTGTATCATAAAAGAGTCAACGTTTCTCCTCCTAGGGGTTATTCGAGATTTCTTAATCCAAACCCCTAGTAACGAGGCATTGGCTACCTTAAGAGAGTCATAGTTACTCGTCCCAATTGCTCACCCAGTCTGCCACTTTTTCTTACTGTGGCCAGTCTGCCAGAAGCGATATGTCACTCGTTGTGTATCTTAAGAGATTCATCGTTACTCCCTCCATAGGAAACTCGTATTCTCTGATTCAATACCTCTCGTGACGAAACATTGGCTTTCTTAATAGTGCCATACTTCTTCCTCCCAGTTGCTCACACAGTTTACTACTTTTTGTGTACTTGCCAGTCTGCCAGATGCGATATGTCACTAGTTGTGTATCAAAAAAATGTCATCGTTTCACCTCCTAGGGATTATTCGAGATTTCTTAATCCAAACCCCTAGTAACGAGGCATTGGCTACCTTAAGAGAGTCATAGTTACTCGTCCAAATTGCTCACCCAGTCTGCCACTTGTTCTTACTGTGGCCAGTCTGCCAGAAGCGATATGTCACTAGTTGTGTATCATAAAAGAGTCATCGTTTCTCCTCCTAGGGGTTATTCGAGATTACTTAATCCAAACCTCTAGTAACGAGGCATTGGCTACCTTAAGAGAGTCATAGTTACTCGTTACAATTGCTCACCCTGTCTGCCACTTTTTCTTACTGTGGCCAGTCTGCCAGAAGCGATATGTCACTCGTTGTGTATCTTAAGAGATTCATCGTTACTCCTTCCATAGGTTACTGGTATTCTCTGATTCAATACCTCTCGTGACGAAAAAGTCGCTATCTTAAGAGTGCAATACTTCTTCCTCCCAGTTGCTCACACAGTCTACTACTTTTTGTGTCGTTTTTGTCTGCCAGAAACTATAATTCACTAGTTGTGTATCATAAAGGAGTCAACGTTTCTCCTCCTAGGGGTTATTCGAGATTTCTTAATCCCAGCCCCCAGTAACGAGGCATTGGCTACCTTAAGAGAGTCATAGTTACTCGTCCCAATTGCTCACCCAGTTTGCCACTTTTTCTTACTGTGGCCAGTCTGCCAGAAGCGATATGTCACTCGTTGTGTATCTTAAGAGATTCATCGTTACTCCCTCCATAGGTTACTCGTATTCTCTGATTCAATACCTCTCGTGACGAAACATTGGCTTTCTTAATAGTGCCATACTTCATAGTCCCAGTTGCTCACACTGTTTCCTACTTTTTGTGTACTTGCCAGTCTGCCAGAAGCGATATGTCACTAGTTGTGTATCATAAAAGAGTCATCGTTTATCCTCCTAGGGGTTATTCGAGATATCTTAATCCAAACCCCTAGTAACGAGGCATTGGGTACCTTAAGAGAGTCATAGTTACTCGTCCCCATTGCTCACCCAGTCTGCCACTTTTTCTTACTGTGGCCAGTCTGCCAGAAGCGATATGTCACTAGTTGTGTATCATAAAAGAGTCATCGTTTCTCCTCCTAGGGGTTATTCGATATTTCTTAATCCAAACCCCTAGTAACGAGGCATTGGCTACCTTAAGAGAGTCATAGTTACTCGTCCCAATTGCTCACCCAGTCTGCCACTTTTTCTTACTGTGGCCAGTCTGCCAGAAGCGATATGTCACTCGTTGTGTATCTTAAGAGATTCATCGTTACTCCTTCCATAGGTTACTGGTATTCTCTGATTCAATACCTCTCGTGACGAAACATTGGCTTTCTTAATAGTGCCATACTTCTTAGTCCCAGTTGCTCACACTGTTTCCTACTTTTTGTGTACTTGCCAGTCAGCCAGAAGCGATATGTCACTAGTTGTGTATCATAAAAGAGTCATCGTTTCTCCTCGTAGGGGTTATTCGAGATTTCATAATCCAAACCCCTAGTAACGAAGCATTGGTACCTTAAGAGAGTCATAGTTACTCGTCCCCATTGCTCACCCAGTCTGCCACTTTTTCTTACTGTGGCCAGTCTGCCAGAAGCGATATGTCACTCGTTGTGTATCTTAAGATATTCATCGTTACTCCTTCCATAGGTTACTGGTATTCTCAGATTCAATACCTCTCGTGACGAAAAAGTCGCTATCTTAATAGTGCAATACTTCTTCCTCCCAGTTGCTCACACAGTCTACTACTTTTTGTGTCGTTTTTGTCTGCCAGAAACTATAATTCACTAGTTGTGTATCATAAAGGAGTCAACGTTTCTCCTCCTAGGGGTTATTCGAGATTTCTTAATCCCAGCCCCCAGTAACGAGGCATTGGCTACCTTAAGAGAGTCATAGTTACTCGTCCCAATTGCTCACCCAGTTTGCCACTTTTTCTTACTGTGGCCAGTCTGCCAGAAGCGATATGTCACTCGTTGTGTATCTTAAGAGATTCATCGTTACTCCCTCCATAGGTTACTCGTATTCTCTGATTCAATACCTCTCGTGACGAAACATTGGCTTTCTTAATAGTGCCATACTTCTTAGTCCCAGTTGCTCACACTGTTTCCTACTTTTTGTGTACTTGCCAGTCTGCCAGAAGCGATATGTCACTAGTTGTGTATCATAAAAGAGTCATCGTTTATCCTCCTAGGGGTTATTCGAGATTTCTTAATCCAAACCCCTAGTAACAAGGCATTGGGTACCTTAAGAGAGTCATAGTTACTCGTCCCCATTGCTCACCCAGTTTGCCACTTTTTCTTACTGTGGCCAGTCTGCCAGAAGCGATATGTCACTAGTTGTGTATCATAAATGAGTCATCGTTTCTCCTCCTAGGGGTTATTCGATATTTCTTAATCCAAACCCCTAGTGACGAGGCATTGGCTACCTTAAGAGAGAGGCATAGTTACTCGTCCCAATTGCTCACCCAGTCTGCCACTTTTTCTTACTGTGGCCAGTCTGCCAGAAGCGATATGTCACTCGTTGTGTATCTTAAGAGATTCATCGTTACTCCTTCCATAGGTTACTGGTATTCTCTGATTCAATACCTCTCGTGACGAAACATTGGCTTTCTTAATAGTGCCATACTTCTTAGTCCCAGTTGCTCACACTGTTTCCTACTTTTTGTGTACTTGCCAGTCAGCCAGAAGCGATATGTCACTAGTTGTGTATCATAAAAGAGTCATCGTTTCTCCTCGTAGGGGTTATTCGAGATTTCATAATCCAAACCCCTAGTAACGAAGCATTGGGTACCTTAAGAGAGTCATAGTTACTCGTCCCCATTGCTCACCCAGTCTGCCACTTTTTCTTACTGTGGCCAGTCTGCCAGAAGCGATATGTCACTCGTTGTGTATCTTATGATATTCATCGTTACTCCTTCCATAGGTTACTGGTATTCTCAGATTCAATACCTCTCGTGACGAAAAAGTCGCTATCTTAATAGTGCAATACTTCATCCTCCCAGTTGCTCACACAGTCTACTACTTTTTGTGTAGTTTTTGCCTGCCAGAAACTATAATTCACTAGTTGTGTATCATAAAAGAGTCAACGTTTCTCCTCCTAGGGGTTATTCGAGATTTCTTAATCCAAACCCCTAGTAACGAGGCATTGGCTACCTTAAGAGAGTCATAGTTACTCGTCCCAATTGCTCACCCAGTCTGCCACTTTTTCTTACTGTGGCCAGTCTGCCAGAAGCGATATGTCACTCGTTGTGTATCTTAAGAGATTCATCGTTACTCCCTCCATAGGTTACTCGTATTCTCTGATTCAATACCTCTCGTGACGAAACATTGGCTTTCTTAATAGTGCCATACTTCTTCCTCCCAGTTGCTCACACAGTTTACTACTTTTTGTGTACTTGCCAGTCTGCCAGATGCGATATGTCACTAGTTGTGTATCAAAAAAATGTCATCGTTTCACCTCCTAGGGATTATTCGAGATTTCTTAATCCAAACCCCTAGTAACGAGGCATTGGCTACCTTAAGAGAGTCATAGTTACTCGTCCCAATTGCTCACCCAGTCTGCCACTTTTTCTTACTGTGGCCAGTCTGCCAGAAGCGATATGTCACTCGTTGTGTATCTTAAGAGATTCATCGTTACTCCCTCCATAGGTTACTCGTATTCTCTGATTCAATACCTCTCGTGACGAAACATTGGCTTTCTTAATAGTGCCATACTTCTTCCTCCCAGTTGCTCACACAGTTTACTACTTTTTGTGTACTTGCCAGTCTGCCAGAAGCGATATGTCACTAGTTGTGTATCATAAAAGAGTCATCGTTTATCCTCCTAGGGGTTATTCGAGATTTCTTAATCCAAACCCCTAGTAACAAGGCATTGGGTACCTTAAGAGAGTCATAGTTACTCGTCCCCATTGCTCACCCAGTTTGCCACTTTTTCTTACTGTGGCCAGTCTGCCAGAAGCGATATGTCACTAGTTGTGTATCATAAATGAGTCATCGTTTCTCCTCCTAGGGGTTATTCGATATTTCTTAATCCAAACCCCTAGTGACGAGGCATTGGCTACCTTAAGAGAGAGGCATAGTTACTCGTCCCAATTGCTCACCCAGTCTGCCACTTTTTCTTACTGTGGCCAGTCTGCCAGAAGCGATATGTCACTCGTTGTGTATCTTAAGAGATTCATCGTTACTCCTTCCATAGGTTACCGGTATTCTCTCATTCAATACCTCTCGTGACGAAACATTGGCTTTCTTAATAGTGCCATACTTCTTAGTCCCAGTTGCTCACACTGTTTCCTACTTTTTGTGTACTTGCCAGTCAGCCAGAAGCGATATGTCACTAGTTGTGTATCATAAAAGAGTCATCGTTTCTCCTCGTAGGGGTTATTCGAGATTTCATAATCCAAACCCCTAGTAACGAAGCATTGGGTACCTTAAGAGAGTCATAGTTACTCGTCCCCATTGCTCACCCAGTCTGCCACTTTTTCTTACTGTGGCCAGTCTGCCAGAAGCGATATGTCACTCGTTGTGTATCTTATGATATTCATCGTTACTCCTTCCATAGGTTACTGGTATTCTCAGATTCAATACCTCTCGTGACGAAAAAGTCGCTATCTTAATAGTGCAATACTTCATCCTCCCAGTTGCTCACACAGTCTACTACTTTTTGTGTAGTTTTTGCCTGCCAGAAACTATAATTCACTAGTTGTGTATCATAAAAGAGTCATCGTTTCTCCTCCTAGGGGTTACCCGAGATTACTTAATCCAAACCTCTAGTAACGAGGCATTGGCTACCTTAAGAGAGTCATAGTTACTCGTCCCAATTGCTCACCCAGTCTGCACTTTTTCTTACTGTGGCCAGTCTGCCAGAAGCGATATGTCACTCGTTGTGTATCTTAAGAGATTCATCGTTACTCCCTCCATAGGTTACTCGTATTCTCTGATTCAATACCTCTCGTGACGAAACATTGGCTTTCTTAATAGTGCCATACTTCTTCCTCCCAGTTGCTCACACAGTTTACTACTTTTTGTGTACTTGCCAGTCTGCCAGATGCGATATGTCACTAGTTGTGTATCAAAAAAATGTCATCGTTTCACCTCCTAGGGATTATTCGAGATTTCTTAATCCAAACCCCTAGTAACGAGGCATTGGCTACCTTAAGAGAGTCATAGTTACTCGTCCAAATTGCTCACCCAGTCTGCCACTTGTTCTTACTGTGGCCAGTCTGCCAGAAGCGATATGTTACTAGTTGTGTATCATAAAAGAGTCATCGTTTCTCCTCCTAGGGGTTACCCGAGATTACTTAATCCAAACCTCTAGTAACGAGGCATTGGCTACCTTAAGAGAGTCATAGTTACTCGTCCCAATTGCTCACCCAGTCTGCACTTTTTCTTACTGTGGCCAGTCTGCCAGAAGCGATATGTCACTCGTTGTGTATCTTAAGAGATTCATCGTTACTCCCTCCATAGGTTACTCGTATTCTCTGATTCAATACCTCTCGTGACGAAACATTGGCTTTCTTAATAGTGCCATACTTCTTAGTCCCAGTTGCTCACACTGTTTCCTACTTTTTGTGTACTTGCCAGTCTGCCAGAAGCGATATGTCACTAGTTGTGTATCATAAAAGAGTCATCGTTTATCCTCCTAGGGGTTATTCGAGATATCTTAATCCAAACCCCTAGTAACGAGGCATTGGGTACCTTAAGAGAGTCATAGTTACTCGTCCCCATTGCTCACCCAGTCTGCCACTTTTTCTTACTGTGGCCAGTGTGCCAGAAGCGATATGTCACTAGTTGTGTATCATAAAAGAGTCATCGTTTCTCCTCCTAGGGGTTATTCGATATTTCTTAATCCAAACCCCTAGTAACGAGGCATTGGCTACCTTAAGAGAGTCATAGTTACTCGTCCCAATTGCTCACCCAGTCTGCCACTTTTTCTTACTGTGGCCAGTCTGCCAGAAGCGATATGTCACTCGTTGTGTATCTTAAGAGATTCATCGTTACTCCTTCCATAGGTTACTGGTATTCTCTGATTCAATACCTCTCGTGACGAAACATTGGCTTTCTTAATAGTGCCATACTTCTTAGTCCCAGTTGCTCACACTGTTTCCTACTTTTTGTGTACTTGCCAGTCAGCCAGAAGCGATATGTCACTAGTTGTGTATCATAAAAGAGTCATCGTTTCTCCTCGTAGGGGTTATTCGAGATTTCATAATCCAAACCCCTAGTAACGAAGCATTGGGTACCTTAAGAGAGTCATAGTTACTCGTCCCCATTGCTCACCCAGTCTGCCACTTTTTCTTACTGTGGCCAGTCTGCCAGAAGCGATATGTCACTCGTTGTGTATCTTAAGATATTCATCGTTACTCCTTCCATAGGTTACTGGTATTCTCAGATTCAATACCTCTCGTGACGAAAAAGTCGCTATCTTAATAGTGCAATACTTCATCCTCCCAGTTGCTCACACAGTCTACTACTTTTTGTGTAGTTTTTGCCTGCCAGAAACTATAATTCACTAGTTGTGTATCATAAAAGAGTCAACGTTTCTCCTCCTAGGGGTTATTCGAGATTTCTTAATCCAAACCCCTAGTAACGAGGCATTGGCTACCTTAAGAGAGTCATAGTTACTCGTCCCAATTGCTCACCCAGTCTGCCACTTTTTCTTACTGTGGCCAGTCTGCCAGAAGCGATATGTCACTCGTTGTGTATCTTAAGAGATTCATCGTTACTCCCTCCATAGGAAACTCGTATTCTCTGATTCAATACCTCTCGTGACGAAACATTGGCTTTCTTAATAGTGCCATACTTCTTCCTCCCAGTTGCTCACACAGTTTACTACTTTTTGTGTACTTGCCAGTCTGCCAGATGCGATATGTCACTAGTTGTGTATCAAAAAAATGTCATCGTTTCACCTCCTAGGGATTATTCGAGATTTCTTAATCCAAACCCCTAGTAACGAGGCATTGGCTACCTTAAGAGAGTCATAGTTACTCGTCCAAATTGCTCACCCAGTCTGCCACTTGTTCTTACTGTGGCCAGTCTGCCAGAAGCGATATGTCACTAGTTGTGTATCATAAAAGAGTCATCGTTTCTCCTCCTAGGGGTTATTCGAGATTACTTAATCCAAACCTCTAGTAACGAGGCATTGGCTACCTTAAGAGAGTCATAGTTACTCGTTACAATTGCTCACCCTGTCTGCCACTTTTTCTTACTGTGGCCAGTCTGCCAGAAGCGATATGTCACTCGTTGTGTATCTTAAGAGATTCATCGTTACTCCTTCCATAGGTTACTGGTATTCTCTGATTCAATACCTCTCGTGACGAAAAAGTCGCTATCTTAAGAGTGCAATACTTCTTCCTCCCAGTTGCTCACACAGTCTACTACTTTTTGTGTCGTTTTTGTCTGCCAGAAACTATAATTCACTAGTTGTGTATCATAAAGGAGTCAACGTTTCTCCTCCTAGGGGTTATTCGAGATTTCTTAATCCCAGCCCCCAGTAACGAGGCATTGGCTACCTTAAGAGAGTCATAGTTACTCGTCCCAATTGCTCACCCAGTTTGCCACTTTTTCTTACTGTGGCCAGTCTGCCAGAAGCGATATGTCACTCGTTGTGTATCTTAAGAGATTCATCGTTACTCCCTCCATAGGTTACTCGTATTCTCTGATTCAATACCTCTCGTGACGAAACATTGGCTTTCTTAATAGTGCCATACTTCATAGTCCCAGTTGCTCACACTGTTTCCTACTTTTTGTGTACTTGCCAGTCTGCCAGAAGCGATATGTCACTAGTTGTGTATCATAAAAGAGTCATCGTTTATCCTCCTAGGGGTTATTCGAGATATCTTAATCCAAACCCCTAGTAACGAGGCATTGGGTACCTTAAGAGAGTCATAGTTACTCGTCCCCATTGCTCACCCAGTCTGCCACTTTTTCTTACTGTGGCCAGTCTGCCAGAAGCGATATGTCACTAGTTGTGTATCATAAAAGAGTCATCGTTTCTCCTCCTAGGGGTTATTCGATATTTCTTAATCCAAACCCCTAGTAACGAGGCATTGGCTACCTTAAGAGAGTCATAGTTACTCGTCCCAATTGCTCACCCAGTCTGCCACTTTTTCTTACTGTGGCCAGTCTGCCAGAAGCGATATGTCACTCGTTGTGTATCTTAAGAGATTCATCGTTACTCCTTCCATAGGTTACTGGTATTCTCTGATTCAATACCTCTCGTGACGAAACATTGGCTTTCTTAATAGTGCCATACTTCTTAGTCCCAGTTGCTCACACTGTTTCCTACTTTTTGTGTACTTGCCAGTCAGCCAGAAGCGATATGTCACTAGTTGTGTATCATAAAAGAGTCATCGTTTCTCCTCGTAGGGGTTATTCGAGATTTCATAATCCAAACCCCTAGTAACGAAGCATTGGTACCTTAAGAGAGTCATAGTTACTCGTCCCCATTGCTCACCCAGTCTGCCACTTTTTCTTACTGTGGCCAGTCTGCCAGAAGCGATATGTCACTCGTTGTGTATCTTAAGATATTCATCGTTACTCCTTCCATAGGTTACTGGTATTCTCAGATTCAATACCTCTCGTGACGAAAAAGTCGCTATCTTAATAGTGCAATACTTCTTCCTCCCAGTTGCTCACACAGTCTACTACTTTTTGTGTCGTTTTTGTCTGCCAGAAACTATAATTCACTAGTTGTGTATCATAAAGGAGTCAACGTTTCTCCTCCTAGGGGTTATTCGAGATTTCTTAATCCCAGCCCCCAGTAACGAGGCATTGGCTACCTTAAGAGAGTCATAGTTACTCGTCCCAATTGCTCACCCAGTTTGCCACTTTTTCTTACTGTGGCCAGTCTGCCAGAAGCGATATGTCACTCGTTGTGTATCTTAAGAGATTCATCGTTACTCCCTCCATAGGTTACTCGTATTCTCTGATTCAATACCTCTCGTGACGAAACATTGGCTTTCTTAATAGTGCCATACTTCTTAGTCCCAGTTGCTCACACTGTTTCCTACTTTTTGTGTACTTGCCAGTCTGCCAGAAGCGATATGTCACTAGTTGTGTATCATAAAAGAGTCATCGTTTATCCTCCTAGGGGTTATTCGAGATTTCTTAATCCAAACCCCTAGTAACAAGGCATTGGGTACCTTAAGAGAGTCATAGTTACTCGTCCCCATTGCTCACCCAGTTTGCCACTTTTTCTTACTGTGGCCAGTCTGCCAGAAGCGATATGTCACTAGTTGTGTATCATAAATGAGTCATCGTTTCTCCTCCTAGGGGTTATTCGATATTTCTTAATCCAAACCCCTAGTGACGAGGCATTGGCTACCTTAAGAGAGAGGCATAGTTACTCGTCCCAATTGCTCACCCAGTCTGCCACTTTTTCTTACTGTGGCCAGTCTGCCAGAAGCGATATGTCACTCGTTGTGTATCTTAAGAGATTCATCGTTACTCCTTCCATAGGTTACTGGTATTCTCTGATTCAATACCTCTCGTGACGAAACATTGGCTTTCTTAATAGTGCCATACTTCTTAGTCCCAGTTGCTCACACTGTTTCCTACTTTTTGTGTACTTGCCAGTCAGCCAGAAGCGATATGTCACTAGTTGTGTATCATAAAAGAGTCATCGTTTCTCCTCGTAGGGGTTATTCGAGATTTCATAATCCAAACCCCTAGTAACGAAGCATTGGGTACCTTAAGAGAGTCATAGTTACTCGTCCCCATTGCTCACCCAGTCTGCCACTTTTTCTTACTGTGGCCAGTCTGCCAGAAGCGATATGTCACTCGTTGTGTATCTTATGATATTCATCGTTACTCCTTCCATAGGTTACTGGTATTCTCAGATTCAATACCTCTCGTGACGAAAAAGTCGCTATCTTAATAGTGCAATACTTCATCCTCCCAGTTGCTCACACAGTCTACTACTTTTTGTGTAGTTTTTGCCTGCCAGAAACTATAATTCACTAGTTGTGTATCATAAAAGAGTCAACGTTTCTCCTCCTAGGGGTTATTCGAGATTTCTTAATCCAAACCCCTAGAAACGAGGCATTGGCTACCTTAAGAGAGTCATAGTTACTCGTCCCAATTGCTCACCCAGTCTGCCACTTTTTCTTACTGTGGCCAGTCTGCCAGAAGCGATATGTCACTCGTTGTGTATCTTAAGAGATTCATCGTTACTCCCTCCATAGGTTACTCGTATTCTCTGATTCAATACCTCTCGTGACGAAACATTGGCTTTCTTAATAGTGCCATACTTCTTCCTCCCAGTTGCTCACACAGTTTACTACTTTTTGTGTACTTGCCAGTCTGCCAGATGCGATATGTCACTAGTTGTGTATCAAAAAAATGTCATCGTTTCACCTCCTAGGGATTATTCGAGATTTCTTAATCCAAACCCCTAGTAACGAGGCATTGGCTACCTTAAGAGAGTCATAGTTACTCGTCCAAATTGCTCACCCAGTCTGCCACTTGTTCTTACTGTGGCCAGTCTGCCAGAAGCGATATGTTACTAGTTGTGTATCATAAAAGAGTCATCGTTTCTCCTCCTAGGGGTTACCCGAGATTACTTAATCCAAACCTCTAGTAACGAGGCATTGGCTACCTTAAGAGAGTCATAGTTACTCGTTACAATTGCTCACCCTGTCTGCCACTTTTTCTTACTGTGGCCAGTCTGCCAGAAGCGATATGTCACTCGTAGTGTATCTTAAGAGATTCATCGTTACTCCTTCCATAGGTTACTGGTATTCTCTGATTCAATACCTCTCGTGACGAAAAAGTCGCTATCTTAATAGTGCAATACTTCTTCCTCCCAGTTGCTCACACAGTCTACTACTTTTTGTGTCGTTTTTGTCTGCCAGAAACTATAATTCACTAGTTGTGTATCATAAAGGAGTCAACGTTTCTCCTCCTAGGGGTTATTCGAGATTTCTTAATCCCAACCCCCAGTAACGAGGCATTGGCTACCTTAAGAGAGTCATAGTTACTCGTCCCAATTGCTCACCCAGTTTGCCACTTTTTCTTACTGTGGCCAGTCTGCCAGAAGCGATATGTCACTCGTTGTGTATCTTAAGAGATTCATCGTTACTCCCTCCATAGGTTACTCGTATTCTCTGATTCAATACCTCTCGTGACGAAACATTGGCTTTCTTAATAGTGCCATACTTCTTAGTCCCAGTTGCTCACACTGTTTCCTACTTTTTGTGTACTTGCCAGTCTGCCAGAAGCGATATGTCACTAGTTGTGTATCATAAAAGAGTCATCGTTTATCCTCCTAGGGGTTATTCGAGATTTCTTAATCCAAACCCCAAGTAACGAGGCATTGGGTACCTTAAGAGAGTCATAGTTACTCGTCCCCATTGCTCACCCAGTTTGCCACTTTTTCTTACTGTGGCCAGTCTGCCAGAAGCGATATGTCACTAGTTGTGTATCATAAATGAGTCATCGTTTCTCCTCCTAGGGGTTATTCGATATTTCTTAATCCAAACCCCTAGTAACGAGGCATTGGCTACCTTAAGAGAGTCATAGTTACTCGTCCCAATTGCTCACCCAGTCTGCCACTTTTTCTTACTGTGGCCAGTCTGCCAGAAGCGATATGTCACTCGTTGTGTGTCTCAAGAGATTCATCGTTACTCCTTCCATAGGTTACTGGTATTCTCTCATTCAATACCTCTCGTGACGAAAAAGTCGCTATCTTAATAGTGCAATACTTCTTCCTTCCAGTTGCTCACACTATCTACTACGTTTTGTGTAGTTTTTGTCTGCCAGAAACTATAATTCACTAGTTGTGTATCATAAAAGTGTCATCGTTTCTCCTCCTAGGGGTTATTCGAGATTTCTTAATCCAAACCTCTAGTAACGAGGCATTGGCTACCTTAAGAGAGTCATAGTTACTCGTTACAATTGCTCACCCTGTCTGCCACTTTTTCTTACTGTGGCCAGTCTGCCAGAAGCGATATGTCACTCGTTGTGTATCTTAAGAGATTCATCGTTACTCCTTGCATAGGTTACTGGTATTCTCTGATTCAATACCTCCCGTGACGAAAAAGTCGCTATCTTAATTGTGCAATACTTCTTCCTCCCAGTTGCTCACACTGTTTCCTACTTTTTGTGTACTTGCCAGTCTGCCAGAAGCGATATGTCACTAGTTGTGTATCATAAAAGAGTCATCGTTTCTCCTCCTAGGGGTTATTCGAGATTACTTAATCCAAACCTCTAGTAACGAGGCATTGGCTACCTTAAGAGAGTCATAGTTACTCGTTACAATTGCTCACCCTGTCTGCCACTTTTTCTTACTGTGGCCAGTCTGCCAGAAGCGATATGTCACTCGTTGTGTATCTTAAGAGATTCATCGTTACTCCTTCCATAGGTTACTGGTATTCTCTGATTCAATACCTCTCGTGACGAAACATTGGCTTTCTTAATAGTGCCATACTTCTTAGTCCCAGTTGCTCACACTTTTTCCTACTTTTTGTGTACTTGCCTGTCTGCCAGAAGCGATATGTCACTAGTTGTGTATCATAAAAGAGTCATCGTTTCTCCTCGTAGGGGTTATTCGAGATTTCTTAATCCAAACCCCTAGTAACGAAGCATTGGGTACCTTAAGAGAGTGATAGTTACTCGTCCCCATTGCTCACCCAGTCTGCCACTTTTTCTTACTGTGGCCAGTCTGCCAGAAGCGATATGTCACTCGTTGTGTATCTTAAGATATTCATCGTTACTCCTTCCATAGGTTACTGGTATTCTCAGATTCAATACCTCTCGTGACGAAAAAGTCGCTATCTTAATAGTGCAATACTTCATCCTCCCAGTTGCTCACACAGTCTACTACTTTTTGTGTAGTTTTTGTCTGCCAGAAACAATAATTCACTAGTTGTGTATCATAAAGGAGTCAACGTTTCTCCTCCTAGGGGTTATTCGAGATTTCTTAATCCAAACCCCTAGTAACGAGGCATTGGCTACCTTAAGAGAGTCATAGTTACTCGTCCCAATTGCTCACCCAGTCTGCCACTTTTTCTTACTGTGGCCAGTCTGCCAGAAGCGATATGTCACTCGTTGTGTATCTTAAGAGATTCATCGTTACTCCCTCCATAGGTTACTCGTATTCTCTGATTCAATACCTCTCGTGACGAAACATTGGCTTTCTTAATAGTGCCATACTTCTTCCTCCCAGTTGCTCACACAGTTTACTACTTTTTGTGTACTTGCCAGTCTGCCAGAAGCGATATGTCACTAGTTGTGTATCAAAAAAGAGTCATCGATTCACCTCCTAGGGATTATTCGAGATTTCTTAATCCAAACCCCTAGTAACGAGGCATTGGCTACCTTAAGAGAGGCATAGTTACTCGTCCAAATTGCTCACCCAGTCTGCCACTTGTTCTTACTGTGGCCAGTCTGCCAGAAGCGATATGTCACTAGTTGTGTATCATAAAAGAGTCATCGTTTCTCCTCCTAGGGGTTATTCGAGATTACTTAATCCAAACCCCTAGTAACGAGGCATTGGCTACCTTAAGAGAGTCATAGTTACTCGTTACAATTGCTCACCCTGTCTGCCACATTTTCTTACTGTGGCCAGTCTGCCAGAAGCGATATGTCACTCGTTGTGTATCTGAAGAGATTCATCGATACTCCTTCCATAGGTTACTGGTATTCTCTGATTCAATACCTCTCGTGACGAAAAAGTCGCTATTTTAATAGTGCAATACTACTTCCTCCCATTTGCTCACACTATCTACTACGTTTTGTGTAGTTTTTGTCTGCCAGAAACTATAATTCACTAGTTGTGTATCATAAAAGTGTCATCGTTTCTCCTCCTAGCGGTTATTCGAGATTTCTTAATCCAAACCCCTAGTAACGAGGCATTGGCTACCTTAAGAGAGTCATAGTTACTCGTCCCAATTGCTCACCCAGTTTGCCACTTTTTCTTACTGTGGCCAGTCTGCCAGAAGCGATATGTCACTCGTTGTGTATCTTAAGAGATTCATCGTTACTCCCTCCATAGGTTACTCGTATTCTCTGATTCAATACCTCTCGTGACGAAACATTGGCTTTCTTAATAGTGCCATACTTCTTAGTCCCAGTTGCTCACACTGTTTCCTACTTTTTGTGTACTTGCCAGTCTGCCAGAAGCGATATGTCACTAGTTGTGTATCATAAAAGGGTCATCGTTTCTCCTTCTAGGGGTTAGTCGAGATTTCTTAATCCAAACCCGTAGTAACGAGGCATTGGGTACCTTAAGAGAGTCATAGTTACTCGTCCCCATTGCTAGCCAAGTCTGCCAATTTTTCTTACTGTGGCCAGTCTGCCAGAAGCGATATGTCACTCGTTGTGTATCTTAAGAGATTCATCGTTACTCCTTCCATAGGTTACTGGTATTCTCTGATTCAATACCTCTCGTGACGAAAAAGGCGCTATCTTAATAGTGCAATACTTCTTGCTCCCAGTTGCTCACACAGTCTACTACTTTTTGTGTAGTTTTTGTCTGCCAGAAACTATAATTCACTAGTTGTCTATCATAAAGGAGTCAACGATTCTCCTCCGAGGGGTTATTCGAGATTTCTTAATCCAAACCCCTAGTAACGAGGCATTGGCTACCTTAAGAGAGTCATAGTTGCTCGTCAAAATTGCTCACCCAGTCTGCCACTTTTTCTTACTGTGGCCAGTCTGCCAGAAGCGATATGTCACTCGTTATGTATCTTAAGAGATTCATCGTTACTCCTTCCATAGCTTACTGGTATTCTCTGATTCAATACCTCTCGTGACGAAAAAGTCGCTATCTTAGTAGTGCAATACTTCTTCCTCCCAGTTGCTCACACTGTTTCCTACTTTTTGTGTACTTGCCAGTCTGCCAGAAGAGATATGTCACTAGTTGTGTATCATAAAAGAGTCATCGTTTCTCCTCCTAGGGGTTATTCGAGATTTCTTAATCCAAACCCCTAGTAACGAGGCATTGGCTACCTTAAGAGAGTCATAGTTACTCGTCCCAATTGCTCACCCAGTCTGCCACTTTTTCTTACTGTGGCCAGTCTGCCAGAAGCGATATGTCACTCGTTGTGTATCTTAAGAGATTCATCGTTACTCCCTCCATAGGTTACTCGTATTCTCTGATTCAATACCTCTCGTGACGAAACATTGGCTTTCTTAATAGTGCCATACTTCTTCCTCCCAGTTGCTCACACAGTTTACTACTTTTTGTGTACTTGCCAGTCTGCCAGATGCGATATGTCACTAGTTGTGTATCAAAAAAATGTCATCGTTTCACCTCCTAGGGATTATTCGAGATTTCTTAATCCAAACCCCTAGTAACGAGGCATTGGCTACCTTAAGAGAGTCATAGTTACTCGTCCAAATTGCTCACCCAGTCTGCCACTTGTTCTTACTGTGGCCAGTCTGCCAGAAGCGATATGTTACTAGTTGTGTATCATAAAAGAGTCATCGTTTCTCCTCCTAGGGGTTACCCGAGATTACTTAATCCAAACCTCTAGTAACGAGGCATTGGCTACCTTAAGAGAGTCATAGTTACTCGTTACAATTGCTCACCCTGTCTGCCACTTTTTCTTACTGTGGCCAGTCTGCCAGAAGCGATATGTCACTCGTAGTGTATCTTAAGAGATTCATCGTTACTCCTTCCATAGGTTACTGGTATTCTCTGATTCAATACCTCTCGTGACGAAAAAGTCGCTATCTTAATAGTGCAATACTTCTTCCTCCCAGTTGCTCACACAGTCTACTACTTTTTGTGTCGTTTTTGTCTGCCAGAAACTATAATTCACTAGTTGTGTATCATAAAGGAGTCAACGTTTCTCCTCCTAGGGGTTATTCGAGATTTCTTAATCCCAACCCCCAGTAACGAGGCATTGGCTACCTTAAGAGAGTCATAGTTACTCGTCCCAATTGCTCACCCAGTTTGCCACTTTTTCTTACTGTGGCCAGTCTGCCAGAAGCGATATGTCACTCGTTGTGTATCTTAAGAGATTCATCGTTACTCCCTCCATAGGTTACTCGTATTCTCTGATTCAATACCTCTCGTGACGAAACATTGGCTTTCTTAATAGTGCCATACTTCTTAGTCCCAGTTGCTCACACTGTTTCCTACTTTTTGTGTACTTGCCAGTCTGCCAGAAGCGATATGTCACTAGCTGTGTATCATAAAAGAGTCATCGTTTATCCTCCTAGGGGTTATTCGAGATTTCTTAATCCAAACCCCAAGTAACGAGGCATTGGGTACCTTAAGAGAGTCATAGTTACTCGTCCCCATTGCTCACCCAGTTTGCCACTTTTTCTTACTGTGGCCAGTCTGCCAGAAGCGATATGTCACTAGTTGTGTATCATAAATGAGTCATCGTTTCTCCTCCTAGGGGTTATTCGATATTTCGTAATCCAAACCCCTAGTAACGAGGCATTGGCTACCTTAAGAGAGTCATAGTTACTCGTCCCAATTGCTCACCCAGTCTGCCACTTTTTCTTACTGTGGCCAGTCTGCCAGAAGCGATATGTCACTCGTTGTGTGTCTCAAGAGATTCATCGTTACTCCTTCCATAGGTTACTGGTATTCTCTCATTCAATACCTCTCGTGACGAAAAAGTCGCTATCTTAATAGTGCAATACTTCTTCCTCCCAGTTGCTCACACTATCTACTACGTTTTGTGTAGTTTTTGTCTGCCAGAAACTATAATTCACTAGTTGTGTATCATAAAAGTGTCATCGTTTCTCCTCCTAGGGGTTATTCGAGATTTCTTAATCCAAACCTCTAGTAACGAGGCATTGGCTACCTTAAGAGAGTCATAGTTACTCGTTACAATTGCTCACCCTGTCTGCCACTTTTTCTTACTGTGGCCAGTCTGCCAGAAGCGATATGTCACTCGTTGTGTATCTTAAGAGATTCATCGTTACTCCTTGCATAGGTTACTGGTATTCTCTGATTCAATACCTCCCGTGACGAAAAAGTCGCTATCTTAATAGTGCAATACTTCTTCCTCCCAGTTGCTCACACTGTTTCCTACTTTTTGTGTACTTGCCAGTCTGCCAGAAGCGATATGTCACTAGTTGTGTATCATAAAAGAGTCATCGTTTCTCCTCCTAGGGGTTATTCGAGATTACTTAATCCAAACCTCTAGTAACGAGGCATTGGCTACCTTAAGAGAGTCATAGTTACTCGTTACAATTGCTCACCCTGTCTGCCACTTTTTCTTACTGTGGCCAGTCTGCCAGAAGCGATATGTCACTCGTTGTGTATCTTAAGAGATTCATCGTTACTCCTTCCATAGGTTACTGGTATTCTCTGATTCAATACCTCTCGTGACGAAACATTGGCTTTCTTAATAGTGCCATACTTCTTAGTCCCAGTTGCTCACACTTTTTCCTACTTTTTGTGTACTTGCCTGTCTGCCAGAAGCGATATGTCACTAGTTGTGTATCATAAAAGAGTCATCGTTTCTCCTCCTAGGGGTTATTCGAGATTTCTTAATCCAAACCCCTAGTAACGAAGCATTGGGTACCTTAAGAGAGTGATAGTTACTCGTCCCCATTGCTCACCCAGTCTGCCACTTTTTCTTACTGTGGCCAGTCTGCCAGAAGCGATATGTCACTCGTTGTGTATCTTAAGATATTCATCGTTACTCCTTCCATAGGTTACTGGTATTCTCAGATTCAATACCTCTCGTGACGAAAAAGTCGCTATCTTAATAGTGCAATACTTCATCCTCCCAGTTGCTCACACAGTCTACTACTTTTTGTGTAGTTTTTGTCTGCCAGAAACAATAATTCACTAGTTGTGTATCATAAAGGAGTCAACGTTTCTCCTCCTAGGGGTTATTCGAGATTTCTTAATCCAAACCCCTAGTAACGAGGCATTGGCTACCTTAAGAGAGTCATAGTTACTCGTCCCAATTGCTCACCCAGTCTGCCACTTTTTCTTACTGTGGCCAGTCTGCCAGAAGCGATATGTCACTCGTTGTGTATCTTAAGAGATTCATCGTTACTCCTCCATAGGTTACTCGTATTCTCTGATTCAATACCTCTCGTGACGAAACATTGGCTTTCTTAATAGTGCCATAATTCTTCCTCCCAGTTGCTCACACAGTTTACTACTTTTTGTGTACTTGCCAGTCTGCCAGAAGCGATATGTCACTAGTTGTGTATCAAAAAAGAGTCATCGATTCACCTCCTAGGGATTATTCGAGATTTCTTAATCCAAACCCCTAGTAACGAGGCATTGGCTACCTTAAGAGAGGCATAGTTACTCGTCCAAATTGCTCACCCAGTCTGCCACTTGTTCTTACTGTGGCCAGTCTGCCAGAAGCGATATGTCACTAGTTGTGTATCATAAAAGAGTCATCGTTTCTCCTCCTAGGGGTTATTCGAGATTACTTAATCCAAACCCCTAGTAACGAGGCATTGGCTACCTTAAGAGAGTCATAGTTACTCGTTACAATTGCTCACCCTGTCTGCCACTTTTTCTTACTGTGGCCAGTCTGCCAGAAGCGATATGTCACTCGTTGTGTATCTGAAGAGATTCATCGATACTCCTTCCATAGGTTACTGGTATTCTCTGATTCAATACCTCTCGTGACGAAAAAGTCGCTATTTTAATAGTGCAATACTACTTCCTCCCATTTGCTCACACTATCTACTACGTTTTGTGTAGTTTTTGTCTGCCAGAAACTATAATTCACTAGTTGTGTATCATAAAAGTGTCATCGTTTCTCCTCCTAGCGGTTATTCGAGATTTCTTAATCCAAACCCCTAGTAACGAGGCATTGGCTACCTTAAGAGAGTCATAGTTACTCGTCCCAATTGCTCACCCAGTCTGCCACTTTTTCTTACTGTGGCCAGTCTGCCAGAAGCGATATGTCACTCGTTGTGTATCTTAAGAGATTCATCGTTACTCCCTCCATAGGTTACTCGTATTCTCTGATTCAATACCTCTCGTGACGAAACATTGGCTTTCTTAATAGTGCCATACTTCTTAGTCCCAGTTGCTCACACTGTTTCCTACTTTTTGTGTACTTGCCAGTCTGCCAGAAGCGATATGTCACTAGTTGTGTATCATAAAAGGGTCATCGTTTCTCCTTCTAGGGGTTAGTCGAGATTTCTTAATCCAAACCCGTAGTAACGAGGCATTGGGTACCTTAAGAGAGTCATAGTTACTCGTCCCCATTGCTAGCCAAGTCTGCCACTTTTTCTTACTGTGGCCAGTCTGCCAGAAGCGATATGTCACTCGTTGTGTATCTTAAGAGATTCATCGTTACTCCTTCCATAGGTTACTGGTATTCTCTGATTCAATACCTCTCGTGACGAAAAAGGCGCTATCTTAATAGTGCAATACTTCTTGCTCCCAGTTGCTCACACAGTCTACTACTTTTTGTGTAGTTTTTGTCTGCCAGAAACTATAATTCACTAGTTGTCTATCATAAAGGAGTCAACGATTCTCCTCCGAGGGGTTATTCGAGATTTCTTAATCCAAACCCCTAGTAACGAGGCATTGGCTACCTTAAGAGAGTCATAGTTGCTCGTCAAAATTGCTCACCCAGTCTGCCACTTTTTCTTACTGTGGCCAGTCTGCCAGAAGCGATATGTCACTCGTTATGTATCTTAAGAGATTCATCGTTACTCCTTCCATAGCTTACTGGTATTCTCTGATTCAATACCTCTCGTGACGAAAAAGTCGCTATCTTAGTAGTGCAATACTTCTTCCTCCCAGTTGCTCACACTGTTTCCTACTTTTTGTGTACTTGCCAGTCTGCCAGAAGAGATATGTCACTAGTTGTGTATCATAAAAAAGTCATCGTTTCTCCTCCTAGGGGTTATTCGAGATTTCTTAATCCAAACCCCTAGTAACGAGGCATTGGCTACCTTAAGAGAGTCATAGTTACTCGTCCCAATTGCTCACCCAGTCTGCCACTTTTTCTTACTGTGGCCAGTCTGCCAGAAGCGATATGTCACTCGTTGTGTATCTTAAGAGATTCATCGTTACTCCCTCCATAGGTTACTCGTATTCTCTGATTCAATACCTCTCGTGACGAAACATTGGCTTTCTTAATAGTGCCATACTTCTTCCTCCCAGTTGCTCACACAGTTTACTACTTTTTGTGTACTTGCCAGTCTGCCAGATGCGATATGTCACTAGTTGTGTATCAAAAAAATGTCATCGTTTCACATCCTAGGGATTATTCGAGATTTCTTAATCCAAACCCCTAGTAACGAGGCATTGGCTACCTTAAGAGAGTCATAGTTACTCGTCCAAATTGCTCACCCAGTCTGCCACTTGTTCTTACTGTGGCCAGTCTGCCCTAAGCGATATGTTACTAGTTGTGTATCATAAAAGAGTCATCGTTTCTCCTCCTAGGGGTTATTCGAGATTACTTAATCCAAACCTCTAGTAACGAGGCATTGGCTACCTTAAGAGAGTCATAGTTACTCGTTACAATTGCTCACCCTGTCTGCCACTTTTTCTTACTGTGGTCAGTCTGCCAGAAGCGATATGTCACTCGTTGTGTATCTTAAGAGATTCATCGTTACTCCTTCCATAGGTTACTGGTATTCTCTGATTCAATACCTCTCGTGACGAAAAAGTCGCTATTTTAATAGTGCAATACTTCTTCCTCCCAGTTGCTCACACAGTCTACTACTTTTTGTGTCGTTTTTGTCTGCCAGAAACTATAATTCACTAGTTGTGTATCATAAAGGAGTCAACGTTTCTCCTCCTAGGGGTTATTCGAGATTTCTTAATCCCAACCCCCAGTAACGAGGCATTGGCTACCTTAAGAGAGTCATAGTTACTCGTCCCAATTGCTCACCCAGTTTTCCACTTTTTCTTACTGTGGCCAGTCTGCCAGAAGCGATATGTCACTCGTTGTGTATCTTAAGAGATTCATCGTTACTCCCTCCATAGGTTACTCGTATTCTCTGATTCAATACCTCTCGTGACGAAACATTGGCTTTCTTAATAGTGCCATACTTCTTAGTCCCAGTTGCTCACACTGTTTCCTACTTTTTGTGTACTTGCCAGTCTGCCAGAAGCGATATGTCACTAGTTGTGTATCATAAAAGAGTCATCGTTTATCCTCCTAGGGGTTATTCGAGATTTCTTAATCCAAACCCCAAGTAACGAGGCATTGGGTACCTTAAGAGAGTCATAGTTACTCGTCCCCATTGCTCACCCAGTTTGCCACTTTTTCTTACTGTGGCCAGTCTGCCAGAAGCGATATGTCACTAGTTGTGTATCATAAATGAGTCATCGTTTCTCCTCCTAGGGGTTATTCGATATTTCTTAATCCAAACCCCTAGTAACGAGGCATTGGCTACCTTAAGAGAGTCATAGTTACTCGTCCCAATTGCTCACCCAGTCTGCCACTTTTTCTTACTGTGGCCAGTCTGCCAGAAGCGATATGTCACTCGTTGTGTGTCTCAAGAGATTCATCGTTACTCCTTCCATAGAACACGCGATCTAGTGTATTCAATACCTCTCGTGACGAAAAAGTCGCTATCTTAATAGTGCAATACTTCTTCCTCCCAGTTGCTCACACTATCTACTACGTTTTGTGTAGTTTTTGTCTGCCAGAAACTATAATTCACTAGTTGTGTATCATAAAAGTGTCATCGTTTCTCCTCCTAGGGGTTATTCGAGATTTCTTAATCCAAACCTCTAGTAACGAGGCATTGGCTACCTTAAGAGAGTCATAGTTACTCGTTACAATTGCTCACCCTGTCTGCCACTTTTTCTTACTGTGGCCAGTCTGCCAGAAGCGATATGTCACTCGTTGTGTATCTTAAGAGATTCATCGTTACTCCTTGCATAGGTTACTGGTATTCTCTGATTCAATACCTCCCGTGACGAAAAAGTCGCTATCTTAATAGTGCAATACTTCTTCCTCCCAGTTGCTCACACTGTTTCCTACTTTTTGTGTACTTGCCAGTCTGCCAGAAGCGATATGTCACTAGTTGTGTATCATAAAAGAGTCATCGTTTCTCCTCCTAGGGGTTATTCGAGATTACTTAATCCAAACCTCTAGTAACGAGGCATTGGCTACCTTAAGAGAGTCATAGTTACTCGTTACAATTGCTCACCCTGTCTGCCACTTTTTCTTACTGTGGCCAGTCTGCCAGAAGCGATATGTCACTCGTTGTGTATCTTAAGAGATTCATCGTTACTCCTCCATAGGTTACTCGTATTCTCTGATTCAATACCTGTCGTGACGAAACATTGGCTTTCTTAATAGTGCCATACTTCTTCCTCCCAGTTGCTCACACAGTTTACTACTTTTTGTGTACTTGCCAGTCTGCCAGAAGCGATATGTCACTAGTTGTGTATCAAAAAAGAGTCATCGATTCACCTCCTAGGGATTATTCGAGATTTCTTAATCCAAACCCCTAGTAACGAGGCATTGGCTACCTTAAGAGAGGCATAGTTACTCGTCCAAATTGCTCACCCAGTCTGCCACTTGTTCTTACTGTGGCCAGTCTGCCAGAAGCGATATGTCACTCGTTGTGTATCTTAAGATATTCATCGATACTCCTTCCATAGGTTACTGGTATTCTCTGATTCAATACCTCTCGTGACGAAAAAGTCGCTATTTTAATAGTGCAATACTACTTCCTCCCATTTGCTCACTCTATCTACTACGTTTTGTGTAGTTTTTGTCTGCCAGAAACTATAATTCACTAGTTGTGTATCATAAAAGTGTCATCGTTTCTCCTCCTAGCGGTTATTCGAGATTTCTTAATCCAAACCCCTAGTAACGAGGCATTGGCTACCTTAAGAGAGTCATAGTTACTCGTCCCAATTGCTCACCCAGTCTGCCACTTTTTTTACTGTGGCCAGTCTGCCAGAAGCGATATGTCACTCGTTGTGTATCTTAAGAGATTCATCGTTACTCCCTCCATAGGTTACTCGTATTCTCTGATTCAATACCTCTCGTGACGAAACATTGGCTTTCTTAATAGTGCCATACTTCTTAGTCCCAGTTGCTCACACTGTTTCCTACTTTTTGTGTACTTGCCAGTCTGCCAGAAGCGATATGTCACTAGTTGTGTATCATAAAAGAGTCATCGTTTCTCCTCCTAGGGGTTATTCGAGATTTCTTAATCCAAACCTCTAGTAACGAGGCATTGGCTACCTTAAGAGAGTCATAGTTACTCGTTACAATTGCTCACCCTGTCTGCCACTTTTTCTTACTGTGGCCAGTCTGCCAGAAGCGATATGTCACTCGTTGTGTATCTTAAGAGATTCATCGTTACTCCTTCCATAGGTTACTGGTATTCTCTGATTCAATACCTCTCGTGACGAAACATTGGCTTTCTTAATAGTGCCATACTTCTTAGTCCCAGTTGCTCACACTGTTTCCTACTTTTTGTGTACTTGCCAGTCTGCCAGAAGCGATATGTCACTAGTTGTGTATCATAAAAGAGTCATCGTTTCTCCTCCTAGGGGTTATTCGAGATTACTTAATCCAAACCTCTAGTAACGAGGCATTGGCTACCTTAAGAGAGTCATAGTTACTCGTCCCAATTGCTCACCCAGTCTGCCACTTTTTCTTACTGTGGCCAGTCTGCCAGAAGCGATATGTCACTCGTTGTGTATCTTAAGAGATTCATCGTTACTCCTCCATAGGTTACTCGTATTCTCTGATTCAATACCACTCGTGACGAAACATTGGCTTTCTTAATAGTGCCATACTTCTTCCTCCCAGTTGCTCACACAGTCTACTACTTTTTGTGTAGTTTTTGTCTGCCAGAAACAATAATTCACTAGTTGTGTATCATAAAGGAGTCAACGTTTCTCCTCCTAGGGGTTATTCGAGATTTCTTAATCCAAACCCCTAATAACGAGGCATTGGCTACCTTAAGAGAGTCATAGTTACTCGTCCCAATTGCTCACCCAGTCTGCCACTTTTTCTTACTGTGGCCAGTCTGCCAGAAGCGATATGTCACTCGTTGTGTATCTTAAGAGATTCATCGTTACTCCTCCATAGGTTACTCGTATTCTCTGATTCAATACCTCTCGTGACGAAACATTGGCTTTCTTAATAGTGCCATACTTCTTCCTCCCAGTTGCTCACACAGTTTACTACTTTTTGTGTACTTGCCAGTCTGCCAGAAGCGATATGTCACTAGTTGTGTATCAAAAAAGAGTCATCGATTCACCTCCTAGGGATTATTCGAGATTTCTTAATCCAAACCCCTAGTAACGAGGCATTGGCTACCTTAAGAGAGGCATAGTTACTCGTCCAAATTGCTCACCCAGTCTGCCACTTGTTCTTACTGTGGCCAGTCTGCCAGAAGCGATATGTCACTAGTTGTGTATCATAAAAGAGTCATCGTTTCTCCTCCTAGGGGTTATTCGAGATTACTTAATCCAAACTCCTAGTAACGAGGCATTGGCTACCTTAAGAGAGTCATAGTTACTCGTTCAATTGCTCACCCTGTCTGCCACTTTTTCTTACTGTGGCCAGTCTGCCAGAAGCGATATGTCACTCGTTGTGTATCTGAAGAGATTCATCGATACTCCTTCCATAGGTTACTGGTATTCTCTGATTCAATACCTCTCGTGACGAAAAAGTCGCTATTTTAATAGTGCAATACTACTTCCTCCCATTTGCTCACACTATCTACTACGTTTTGTGTAGTTTTTGTCTGCCAGAAACTATAATTCACTAGTTGTGTATCATAAAAGTGTCATCGTTTCTCCTCCTAGCGGTTATTCGAGATTTCTTAATCCAAACCCCTAGTAACGAGGCATTGGCTACCTTAAGAGAGTCATAGTTACTCGTCCCAATTGCTCACCCAGTCTGCCACTTTTTCTTACTGTGGCCAGTCTGCCAGAAGCGATATGTCACTCGTTGTGTATCTTAAGAGATTCATCGTTACTCCCTCCATAGGTTACTCGTATTCTCTGATTCAATACCTCTCGTGACGAAACATTGGCTTTCTTAATAGTGCCATATTTCTTAGTCCCAGTTGCTCACACTGTTTCCTACTTTTTGTGTACTTGCCAGTCTGCCAGAAGCGATATGTCACTAGTTGTGTATCATAAAAGGGTCATCGTTTCTCCTTCTAGGGGTTAGTCGAGATTTCTTAATCCAAACCCGTAGTAACGAGGCATTGGGTACCTTAAGAGAGTCATAGTTACTCGTCCCCATTGCTAGCCCAGTCTGCCACTTTTTCTTACTGTGGCCAGTCTGCCAGAAGCGATATGTCACTCGTTGTGTATCTTAAGAGATTCATCGTTACTCCTTCCATAGGTTACTGGTATTCTCTGATTCAATACCTCTCGTGACGAAAAAGGCGCTATCTTAATAGTGCAATACTTCTTGCTCCCAGTTGCTCACACAGTCTACTACTTTTTGTGTAGTTTTTGTCTGCCAGAAACTATAATTCACTAGTTGTCTATCATAAAGGAGTCAACGATTCTCCTCCGAGGGGTTATTCGAGATTTCTTAATCCAAACCCCTAGTAACGAGGCATTGGCTACCTTAAGAGAGTCATAGTTGCTCGTCAAAATTGCTCACCCAGTCTGCCACTTTTTCTTACTGTGGCCAGTCTGCCAGAAGCGATATGTCACTCGTTATGTATCTTAAGAGATTCATCGTTACTCCTTCCATAGCTTACTGGTATTCTCTGATTCAATACCTCTCGTGACGAAAAAGTCGCTATCTTAATAGTGCAATACTTCTTCCTCCCAGTTGCTCACACAGTCTACTACTTTTTGTGTCGTTTTTGTCTGCCAGAAACTATAATTCACTAGTTGTGTATCATAAAGGAGTCAACGTTTCTCCTCCTAGGGGTTATTCGAGATTTCTTAATCCCAACCCCCAGTAACGAGGCATTGGCTACCTTAAGAGAGTCATAGTTACTCGTCCCAATTACTCACCCAGTTTTCCACTTTTTCTTACTGTGGCCAGTCTGCCAGAAGCGATATGTCACTCGTTGTGTATCTTAAGAGATTCATCGTTACTCCCTCCATAGGTTACTCGTATTCTCTGATTCAATACCTCTCGTGACGAAACATTGGCTTTCTTAATAGTGCCATACTTCTTTGTCCCAGTTGCTCACACTGTTTCCTACTTTTTGTGTACTTGCCAGTCTGCCAGAAGCGATATGTCACTAGTTGTGTATCATAAAAGAGTCATCGTTTCTCCTCCTAGGGGTTATTCGAGATTTCTTAATCCAAACCTCTAGTAACGAGGCATTGGCTACCTTAAGAGAGTCATAGTTACTCGTTACAATTGCTCACCCTGTCTGCCACTTTTTCTTACTGTGGCCAGTCTGCCAGAAGCGATATGTCACACGTTGTGTATCTTAAGAGATTCATCGTTACTCCTTCCATAGGTTACTGGTATTCTCTGATTCAATACCTCTCGTGACGAAACATTGGCTTTCTTAATAGTGCCATACTTCTTAGTCCCAGTTGCTCACACTGTTTCCTACTTTTTGTGTACTTGCCAGTCTGCCAGAAGCGATATGTCACTAGTTGTGTATCATAAAAGAGTCATCGTTTCTCCTCCTAGGGGTTATTCGAGATTACTTAATCCAAACCTCTAGTAACGAGGCATTGGCTACCTTAAGAGAGTCATAGTTACTCGTTACAATTGCTCACCCTGTCTGCCACTTTTTCTTACTGTGGCCAGTCTGCCAGAAGCGATATGTCACTCGTTGTGTATCTTAAGAGATTCATCGTTACTCCTTCCATAGGTTACTGGTATTCTCTGATTCAATACCTCTCGTGACGAAACATTGGCTTTCTTAATAGTGCCATACTTCTTAGTCCCAGTTGCTCACACTGTTTCCTACTTTTTGTGTACTTGCCTGTCTGCCAGAAGCGATATGTCACTAGTTGTGTATCATAAAAGAGTCATCGTTTCTCCTCGTAGGGGTTATTCGAGATTTCTTAATCCAAACCCCTAGTAACGAAGCATTGGGTACCTTAAGAGAGTGATAGTTACTCGTCCCCATTGCTCACCCAGTCTGCCACTTTTTCTTACTGTGGCCAGTCTGCCAGAAGCGATATGTCACTCGTTGTGTATCTTAAGATATTCATCGTTACTCCTTCCATATTTTACTGGTATTCTCAGATTCAATACCTCTCGTGACGAAAAAGTCGCTATCTTAATAGTGCAATACTTCATCCTCCCAGTTGCTCACACAGTCTACTACTTTTTGTGTAGTTTTTGTCTGCCAGAAACAATAATTCACTAGTTGTGTATCATAAAGGAGTCAACGTTTCTCCTCCTAGGGGTTATTCGAGATTTCTTAATCCAAACCCCTAGTAACGAGGCATTGGCTACCTTAAGAGAGTCATAGTTACTCGTCCCAATTGCTCACCCAGTCTGCCACTTTTTCTTACTGTGGCCAGTCTGCCAGAAGCGATATGTCACTCGTTGTGTATCTTAAGAGATTCATCGTTACTCCTCCATAGGTTACTCGTATTCTCTGATTCAATACCTCTCGTGACGAAACATTGGCTTTCTTAATAGTGCCATACTTCTTCCTCCCAGTTGCTCACACAGTTTACTACTTTTTGTGTACTTGCCAGTCTGCCAGAAGCGATATGTCACTAGTTGTGTATCAAAAAAGAGTCATCGATTCACCTCCTAGGGATTATTCGAGATTTCTTAATCCAAACCCCTAGTAACGAGGCATTGGCTACCTTAAGAGAGGCATAGTTACTCGTCCAAATTGCTCACCCAGTCTGCCACTTGTTCTTACTGTGGCCAGTCTGCCAGAAGCGATATGTCACTAGTTGTGTATCATAAAAGAGTCATCGTTTCTCCTCCTAGGGGTTATTCGAGATTTCTTAATCCAAACCTCTAGTAACGAGGCATTGGCTACCTTAAGAGAGTCATAGTTACTCGTTACAATTGCTCACCCTGTCTGCCACTTTTTCTTACTGTGGCCAGTCTGCCAGAAGCGATATGTCACTCGTTGTGTATCTTAAGAGATTCATCGTTACTCCTTCCATAGGTTACTGGTATTCTCTGATTCAATACCTCTCGTGACGAAACATTGGCTTTCTTAATAGTGCCATACTTCTTAGTCCCAGTTGCTCACACTGTTTCCTACTTTTTGTGTACTTGCCAGTCTGCCAGAAGCGATATGTCACTAGTTGTGTATCATAAAAGAGTCATCGTTTCTCCTCCTAGGGGTTATTCGAGATTACTTAATCCAAACCTCTAGTAACGAGGCATTGGCTACCTTAAGAGAGTCATAGTTACTCGTTACAATTGCTCACCCTGTCTGCCACTTTTTCTTACTGTGGCCAGTCTGCCAGAAGCGATATGTCACTCGTTGTGTATCTTAAGAGATTCATCGTTACTCCTTCCATAGGTTACTGGTATTCTCTGATTCAATACCTCTCGTGACGAAACATTGGCTTTCTTAATAGTGCCATACTTCTTAGTCCCAGTTGCTCACACTGTTTCCTACTTTTTGTGTACTTGCCTGTCTGCCAGAAGCGATATGTCACTCGTTGTGTATCAAAAAAGAGTCATCGATTCACCTCCTAGGGATTATTCGAGATTTCTTAATCCAAACCCCTAGTAACGAGGCATTGGCTACCTTAAGAGAGGCATAGTTACTCGTCCAAATTGCTCACCCAGTCTGCCACTTGTTCTTACTGTGGCCAGTCTGCCAGAAGCGATATGTCACTAGTTGTGTATCATAAAAGAGTCATCGTTTCTCCTCCTAGGGGTTATTCGAGATTACTTAATCCAAACCCCTAGTAACGAGGCATTGGCTACCTTAAGAGAGTCATAGTTACTCGTTACAATTGCTCACCCTGTCTGCCACTTTTTCTTACTGTGGCCAGTCTGCCAGAAGCGATATGTCACTCGTTGTGTATCTGAAGAGATTCATCGATACTCCTTCCATAGGTTACTGGTATTCTCTGATTCAATACCTCTCGTGACGAAAAAGTCGCTATTTTAATAGTGCAATACTACTTCCTCCCATTTGCTCACACTATCTACTACGTTTTGTGTAGTTTTTGTCTGCCAGAAACTATAATTCACTAGTTGTGTATCATAAAAGTGTCATCGTTTCTCCTCCTAGCGGTTATTCGAGATTTCTTAATCCAAACCCCTAGTAACGAGGCATTGGCTACCTTAAGAGAGTCATAGTTACTCGTCCCAATTGCTCACCCAGTCTGCCACTTTTTCTTACTGTGGCCAGTCTGCCAGAAGCGATATGTCACTCGTTGTGTATCTTAAGAGATTCATCGTTACTCCCTCCATAGGTTACTCGTATTCTCTGATTCAATACCTCTCGTGACGAAACATTGGCTTTCTTAATAGTGCCATACTTCTTAGTCCCAGTTGCTCACACTGTTTCCTACTTTTTGTGTACTTGCCAGTCTGCCAGAAGCGATATGTCACTAGTTGTGTATCATAAAAGGGTCATCGTTTCTCCTTCTAGGGGTTAGTCGAGATTTCTTAATCCAAACCCGTAGTAACGAGGCATTGGGTACCTTAAGAGAGTCATAGTTACTCGTCCCCATTGCTAGCCCAGTCTGCCACTTTTTCTTACTGTGGCCAGTCTGCCAGAAGCGATATGTCACTCGTTGTGTATCTTAAGAGATTCATCGTTACTCCTTCCATAGGTTACTGGTATTCTCTGATTCAATACCTCTCGTGACGAAAAAGGCGCTATCTTAATAGTGCAATACTTCTTGCTCCCAGTTGCTCACACAGTCTACTACTTTTTGTGTAGTTTTTGTCTGCCAGAAACTATAATTCACTAGTTGTCTATCATAAAGGAGTCAACGATTCTCCTCCGAGGGGTTATTCGAGATTTCTTAATCCAAACCCCTAGTAACGAGGCATTGGCTACCTTAAGAGAGTCATAGTTGCTCGTCAAAATTGCTCACCCAGTCTGCCACTTTTTCTTACTGTGGCCAGTCTTCCAGAAGCGATATGTCACTCGTTATGTATCTTAAGAGATTCATCGTTACTCCTTCCATAGCTTACTGGTATTCTCTGATTCAATACCTCTCGTGACGAAAAAGTCGCTATCTTAGTAGTGCAATACTTCTTCCTCCCAGTTGCTCACACTGTTTCCTACTTTTTGTGTACTTGCCAGTCTGCCAGAAGAGATATGTCACTAGTTGTGTATCATAAAAGAGTCATCGTTTCTCCTCCTAGGGGTTATTCGAGATTTCTTAATCCAAACCCCTAGTAACGAGGCATTGGCTACCTTAAGAGAGTCATAGTTACTCGTCCCAATTGCTCACCCAGTCTGCCACTTTTTCTTACTGTGGCCAGTCTGCCAGAAGCGATATGTCACTCGTTGTGTATCTTAAGAGATTCATCGTTACTCCCTCCATAGGTTACTCGTATTCTCTGATTCAATACCTCTCGTGACGAAACATTGGCTTTCTTAATAGTGCCATACTTCTTCCTCCCAGTTGCTCACACAGTTTACTACTTTTTGTGTACTTGCCAGTCTGCCAGAAGCGATATGTCACTAGTTGTGTATCAAAAAAGAGTCATCGATTCACCTCCTAGGGATTATTCGAGATTTCTTAATCCAAACCCCTAGTAACGAGGCATTGGCTACCTTAAGAGAGGCATAGTTACTCGTCCAAATTGCTCACCCAGTCTGCCACTTGTTCTTACTGTGGCCAGTCTGCCAGAAGCGATATGTCACTAGTTGTGTATCATAAAAGAGTCATCGTTTCTCCTCCTAGGGGTTATTCGAGATTTCTTAATCCAAACCTCTAGTAACGAGGCATTGGCTACCTTAAGAGAGTCATAGTTACTCGTTACAATTGCTCACCCTGTCTGCCACTTTTTCTTACTGTGGCCAGTCTGCCAGAAGCGATATGTCACTCGTTGTGTATCTTAAGAGATTCATCGTTACTCCTTCCATAGGTTACTGGTATTCTCTGATTCAATACCTCTCGTGACGAAACATTGGCTTTCTTAATAGTGCCATACTTCTTAGTCCCAGTTGCTCACACTGTTTCCTACTTTTTGTGTACTTGCCAGTCTGCCAGAAGCGATATGTCACTAGTTGTGTATCATAAAAGAGTCATCGTTTCTCCTCCTAGGGGTTATTCGAGATTACTTAATCCAAACCTCTAGTAACGAGGCATTGGCTACCTTAAGAGAGTCATAGTTACTCGTTACAATTGCTCACCCTGTCTGCCACTTTTTCTTACTGTGGCCAGTCTGCCAGAAGCGATATGTCACTCGTTGTGTATCTTAAGAGATTCATCGTTACTCCTTCCATAGGTTACTGGTATTCTCTGATTCAATACCTCTCGTGACGAAACATTGGCTTTCTTAATAGTGCCATACTTCTTAGTCCCAGTTGCTCACACTGTTTCCTACTTTTTGTGTACTTGCCTGTCTGCCAGAAGCGATATGTCACTAGTTGTGTATCATAAAAGAGTCATCGTTTCTCCTCGTAGGGGTTATTCGAGATTTCTTAATCCAAACCCCTAGTAACGAAGCATTGGGTACCTTAAGAGAGTGATAGTTACTCGTCCCCATTGCTCACCCAGTGTGCCACTTTTTCTTACTGTGGCCAGTCTGCCAGAAGCGATATGTCACTCGTTGTGTATCTTAAGATATTCATCGTTACTCCTTCCATATTTTACTGGTATTCTCAGATTCAATACCTCTCGTGACGAAAAAGTCGCTATCTTAATAGTGCAATACTTCATCCTCCCAGTTGCTCACACAGTCTACTACTTTTTGTGTAGTTTTTGTCTGCCAGAAACAATAATTCACTAGTTGTGTATCATAAAGGAGTCAACGTTTCTCCTCCTAGGGGTTATTCGAGATTTCTTAATCCAAACCCCTAGTAACGAGGCATTGGCTACCTTAAGAGAGTCATAGTTACTCGTCCCAATTGCTCACCCAGTCTGCCACTTTTTCTTACTGTGGCCAGTCTGCCAGAAGCGATATGTCACTCGTTGTGTATCTTAAGAGATTCATCGTTACTCCTCCATAGGTTACTCGTATTCTCTGATTCAATACCTCTCGTGACGAAACATTGACTTTCTTAATAGTGCCATACTTCTTCCTCCCAGTTGCTCACACAGTTTACTACTTTTTGTGTACTTGCCAGTCTGCCAGAAGCGATATGTCACTAGTTGTGTATCAAAAAAGAGTCATCGATTCACCTCCTAGGGATTATTCGAGATTTCTTAATCCAAACCCCTAGTAACGAGGCATTGGCTACCTTAAGAGAGCATAGTTACTCGTCCAAATTGCTCACCCAGTCTGCCACTTGTTCTTACTGTGGCCAGTCTGCCAGAAGCGATATGTCACTAGTTGTGTATCATAAAAGAGTCATCGTTTCTCCTCCTAGGGGTTATTCGAGATTACTTAATCCAAAGCCCTAGTAACGAGGCATTGGCTACCTTAACAGAGTCATAGTTACTCGTTACAATTGCTCACCCTGTCTGCCACTTTTTCTTACTGTGGCCAGTCTGCCAGAAGCGATATGTCACTCGTTGTGTATCTGAAGAGATTCATCGATACTCCTTCCATAGGTTACTGGTATTCTCTGATTCAATACCTCTCGTGACGAAAAAGTCGCTATTTTAATAGTGCAATACTACTTCCTCCCATTTGCTCACACTATCTACTACGTTTTGTGTAGTTTTTGTCTGCCAGAAACTATAATTCACTAGTTGTGTATCATAAAAGTGTCATCGTTTCTCCTCCTAGCGGTTATTCGAGATTTCTTAATCCAAACCCCTAGTAACGAGGCATTGGCTACCTTAAGAGAGTCATAGTTACTCGTCCCAATTGCTCACCCAGTCTGCCACTTTTTCTTACTGTGGCCAGTCTGCCAGAAGCGATATGTCACTCGTTGTGTATCTTAAGAGATTCATCGTTACTCCCTCCATAGGTTACTCGTATTCTCTGATTCAATACCTATCGTGACGAAACATTGGCTTTCTTAATAGTGCCATACTTCTTAGTCCCAGTTGCTCACACTGTTTCCTACTTTTTGTGTACTTGCCAGTCTGCCAGAAGCGATATGTCACTAGTTGTGTATCATAAAAGGGTCATCGTTTCTCCTTCTAGGGGTTAGTCGAGATTTCTTAATCCAAACCCGTAGTAACGAGGCATTGGGTACCTTAAGAGAGTCATAGTTACTCGTCCCCATTGCTAGCCCAGTCTGCCACTTTTTCTTACTGTGGCCAGTCTGCCAGAAGCGATATGTCACTCGTTGTGTATCTTAAGAGATTCATCGTTACTCCTTCCATAGGTTACAGGTATTCTCTGATTCAATACCTCTCGTGACGAAAAAGGCGCTATCTTAATAGTGCAATACTTCTTGCTCCCAGTTGCTCACACAGTCTACTACTTTTTGTGTAGTTTTTGTCTGCCAGAAACTATAATTCACTAGTTGTCTATCATAAAGGAGTCAACGATTCTCCTCCGAGGGGTTATTCGAGATTTCTTAATCCAAACCCCTAGTAACGAGGCATTGGCTACCTTAAGAGAGTCATAGTTGCTCGTCAAAATTGCTCACCCAGTCTGCCACTTTTTCTTACTGTGGCCAGTCTGCCAGAAGCGATATGTCACTCGTTATGTATCTTAAGAGATTCATCGTTACTCCTTCCATAGCTTACTGGTATTCTCTGATTCAATACCTCTCGTGACGAAAAAGTCGCTATCTTAGTAGTGCAATACTTCTTCCTCCCAGTTGCTCACACTGTTTCCTACTTTTTGTGTACTTGCCAGTCTGCCAGAAGAGATATGTCACTAGTTGTGTATCATAAAAGAGTCATCGTTTCTCCTCCTAGGGGTTATTCGAGATTTCTTAATCCAAACCCCTAGTAACGAGGCATTGGCTACCTTAAGAGAGTCATAGTTACTCGTCCCAATTGCTCACCCAGTCTGCCACTTTTTCTTACTGTGGCCAGTCTGCCAGAAGCGATATGTCACTCGTTGTGTATCTTAAGAGATTCATCGTTACTCCCTCCATAGGTTACTCGTATTCTCTGATTCAATACCTCTCGTGACGAAACATTGGCTTTCTTAATAGTGCCATACTTCTTCCTCCCAGTTGCTCACACAGTTTACTACTTTTTGTGTACTTGCCAGTCTGCCAGATGCGATATGTCACTAGTTGTGTATCAAAAAAATGTCATCGTTTCACCTCCTAGGGATTATTCGAGATTTCTTAATCCAAACCCCTAGTAACGAGGCATTGGCTACCTTAAGAGAGTCATAGTTACTCGTCCAAATTGCTCACCCAGTCTGCCACTTGTTCTTACTGTGGCCAGTCTGCCCTAAGCGATATGTTACTAGTTGTGTATCATAAAAGAGTCATCGTTTCTCCTCCTAGGGGTTATTCGAGATTACTTAATCCAAACCTCTAGTAACGAGGCATTGGCTACCTTAAGAGAGTCATAGTTACTCGTTACAATTGCTCACCCTGTCTGCCACTTTTTCTTACTGTGGCCAGTCTGCCAGAAGCGATATGTCACTCGTTGTGTATCTTAAGAGATTCATCGTTACTCCTTCCATAGGTTACTGGTATTCTCTGACTCAATACCTCTCGTGACGAAAAAGTCGCTATTTTAATAGTGCAATACTTCTTCCTCCCAGTTGCTCACACAGTCTACTACTTTTTGTGTCGTTTTTGTCTGCCAGAAACTATAATTCACTAGTTGTGTATCATAAAGGAGTCAACGTTTCTCCTCCTAGGGGTTATTCGAGATTTCTTAATCCCAACCCCCAGTAACGAGGCATTGGCTACCTTAAGAGAGTCATAGTTACTCGTCCCAATTGCTCACCCAGTTTTCCACTTTTTCTTACTGTGGCCAGTCTGCCAGAAGCGATATGTCACTCGTTGTGTATCTTAAGAGATTCATCGTTACTCCCTCCATAGGTTACTCGTATTCTCTGATTCAATACCTCTCGTGACGAAACATTGGCTTTCTTAATAGTGCCATACTTCTTAGTCCCAGTTGCTCACACTGTTTCCTACTTTTTGTGTACTTGCCAGTCTGCCAGAAGCGATATGTCACTAGTTGTGTATCATAAAAGAGTCATCGTTTATCCTCCTAGGGGTTATTCGAGATTTCTTAATCCAAACCCCAAGTAACGAGGCATTGGGTACCTTAAGAGAGTCATAGTTACTCGTCCCCATTGCTCACCCAGTTTGCCACTTTTTCTTACTGTGGCCAGTCTGCCAGAAGCGATATGTCACTAGTTGTGTATCATAAATGAGTCATCGTTTCTCCTCCTAGGGGTTATTCGATATTTCTTAATCCAAACCCCTAGTAACGAGGCATTGGCTACCTTAAGAGAGTCATAGTTACTCGTCCCAATTGCTCACCCAGTCTGCCACTTTTTCTTACTGTGGCCAGTCTGCCAGAAGCGATATGTCACTCGTTGTGTGTCTCAAGAGATTCATCGTTACTCCTTCCATAGGTTACTGGTATTCTCTCATTCAATACCTCTCGTGACGAAAAAGTCGCTATCTTAATAGTGCAATACTTCTTCCTCCCAGTTGCTCACACTATCTACTACGTTTTGTGTAGTTTTTGTCTGCCAGAAACTATAATTCACTAGTTGTGTATCATAAAAGTGTCATCGTTTCTCCTCCTAGGGGTTATTCGAGATTTCTTAATCCAAACCTCTAGTAACGAGGCATTGGCTACCTTAAGAGAGTCATAGTTACTCGTTACAATTGCTCACCCTGTCTGCCACTTTTTCTTACTGTGGCCAGTCTGCCAGAAGCGATATGTCACTCGTTGTGTATCTTAAGAGATTCATCGTTACTCCTTGCATAGGTTACTGGTATTCTCTGATTCAATACCTCCCGTGACGAAAAAGTCGCTATCTTAATAGTGCAATACTTCTTCCTCCCAGTTGCTCACACTGTTTCCTACTTTTTGTGTACTTGCCAGTCTGCCAGAAGCGATATGTCACTAGTTGTGTATCATAAAAGAGTCATCGTTTCTCCTCCTAGGGGTTATTCGAGATTACTTAATCCAAACCTCTAGTAACGAGGCATTGGCTACCTTAAGAGAGTCATAGTTACTCGTTACAATTGCTCACCCTGTCTGCCACTTTTTCTTACTGTGGCCAGTCTGCCAGAAGCGATATGTCACTCGTTGTGTATCTTAAGAGATTCATCGTTACTCCTCCATAGGTTACTCGTATTCTCTGATTCAATACCTGTCGTGACGAAACATTGGCTTTCTTAATAGTGCCATACTTCTTCCTCCCAGTTGCTCACACAGTTTACTACTTTTTGTGTACTTGCCAGTCTGCCAGAAGCGATATGTCACTAGTTGTGTATCAAAAAAGAGTCATCGATTCACCTCCTAGGGATTATTCGAGATTTCTTAATCCAAACCCCTAGTAACGAGGCATTGGCTACCTTAAGAGAGGCATAGTTACTCGTCCAAATTGCTCACCCAGTCTGCCACTTGTTCTTACTGTGGCCAGTCTGCCAGAAGCGATATGTCACTCGTTGTGTATCTTAAGATATTCATCGATACTCCTTCCATAGGTTACTGGTATTCTCTGATTCAATACCTCTCGTGACGAAAAAGTCGCTATTTTAATAGTGCAATACTACTTCCTCCCATTTGCTCACACTATCTACTACGTTTTGTGTAGTTTTTGTCTGCCAGAAACTATAATTCACTAGTTGTGTATCATAAAAGTGTCATCGTTTCTCCTCCTAGCGGTTATTCGAGATTTCTTAATCCAAACCCCTAGTAACGAGGCATTGGCTACCTTAAGAGAGTCATAGTTACTCGTCCCAATTGCTCACCCAGTCTGCCACTTTTTTTACTGTGGCCAGTCTGCCAGAAGCGATATGTCACTCGTTGTGTATCTTAAGAGATTCATCGTTACTCCCTCCATAGGTTACTCGTATTCTCTGATTCAATACCTCTCGTGACGAAACATTGGCTTTCTTAATAGTGCCATACTTCTTAGTCCCAGTTGCTCACACTGTTTCCTACTTTTTGTGTACTTGCCAGTCTGCCAGAAGCGATATGTCACTAGTTGTGTATCATAAAAGAGTCATCGTTTCTCCTCCTAGGGGTTATTCGAGATTTCTTAATCCAAACCTCTAGTAACGAGGCATTGGCTACCTTAAGAGAGTCATAGTTACTCGTTACAATTGCTCACCCTGTCTGCCACTTTTTCTTACTGTGGCCAGTCTGCCAGAAGCGATATGTCACTCGTTGTGTATCTTAAGAGATTCATCGTTACTCCTTCCATAGGTTACTGGTATTCTCTGATTCAATACCTCTCGTGACGAAACATTGGCTTTCTTAATAGTGCCATACTTCTTAGTCCCAGTTGCTCACACTGTTTCCTACTTTTTGTGTACTTGCCAGTCTGCCAGAAGCGATATGTCACTAGTTGTGTATCATAAAAGAGTCATCGTTTCTCCTCCTAGGGGTTATTCGAGATTACTTAATCCAAACCTCTAGTAACGAGGCATTGGCTACCTTAAGAGAGTCATAGTTACTCGTCCCAATTGCTCACCCAGTCTGCCACTTTTTCTTACTGTGGCCAGTCTGCCAGAAGCGATATGTCACTCGTTGTGTATCTTAAGAGATTCATCGTTACTCCTCCATAGGTTACTCGTATTCTCTGATTCAATACCACTCGTGACGAAACATTGCCTTTCTTAATAGTGCCATACTTCTTCCTCCCAGTTGCTCACACAGTCTACTACTTTTTGTGTAGTTTTTGTCTGCCAGAAACAATAATTCACTAGTTGTGTATCATAAAGGAGTCAACGTTTCTCCTCCTAGGGGTTATTCGAGATTTCTTAATCCAAACCCCTAATAACGAGGCATTGGCTACCTTAAGAGAGTCATAGTTACTCGTCCCAATTGCTCACCCACTCTGCCACTTTTTCTTACTGTGGCCAGTCTGCCAGAAGCGATATGTCACTCGTTGTGTATCTTAAGAGATTCATCGTTACTCCTCCATAGGTTACTCGTATTCTCTGATTCAATACCTCTCGTGACGAAACATTGGCTTTCTTAATAGTGCCATACTTCTTCCTCCCAGTTGCTCACACAGTTTACTACTTTTTGTGTACTTGCCAGTCTGCCAGAAGCGATATGTCACTAGTTGTGTATCAAAAAAGAGTCATCGATTCACCTCCTAGGGATTATTCGAGATTTCTTAATCCAAACCCCTAGTAACGAGGCATTGGCTACCTTAAGAGAGGCATAGTTACTCGTCCAAATTGCTCACCCAGTCTGCCACTTGTTCTTACTGTGGCCAGTCTGCCAGAAGCGATATGTCACTAGTTGTGTATCATAAAAGAGTCATCGTTTCTCCTCCTAGGGGTTATTCGAGATTACTTAATCCAAACCCCTAGTAACGAGGCATTGGCTACCTTAAGAGAGTCATAGTTACTCGTTCAATTGCTCACCCTGTCTGCCACTTTTTCTTACTGTGGCCAGTCTGCCAGAAGCGATATGTCACTCGTTGTGTATCTGAAGAGATTCATCGATACTCCTTCCATAGGTTACTGGTATTCTCTGATTCAATACCTCTCGTGACGAAAAAGTCGCTATTTTAATAGTGCAATACTACTTCCTCCCATTTGCTCACACTATCTACTACGTTTTGTGTAGTTTTTGTCTGCCAGAAACTATAATTCACTAGTTGTGTATCATAAAAGTGTCATCGTTTCTCCTCCTAGCGGTTATTCGAGATTTCTTAATCCAAACCCCTAGTAACGAGGCATTGGCTACCTTAAGAGAGTCATAGTTACTCGTCCCAATTGCTCACCCAGTCTGCCACTTTTTCTTACTGTGGCCAGTCTGCCAGAAGCGATATGTCACTCGTTGTGTATCTTAAGAGATTCATCGTTACTCCCTCCATAGGTTACTCGTATTCTCTGATTCAATACCTCTCGTGACGAAACATTGGCTTTCTTAATAGTGCCATATTTCTTAGTCCCAGTTGCTCACACTGTTTCCTACTTTTTGTGTACTTGCCAGTCTGCCAGAAGCGATATGTCACTAGTTGTGTATCATAAAAGGGTCATCGTTTCTCCTTCTAGGGGTTAGTCGAGATTTCTTAATCCAAACCCGTAGTAACGAGGCATTGGGTACCTTAAGAGAGTCATAGTTACTCGTCCCCATTGCTAGCCCAGTCTGCCACTTTTTCTTACTGTGGCCAGTCTGCCAGAAGCGATATGTCACTCGTTGTGTATCTTAAGAGATTCATCGTTACTCCTTCCATAGGTTACTGGTATTCTCTGATTCAATACCTCTCGTGACGAAAAAGGCGCTATCTTAATAGTGCAATACTTCTTGCTCCCAGTTGCTCACACAGTCTACTACTTTTTGTGTAGTTTTTGTCTGCCAGAAACTATAATTCACTAGTTGTCTATCATAAAGGAGTCAACGATTCTCCTCCGAGGGGTTATTCGAGATTTCTTAATCCAAACCCCTAGTAACGAGGCATTGGCTACCTTAAGAGAGTCATAGTTGCTCGTCAAAATTGCTCACCCAGTCTGCCACTTTTTCTTACTGTGGCCAGTCTGCCAGAAGCGATATGTCACTCGTTATGTATCTTAAGAGATTCATCGTTACTCCTTCCATAGCTTACTGGTATTCTCTGATTCAATACCTCTCGTTACGAAAAAGTCGCTATCATAGTAGTGCAATACTTCTTCCTCCCAGTTGCTCACACTGTTTCCTACTTTTTGTGTACTTGCCAGTCTGCCAGAAGAGATATGTCACTAGTTGTGTATCATAAAAGAGCCATCGTTTCTCCTCCTAGGGGTTATTCGAGATTACTTAATCCAAACCTCTAGTAACGAGGCATTGGCTACCTTAAGAGAGTCATAGTTACTCGTTACAATTGCTCACCCTGTCTGCCACTTTTTCTTACTGTGGTCAGTCTGCCAGAAGCGATATGTCACTCGTTGTGTATCTTAAGAGATTCATCGTTACTCCTTCCATAGGTTACTGGTATTCTCTGATTCAATACCTCTCGTGACGAAAAAGTCGCTATCTTAATAGTGCAATACTTCTTCCTCCCAGTTGCTCACACAGTCTACTACTTTTTGTGTCGTTTTTGTCTGCCAGAAACTATAATTCACTAGTTGTGTATCATAAAGGAGTCAACGTTTCTCCTCCTAGGGGTTATTCGAGATTTCTTAATCCCAACCCCCAGTAACGAGGCATTGGCTACCTTAAGAGAGTCATAGTTACTCGTCCCAATTACTCACCCAGTTTTCCACTTTTTCTTACTGTGGCCAGTCTGCCAGAAGCGATATGTCACTCGTTGTGTATCTTAAGAGATTCATCGTTACTCCTTGCATAGGTTACTGGTATTCTCTGATTCAATACCTCCCGTGACGAAAAAGTCGCTATCTTAATAGTGCAATACTTCTTCCTCCCAGTTGCTCACACTGTTTCCTACTTTTTGTGTACTTGCCAGTCTGCCAGAAGCGATATGTCACTAGTTGTGTATCATAAAAGAGTCATCGTTTCTCCTCCTAGGGGTTATTCGAGATTACTTAATCCAAACCTCTAGTAACGAGGCATTGGCTACCTTAAGAGAGTCATAGTTACTCGTTACAATTGCTCACCCTGTCTGCCACTTTTTCTTACTGTGGCCAGTCTGCCAGAAGCGATATGTCACTCGTTGTGTATCTTAAGAGATTCATCGTTACTCCTCCATAGGTTACTCGTATTCTCTGATTCAATACCTGTCGTGACGAAACATTGGCTTTCTTAATAGTGCCATACTTCTTCCTCCCAGTTGCTCACACAGTTTACTACTTTTTGTGTACTTGCCAGTCTGCCAGAAGCGATATGTCACTAGTTGTGTATCAAAAAAGAGTCATCGATTCACCTCCTAGGGATTATTCGAGATTTCTTAATCCAAACCCCTAGTAACGAGGCATTGGCTACCTTAAGAGAGGCATAGTTACTCGTCCAAATTGCTCACCCAGTCTGCCACTTGTTCTTACTGTGGCCAGTCTGCCAGAAGCGATATGTCACTCGTTGTGTATCTTAAGATATTCATCGATACTCCTTCCATAGGTTACTGGTATTCTCTGATTCAATACCTCTCGTGACGAAAAAGTCGCTATTTTAATAGTGCAATACTACTTCCTCCCATTTGCTCACACTATCTACTACGTTTTGTGTAGTTTTTGTCTGCCAGAAACTATAATTCACTAGTTGTGTATCATAAAAGTGTCATCGTTTCTCCTCCTAGCGGTTATTCGAGATTTCTTAATCCAAACCCCTAGTAACGAGGCATTGGCTACCTTAAGAGAGTCATAGTTACTCGTCCCAATTGCTCACCCAGTCTGCCACTTTTTTTACTGTGGCCAGTCTGCCAGAAGCGATATGTCACTCGTTGTGTATCTTAAGAGATTCATCGTTACTCCCTCCATAGGTTACTCGTATTCTCTGATTCAATACCTCTCGTGACGAAACATTGGCTTTCTTAATAGTGCCATACTTCTTAGTCCCAGTTGCTCACACTGTTTCCTACTTTTTGTGTACTTGCCAGTCTGCCAGAAGCGATATGTCACTAGTTGTGTATCATAAAAGAGTCATCGTTTCTCCTCCTAGGGGTTATTCGAGATTTCTTAATCCAAACCTCTAGTAACGAGGCATTGGCTACCTTAAGAGAGTCATAGTTACTCGTTACAATTGCTCACCCTGTCTGCCACTTTTTCTTACTGTGGCCAGTCTGCCAGAAGCGATATGTCACTCGTTGTGTATCTTAAGAGATTCATCGTTACTCCTTCCATAGGTTACTGGTATTCTCTGATTCAATACCTCTCGTGACGAAACATTGGCTTTCTTAATAGTGCCATACTTCTTAGTCCCAGTTGCTCACACTGTTTCCTACTTTTTGTGTACTTGCCAGTCTGCCAGAAGCGATATGTCACTAGTTGTGTATCATAAAAGAGTCATCGTTTCTCCTCCTAGGGGTTATTCGAGATTACTTAATCCAAACCTCTAGTAACGAGGCATTGGCTACCTTAAGAGAGTCATAGTTACTCGTCCCAATTGCTCACCCAGTCTGCCACTTTTTCTTACTGTGGCCAGTCTGCCAGAAGCGATATGTCACTCGTTGTGTATCTTAAGAGATTCATCGTTACTCCTCCATAGGTTACTCGTATTCTCTGATTCAATACCACTCGTGACGAAACATTGGCTTTCTTAATAGTGCCATACTTCTTCCTCCCAGTTGCTCACACAGTCTACTACTTTTTGTGTAGTTTTTGTCTGCCAGAAACAATAATTCACTAGTTGTGTATCATAAAGGAGTCAACGTTTCTCCTCCTAGGGGTTATTCGAGATTTCTTAATCCAAACCCCTAATAACGAGGCATTGGCTACCTTAAGAGAGTCATAGTTACTCGTCCCAATTGCTCACCCACTCTGCCACTTTTTCTTACTGTGGCCAGTCTGCCAGAAGCGATATGTCACTCGTTGTGTATCTTAAGAGATTCATCGTTACTCCTCCATAGGTTACTCGTATTCTCTGATTCAATACCTCTCGTGACGAAACATTGGCTTTCTTAATAGTGCCATACTTCTTCCTCCCAGTTGCTCACACAGTTTACTACTTTTTGTGTACTTGCCAGTCTGCCAGAAGCGATATGTCACTAGTTGTGTATCAAAAAAGAGTCATCGATTCACCTCCTAGGGATTATTCGAGATTTCTTAATCCAAACCCCTAGTAACGAGGCATTGGCTACCTTAAGAGAGGCATAGTTACTCGTCCAAATTGCTCACCCAGTCTGCCACTTGTTCTTACTGTGGCCAGTCTGCCAGAAGCGATATGTCACTAGTTGTGTATCATAAAAGAGTCATCGTTTCTCCTCCTAGGGGTTATTCGAGATTACTTAATCCAAACCCCTAGTAACGAGGCATTGGCTACCTTAAGAGAGTCATAGTTACTCGTTCAATTGCTCACCCTGTCTGCCACTTTTTCTTACTGTGGCCAGTCTGCCAGAAGCGATATGTCACTCGTTGTGTATCTGAAGAGATTCATCGATACTCCTTCCATAGGTTACTGGTATTCTCTGATTCAATACCTCTCGTGACGAAAAAGTCGCTATTTTAATAGTGCAATACTACTTCCTCCCATTTGCTCACACTATCTACTACGTTTTGTGTAGTTTTTGTCTGCCAGAAACTATAATTCACTAGTTGTGTATCATAAAAGTGTCATCGTTTCTCCTCCTAGCGGTTATTCGAGATTTCTTAATCCAAACCCCTAGTAACGAGGCATTGGCTACCTTAAGAGAGTCATAGTTACTCGTCCCAATTGCTCACCCAGTCTGCCACTTTTTCTTACTGTGGCCAGTCTGCCAGAAGCGATATGTCACTCGTTGTGTATCTTAAGAGATTCATCGTTACTCCCTCCATAGGTTACTCGTATTCTCTGATTCAATACCTCTCGTGACGAAACATTGGCTTTCTTAATAGTGCCATATTTCTTAGTCCCAGTTGCTCACACTGTTTCCTACTTTTTGTGTACTTGCCAGTCTGCCAGAAGCGATATGTCACTAGTTGTGTATCATAAAAGGGTCATCGTTTCTCCTTCTAGGGGTTAGTCGAGATTTCTTAATCCAAACCCGTAGTAACGAGGCATTGGGTACCTTAAGAGAGTCATAGTTACTCGTCCCCATTGCTAGCCCAGTCTGCCACTTTTTCTTACTGTGGCCAGTCTGCCAGAAGCGATATGTCACTCGTTGTGTATCTTAAGAGATTCATCGTTACTCCTTCCATAGGTTACTGGTATTCTCTGATTCAATACCTCTCGTGACGAAAAAGGCGCTATCTTAATAGTGCAATACTTCTTGCTCCCAGTTGCTCACACAGTCTACTACTTTTTGTGTAGTTTTTGTCTGCCAGAAACTATAATTCACTAGTTGTCTATCATAAAGGAGTCAACGATTCTCCTCCGAGGGGTTATTCGAGATTTCTTAATCCAAACCCCTAGTAACGAGGCATTGGCTACCTTAAGAGAGTCATAGTTGCTCGTCAAAATTGCTCACCCAGTCTGCCACTTTTTCTTACTGTGGCCAGTCTGCCAGAAGCGATATGTCACTCGTTATGTATCTTAAGAGATTCATCGTTACTCCTTCCATAGCTTACTGGTATTCTCTGATTCAATACCTCTCGTTACGAAAAAGTCGCTATCATAGTAGTGCAATACTTCTTCCTCCCAGTTGCTCACACTGTTTCCTACTTTTTGTGTACTTGCCAGTCTGCCAGAAGAGATATGTCACTAGTTGTGTATCATAAAAGAGCCATCGTTTCTCCTCCTAGGGGTTATTCGAGATTACTTAATCCAAACCTCTAGTAACGAGGCATTGGCTACCTTAAGAGAGTCATAGTTACTCGTTACAATTGCTCACCCTGTCTGCCACTTTTTCTTACTGTGGTCAGTCTGCCAGAAGCGATATGTCACTCGTTGTGTATCTTAAGAGATTCATCGTTACTCCTTCCATAGGTTACTGGTATTCTCTGATTCAATACCTCTCGTGACGAAAAAGTCGCTATCTTAATAGTGCAATACTTCTTCCTCCCAGTTGCTCACACAGTCTACTACTTTTTGTGTCGTTTTTGTCTGCCAGAAACTATAATTCACTAGTTGTGTATCATAAAGGAGTCAACGTTTCTCCTCCTAGGGGTTATTCGAGATTTCTTAATCCCAACCCCCAGTAACGAGGCATTGGCTACCTTAAGAGAGTCATAGTTACTCGTCCCAATTACTCACCCAGTTTTCCACTTTTTCTTACTGTGGCCAGTCTGCCAGAAGCGATATGTCACTCGTTGTGTATCTTAAGAGATTCATCGTTACTCCCTCCATAGGTTACTCGTATTCTCTGATTCAATACCTCTCGTGACGAAACATTGGCTTTCTTAATAGTGCCATACTTCTTTGTCCCAGTTGCTCACACTGTTTCCTACTTTTTGTGTACTTGCCAGTCTGCCAGAAGCGATATGTCACTAGTTGTGTATCATAAAAGAGTCATCGTTTCTCCTCCTAGGGGTTATTCGAGATTTCTTAATCCAAACCTCTAGTAACGAGGCATTGGCTACCTTAAGAGAGTCATAGTTACTCGTTACAATTGCTCACCCTGTCTGCCACTTTTTCTTACTGTGGCCAGTCTGCCAGAAGCGATATGTCACACGTTGTGTATCTTAAGAGATTCATCGTTACTCCTTCCATAGGTTACTGGTATTCTCTGATTCAATACCTCTCGTGACGAAACATTGGCTTTCTTAATAGTGCCATACTTCTTAGTCCCAGTTGCTCACACTGTTTCCTACTTTTTGTGTACTTGCCAGTCTGCCAGAAGCGATATGTCACTAGTTGTGTATCATAAAAGAGTCATCGTTTCTCCTCCTAGGGGTTATTCGAGATTACTTAATCCAAACCTCTAGTAACGAGGCATTGGCTACCTTAAGAGAGTCATAGTTACTCGTTACAATTGCTCACCCTGTCTGCCACTTTTTCTTACTGTGGCCAGTCTGCCAGAAGCGATATGTCACTCGTTGTGTATCTTAAGAGATTCATCGTTACTCCTTCCATAGGTTACTGGTATTCTCTGATTCAATACCTCTCGTGACGAAACATTGGCTTTCTTAATAGTGCCATACTTCTTAGTCCCAGTTGCTCACACTGTTTCCTACTTTTTGTGTACTTGCCTGTCTGCCAGAAGCGATATGTCACTAGTTGTGTATCATAAAAGAGTCATCGTTTCTCCTCGTAGGGGTTATTCGAGATTTCTTAATCCAAACCCCTAGTAACGAAGCATTGGGTACCTTAAGAGAGTGATAGTTACTCGTCCCCATTGCTCACCCAGTCTGCCACTTTTTCTTACTGTGGCCAGTCTGCCAGAAGCGATATGTCACTCGTTGTGTATCTTAAGATATTCATCGTTACTCCTTCCATATTTTACTGGTATTCTCAGATTCAATACCTCTCGTGACGAAAAAGTCGCTATCTTAATAGTGCAATACTTCATCCTCCCAGTTGCTCACACAGTCTACTACTTTTTGTGTAGTTTTTGTCTGCCAGAAACAATAATTCACTAGTTGTGTATCATAAAGGAGTCAACGTTTCTCCTCCTAGGGGTTATTCGAGATTTCTTAATCCAAACCCCTAGTAACGAGGCATTGGCTACCTTAAGAGAGTCATAGTTACTCGTCCCAATTGCTCACCCAGTCTGCCACTTTTTCTTACTGTGGCCAGTCTGCCAGAAGCGATATGTCACTCGTTGTGTATCTTAAGAGATTCATCGTTACTCCTCCATAGGTTACTCGTATTCTCTGATTCAATACCTCTCGTGACGAAACATTGGCTTTCTTAATAGTGCCATACTTCTTCCTCCCAGTTGCTCACACAGTTTACTACTTTTTGTGTACTTGCCAGTCTGCCAGAAGCGATATGTCACTAGTTGTGTATCAAAAAAGAGTCATCGATTCACCTCCTAGGGATTATTCGAGATTTCTTAATCCAAACCCCTAGTAACGAGGCATTGGCTACCTTAAGAGAGGCATAGTTACTCGTCCAAATTGCTCACCCAGTCTGCCACTTGTTCTTACTGTGGCCAGTCTGCCAGAAGCGATATGTCACTAGTTGTGTATCATAAAAGAGTCATCGTTTCTCCTCCTAGGGGTTATTCGAGATTTCTTAATCCAAACCTCTAGTAACGAGGCATTGGCTACCTTAAGAGAGTCATAGTTACTCGTTACAATTGCTCACCCTGTCTGCCACTTTTTCTTACTGTGGCCAGTCTGCCAGAAGCGATATGTCACTCGTTGCGTATCTTAAGAGATTCATCGTTACTCCTTCCATAGGTTACTGGTATTCTCTGATTCAATACCTCTCGTGACGAAACATTGGCTTTCTTAATAGTGCCATACTTCTTAGTCCCAGTTGCTCACACTGTTTCCTACTTTTTGTGTACTTGCCAGTCTGCCAGAAGCGATATGTCACTAGTTGTGTATCATAAAAGAGTCATCGTTTCTCCTCCTAGGGGTTATTCGAGATTACTTAATCCAAACCTCTAGTAACGAGGCATTGGCTACCTTAAGAGAGTCATAGTTACTCGTTACAATTGCTCACACTGTCTGCCACTTTTTCTTACTGTGGCCAGTCTGCCAGAAGCGATATGTCACTCGTTGTGTATCTTAAGAGATTCATCGTTACTCCTTCCATAGGTTACTGGTATTCTCTGATTCAATACCTCTCGTGACGAAACATTGGCTTTCTTAATAGTGCCATACTTCTTAGTCCCAGTTGCTCACACTGTTTCCTACTTTTTGTGTACTTGCCTGTCTGCCAGAAGCGATATGTCACTAGTTGTGTATCATAAAAGAGTCATCGTTTCTCCTCGTAGGGGTTATTCGAGATTTCTTAATCCAAACCCCTAGTAACGAAGCATTGGGTACCTTAAGAGAGTGATAGTTACTCGTCCCCATTGCTCACCCAGTCTGCCACTTTTTCTTACTGTGGCCAGTCTGCCAGAAGCGATATGTCACTCGTTGTGTATCTTAAGATATTCATCGTTACTCCTTCCATATTTTACTGGTATTCTCAGATTCAATACCTCTCGTGACGAAAAAGTCGCTATCTTAATAGTGCAATACTTCATCCTCCCAGTTGCTCACACAGTCTACTACTTTTTGTGTAGTTTTTGTCTGCCAGAAACAATAATTCACTAGTTGTGTATCATAAAGGAGTCAACGTTTCTCCTCCTAGGGGTTATTCGAGATTTCTTAATCCAAACCCCTAGTAACGAGGCATTGGCTACCTTAAGAGAGTCATAGTTACTCGTCCCAATTGCTCACCCAGTCTGCCACTTTTTCTTACTGTGGCCAGTCTGCCAGAAGCGATATGTCACTCGTTGTGTATCTTAAGAGATTCATCGTTACTCCTCCATAGGTTACTCGTATTCTCTGATTCAATACCTCTCGTGACGAAACATTGGCTTTCTTAATAGTGCCATACTTCTTCCTCCCAGTTGCTCACACAGTTTACTACTTTTTGTGTACTTGCCAGTCTGCCAGAAGCGATATGTCACTAGTTGTGTATCAAAAAAGAGTCATCGATTCACCTCCTAGGGATTATTCGAGATTTCTTAATCCAAACCCCTAGTAACGAGGCATTGGCTACCTTAAGAGAGGCATAGTTACTCGTCCAAATTGCTCACCCAGTCTGCCACTTGTTCTTACTGTGGCCAGTCTGCCAGAAGCGATATGTCACTAGTTGTGTATCATAAAAGAGTCATCGTTTCTCCTCCTAGGGGTTATTCGAGATTACTTAATCCAAACCCCTAGTAACGAGGCATTGGCTACCTTAAGAGAGTCATAGTTACTCGTTACAATTGCTCACCCTGTCTGCCACTTTTTCTTACTGTGGCCAGTCTGCCAGAAGCGATATGTCACTCGTTGTGTATCTGAAGAGATTCATCGATACTCCTTCCATAGGTTACTGGTATTCTCTGATTCAATACCTCTCGTGACGAAAAAGTCGCTATTTTAATAGTGCAATACTACTTCCTCCCATTTGCTCACACTATCTACTACGTTTTGTGTAGTTTTTGTCTGCCAGAAACTATAATTCACTAGTTGTGTATCATAAAAGTGTCATCGTTTCTCCTCCTAGCGGTTATTCGAGATTTCTTAATCCAAACCCCTAGTAACGAGGCATTGGCTACCTTAAGAGAGTCATAGTTACTCGTCCCAATTGCTCACCCAGTCTGCCACTTTTTCTTACTGTGGCCAGTCTGCCAGAAGCGATATGTCACTCGTTGTGTATCTTAAGAGATTCATCGTTACTCCCTCCATAGGTTACTCGTATTCTCTGATTCAATACCTCTCGTGACGAAACATTGGCTTTCTTAATAGTGCCATACTTCTTAGTCCCAGTTGCTCACACTGTTTCCTACTTTTTGTGTACTTGCCAGTCTGCCAGAAGCGATATGTCACTAGTTGTGTATCATAAAAGGGTCATCGTTTCTCCTTCTAGGGGTTAGTCGAGATTTCTTAATCCAAACCCGTAGTAACGAGGCATTGGGTACCTTAAGAGAGTCATAGTTACTCGTCCCCATTGCTAGCCCAGTCTGCCACTTTTTCTTACTGTGGCCAGTCTGCCAGAAGCGATATGTCACTCGTTGTGTATCTTAAGAGATTCATCGTTACTCCTTCCATAGGTTACTGGTATTCTCTGATTCAATACCTCTCGTGACGAAAAAGGCGCTATCTTAATAGTGCAATACTTCTTGCTCCCAGTTGCTCACACAGTCTACTACTTTTTGTGTAGTTTTTGTCTGCCAGAAACTATAATTCACTAGTTGTCTATCATAAAGGAGTCAACGATTCTCCTCCGAGGGGTTATTCGAGATTTCTTAATCCAAACCCCTAGTAACGAGGCATTGGCTACCTTAAGAGAGTCATAGTTGCTCGTCAAAATTGCTCACCCAGTCTGCCACTTTTTCTTACTGTGGCCAGTCTGCCAGAAGCGATATGTCACTCGTTATGTATCTTAAGAGATTCATCGTTACTCCTTCCATAGCTTACTGGTATTCTCTGATTCAATACCTCTCGTGACGAAAAAGTCGCTATCTTAGTAGTGCAATACTTCTTCCTCCCAGTTGCTCACACTGTTTCCTACTTTTTGTGTACTTGCCAGTCTGCCAGAAGAGATATGTCACTAGTTGTGTATCATAAAAGAGTCATCGTTTCTCCTCCTAGGGGTTATTCGAGATTTCTTAATCCAAACCCCTAGTAACGAGGCATTGGCTACCTTAAGAGAGTCATAGTTACTCGTCCCAATTGCTCACCCAGTCTGCCACTTTTTCTTACTGTGGCCAGTCTGCCAGAAGCGATATGTCACTCGTTGTGTATCTTAAGAGATTCATCGTTACTCCCTCCATAGGTTACTCGTATTCTCTGATTCAATACCTCTCGTGACGAAACATTGGCTTTCTTAATAGTGCCATACTTCTTCCTCCCAGTTGCTCACACAGTTTACTACTTTTTGTGTACTTGCCAGTCTGCCAGAAGCGATATGTCACTAGTTGTGTATCAAAAAAGAGTCATCGATTCACCTCCTAGGGATTATTCGAGATTTCTTAATCCAAACCCCTAGTAACGAGGCATTGGCTACCTTAAGAGAGGCATAGTTACTCGTCCAAATTGCTCACCCAGTCTGCCACTTGTTCTTACTGTGGCCAGTCTGCCAGAAGCGATATGTCACTAGTTGTGTATCATAAAAGAGTCATCGTTTCTCCTCCTAGGGGTTATTCGAGATTACTTAATCCAAACCTCTAGTAACGAGGCATTGGCTACCTTAAGAGAGTCATAGTTACTCGTTACAATTGCTCACCCTGTCTGCCACTTTTTCTTACTGTGGCCAGTCTGCCAGAAGCGATATGTCACTCGTTGTGTATCTTAAGAGATTCATCGTTACTCCTTCCATAGGTTACTGGTATTCTCTGATTCAATACCTCTCGTGACGAAACATTGGCTTTCTTAATAGTGCCATACTTCTTAGTCCCAGTTGCTCACACTGTTTCCTACTTTTTGTGTACTTGCCTCTCTGCCAGAAGCGATATGTCACTAGTTGTGTATCATAAAAGAGTCATCGTTTCTCCTCGTAGGGGTTATTCGAGATTTCTTAATCCAAACCCCTAGTAACGAAGCATTGGGTACCTTAAGAGAGTGATAGTTACTCGTCCCCATTGCTCACCCAGTCTGCCACTTTTTCTTACTGTGGCCAGTCTGCCAGAAGCGATATGTCACTCGTTGTGTATCTTAAGATATTCATCGTTACTCCTTCCATATTTTACTGGTATTCTCAGATTCAATACCTCTCGTGACGAAAAAGTCGCTATCTTAATAGTGCAATACTTCATCCTCCCAGTTGCTCACACAGTCTACTACTTTTTGTGTAGTTTTTGTCTGCCAGAAACAATAATTCACTAGTTGTGTATCATAAAGGAGTCAACGTTTCTCCTCCTAGGGGTTATTCGAGATTTCTTAATCCAAACCCCTAGTAACGAGGCATTGGCTACCTTAAGAGAGTCATAGTTACTCGTCCCAATTGCTCACCCAGTCTGCCACTTTTTCTTACTGTGGCCAGTCTGCCAGAAGCGATATGTCACTCGTTGTGTATCTTAAGAGATTCATCGTTACTCCTCCATAGGTTACTCGTATTCTCTGATTCAATACCTCTCGTGACGAAACATTGGCTTTCTTAATAGTGCCATACTTCTTCCTCCCAGTTGCTCACACAGTTTACTACTTTTTGTGTACTTGCCAGTCTGCCAGAAGCGATATGTCACTAGTTGTGTATCAAAAAAGAGTCATCGATTCACCTCCTAGGGATTATTCGAGATTTCTTAATCCAAACCCCTAGTAACGAGGCATTGGCTACCTTAAGAGAGGCATATTTACTCGTCCAAATTGCTCACCCAGTCTGCCACTTGTTCTTACTGTGGCCAGTCTGCCAGAAGCGATATGTCACTAGTTGTGTATCATAAAAGAGTCATCGTTTCTCCTCCTAGGGGTTATTCGAGATTACTTAATCCAAAGCCCTAGTAACGAGGCATTGGCTACCTTAAGAGAGTCATAGTTACTCGTTACAATTGCTCACCCTGTCTGCCACTTTTTCTTACTGTGGCCAGTCTGCCAGAAGCGATATGTCACTCGTTGTGTATCTGAAGAGATTCATCGATACTCCTTCCATAGGTTACTGGTATTCTCTGATTCAATACCTCTCGTGACGAAAAAGTCGCTATTTTAATAGTGCAATACTACTTCCTCCCATTTGCTCACACTATCTACTACGTTTTGTGTAGTTTTTGTCTGCCAGAAACTATAATTCACTAGTTGTGTATCATAAAAGTGTCATCGTTTCTCCTCCTAGCGGTTATTCGAGATTTCTTAATCCAAACCCCTAGTAACGAGGCATTGGCTACCTTAAGAGAGTCATAGTTACTCGTCCCAATTGCTCACCCAGTCTGCCACTTTTTCTTACTGTGGCCAGTCTGCCAGAAGCGATATGTCACTCGTTGTGTATCTTAAGAGATTCATCGTTACTCCCTCCATAGGTTACTCGTATTCTCTGATTCAATACCTCTCGTGACGAAACATTGGCTTTCTTAATAGTGCCATACTTCTTAGTCCCAGTTGCTCACACTGTTTCCTACTTTTTGTGTACTTGCCAGTCTGCCAGAAGCGATATGTCACTAGTTGTGTATCATAAAAGGGTCATCGTTTCTCCTTCTAGGGGTTAGTCGAGATTTCTTAATCCAAACCCGTAGTAACGAGGCATTGGGTACCTTAAGAGAGTCATAGTTACTCGTCCCCATTGCTAGCCCAGTCTGCCACTTTTTCTTACTGTGGCCAGTCTGCCAGAAGCGATATGTCACTCGTTGTGTATCTTAAGAGATTCATCGTTACTCCTTCCATAGGTTACTGGTATTCTCTGATTCAATACCTCTCGTGACGAAAAAGGCGCTATCTTAATAGTGCAATACTTCTTGCTCCCAGTTGCTCACACAGTCTACTACTTTTTGTGTAGTTTTTGTCTGCCAGAAACTATAATTCACTAGTTGTCTATCATAAAGGAGTCAACGATTCTCCTCCGAGGGGTTATTCGAGATTTCTTAATCCAAACCCCTAGTAACGAGGCATTGGCTACCTTAAGAGAGTCATAGTTGCTCGTCAAAATTGCTCACCCAGTCTGCCACTTTTTCTTACTGTGGCCAGTCTGCCAGAAGCGATATGTCACTCGTTATGTATCTTAAGAGATTCATCGTTACTCCTTCCATAGCTTACTGGTATTCTCTGATTCAATACCTCTCGTGACGAAAAAGTCGCTATCTTAGTAGTGCAATACTTCTTCCTCCCAGTTGCTCACACTGTTTCCTACTTTTTGTGTACTTGCCAGTCTGCCAGAAGAGATATGTCACTAGTTGTGTATCATAAAAGAGTCATCGTTTCTCCTCCTAGGGGTTATTCGAGATTTCTTAATCCAAACCCCTAGTAACGAGGCATTGGCTACCTTAAGAGAGTCATAGTTACTCGTCCCAATTGCTCACCCAGTCTGCCACTTTTTCTTACTGTGGCCAGTCTGCCAGAAACGATATGTCACTCGTTGTGTATCTTAAGAGATTCATCGTTACTCCCTCCATAGGTTACTCGTATTCTCTGATTCAATACCTCTCGTGACGAAACATTGGCTTTCTTAATAGTGCCATACTTCTTCCTCCCAGTTGCTCACACAGTTTACTACTTTTTGTGTACTTGCCAGTCTGCCAGATGCGATATGTCACTAGTTGTGTATCAAAAAAATGTCATCGTTTCACCTCCTAGGGATTATTCGAGATTTCTTAATCCAAATCCCTAGTAACGAGGCATTGGCTACCTTAAGAGAGTCATAGTTACTCGTCCAAATTGCTCACCCAGTCTGCCACTTGTTCTTACTGTGGCCAGTCTGCCAGAAGCGATATGTTACTAGTTGTGTATCATAAAAGAGTCATCGTTTCTCCTCCTAGGGGTTATTCGAGATTACTTAATCCAAACCTCTAGTAACGAGGCATTGGCTACCTTAAGAGAGTCATAGTTACTCGTTACAATTGCTCACCCTGTCTGCCACTTTTTCTTACTGTGGTCAGTCTGCCAGAAGCGATATGTCACTCGTTGTGTATCTTAAGAGATTCATCGTTACTCCTTCCATAGGTTACTGGTATTCTCTGATTCAATACCTCTCGTGACGAAAAAGTCGCTATCTTAATAGTGCAATACTTCTTCCTCCCAGTTGCTTACACAGTCTACTACTTTTTGTGTCGTTTTTGTCTGCCAGAAACTATAATTCACTAGTTGTGTATCATAAAGGAGTCAACGTTTCTCCTCCTAGGGGTTATTCGAGATTTCTTAATCCCAACCCCCAGTAACGAGGCATTGGCTACCTTAAGAGAGTCATAGTTACTCGTCCCAATTGCTCACCCAGTTTTCCACTTTTTCTTACTGTGGCCAGTCTGCCAGAAGCGATATGTCACTCGTTGTGTATCTTAAGAGATTCATCGTTACTCCCTCCATAGGTTACTCGTATTCTCTGATTCAATACCTCTCGTGACGAAACATTGGCTTTCTTAATAGTGCCATACTTCTTAGTCCCAGTTGCTCACACTGTTTCCTACTTTTTGTGTACTTGCCAGTCTGCCAGAAGCGATATGTCACTAGTTGTGTATCATAAAAGAGTCATCGTTTATCCTCCTAGGGGTTATTCGAGATTTCTTAATCCAAACCCCAAGTAACGAGGCATTGGGTACCTTAAGAGAGTCATAGTTACTCGTCCCCATTGCTCACCCAGTTTGCCACTTTTTCTTACTGTGGCCAGTCTGCCAGAAGCGATATGTCACTAGTTGTGTATCATAAATGAGTCATCGTTTCTCCTCCTAGGGGTTATTCGATATTTCTTAATCCAAACCCCTAGTAACGAGGCATTGGCTACCTTAAGAGAGTCACAGTTACTCGTCCCAATTGCTCACCCAGTCTGCCACTTTTTCTTACTGTGGCCAGTCTGCCAGAAGCGATATGTCACTCGTTCTGTATCTTAAGAGATTAATCGTTACTCCTTCCATAGGTTACTGGTATTCTCTGATTCAATACCTCTCGTGACGAAACATTGGCTTTCTTAATAGTGCCATACTTCTTAGTCCCAGTTGCTCACACTGTTTCCTACTTTTTGTGTACTTGCCTGTCTGCCAGAAGCGATATGTCACTAGTTGTGTATCATAAAGGAGTCAACGTTTCTCCTCCTAGGGGTTATTCGAGATTTCTTAATCCAAACCCCTAGTAACGAAGCATTGGGTACCTTAAGAGAGTGATAGTTACTCGTCCCCATTGCTCACCCAGTCTGCCAGTTTTTCTTACTGTGGCCAGTCTGCCAGAAGCGATATGTCACTCGTTGTGTATCTTAAGATATTCTACGTTACTCCTTCCATAGGTTACTGGTATTCTCAGATTCAATACCTCTCGTGACGAAAAAGTCGCTATCTTAATAGTGCAATACTTCATCCTCCCAGTTGCTCACACAGTCTACTACTTTTTGTGTAGTTTTTGTCTGCCAGAAACAATAATTCACTAGTTGTGTATCATAAAGGAGTCAACGTTTCTCCTCCTAGGGGTTATTCGAGATTTCTTAATCCAAACCCCTAGTAACGAGGCATTGGCTACCTTAAGAGAGCCATAGTTACTCGTCCCAATTGCTCACCCAGTCTGCCACTTTTTTTACTGTGGCCAGTCTGCCAGAAGCGATATGTCACTCGTTGTGTATCTTAAGAGATTCATCGTTACTCCCTCCATAGGTTACTCGTATTCTCTGATTCAATACCTCTCGTGACGAAACATTGGCTTTCTTAATAGTGCCATACTTCTTAGTCCCAGTTGCTCACACTGTTTCCTACTTTTTGTGTACTTGCCAGTCTGCCAGAAGCGATATGTCACTAGTTGTGTATCATAAAAGAGTCATCGTTTCTCCTCCTAGGGGTTAGTCGAGATTTCTTAATCCAAACCCCTAGTAACGAGGCATTGGCTACCTTAAGAGAGTCATAGTTACTCGTCCCCATTGCTAGCCCAGTCTGCCACTTTTTCTTACTGTGGCCAGTCTGCCAGAAGCGATATGTCACTCGTTGTGTATCTTAAGAGATTCATCGTTACTCCTTCCATAGGTTACTGGTATTCTCTGATTCAATACCTCTCGTGACGAAAAAGGCGCTATCTTAATAGTGCAATACTTCTTGCTCCCAGTTGCTCACACAGTCTACTACTTTTTGTGTAGTTTTTGTCTGCCAGAAACTATAATTCACTAGTTGTGTATCATAAAGGAGTCAACCATTCTCCTCCAAGGGGTTATTCGAGATTTCTTAATCCAAACCCCTAGTAACGAGGCATTGGCTACCTTAAGAGAGTCATAGTTGCTCGTCCCAATTGCTCACCCTGTCTGCCACTTTTTCTTACTGTGGCCAGTCTGCCAGAAGCGATATGTCACTCGTTGTGTATCTTAAGAGATTCATCGTTACTCCTTCCATAGATTACTGGTATTCTCTGATCCAATACCTCTCGTGACGAAAAAGTCGCTATCTTAATAGTGCAATACTTCTTCCTCCCAGTTGCTCACACTGTTTCCTACTTTTTGTGTACTTGCCAGTCTGCCAGAAGAGATATGTCACTAGTTGTGTATCATAAAAGAGTCATCGTTTCTCCTCCTAGGGGTTATTCGAGATTTCTTAATCCAAACCCCTAGTAACGAGGCATTGGCTACCTTAAGAGAGTCATAGTTACTCGTCCCAATTGCTCACCCAGTCTGCCACTTTTTCTTACTGTGGCCAGTCTGCCAGAAGCGATATGTCACTCGTTGTGTATCTTAAGAGATTCATCGTTACTCCTTCCATAGGTTACTGGTATTCTCTGATTCAATACCTCTCGTGACGAAAAAGGCGCTATCTTAATAGTGCAATACTTCTTGCTCCCAGTTGCTCACACAGTCTACTACTTTTTGTGTAGTTTTTGTCTGCCAGAAACTATAATTCACTAGTTGCGTATCATAAAGGAGTCAACGTTTCTCCTCCTTGGGGTTATTCGAGATTTCTTAATCCAAACCCCTAGTAACGAGGCATTGGCTACCTTAAGAGAGTCATAGTTGCTCGTCCCAATTGCTCACCCTGTCTGCCACTTTTTCTTACTGTGGCCAGTCTGCCAGAAGCGATATGTCACTCGTTGTGTATCTTAAGAGATTCATCGTTACTCCTTCCATAGATTACTGGTATTCTCTGATCCAATACCTCTCGTGACGAAAAAGTCGCTATCTTAATAGTGCAATACTTCTTCCTACCAGTTGCTCACACTGTTTCCTACTTTTTGTGTACTTGCCAGTCTGCCAGAAGTGATATGTCACTAGTTGTGTATCATAAAAGAGTCATCGTTTCTCCTCCTAGGGGTTATTCGAGATTTCTTAATCCAAACCCCTAGTAACGAGGCATTGGCTACCTTAAGAGAGTCATAGTTACTCGTCCCAATTGCTCACCCAGTCTGCCACTTTTTCTTACTGTGGCCAGTCTGCCAGAAGCGATATGTCACTCGTTGTGTATCTTAAGAGATTCATCGTTACTCCTTCCATAGGTTACTGGTATTCTCTGATTCAATACCTCTCGTGACGAAAAAGGCGCTATCTTAATAGTGCAATACTTCTTGCTCCCAGTTGCTCACACAGTCTACTACTTTTTGTGTAGTTTTTGTCTGCCAGAAACTATAATTCACTAGTTGCGTATCATAAAGGAGTCAACGTTTCTCCTCCTTGGGGTTATTCGAGATTTCTTAATCCAAACCCCTAGTAACGAGGCATTGGCTACCTTAAGAGAGTCATAGTTGCTCGTCCCAATTGCTCACCCTGTCTGCCACTTTTTCTTACTGTGGCCAGTCTGCCAGAAGCGATATGTCACTCGTTGTGTATCTTAAGAGATTCATCGTTACTCCTTCCATAGATTACTGGTATTCTCTGATCCAATACCTCTCGTGACGAAAAAGTCGCTATCTTAATAGTGCAATACTTCTTCCTACCAGTTGCTCACACTGTTTCCTACTTTTTGTGTACTTGCCAGTCTGCCAGAAGTGATATGTCACTAGTTGTGTATCATAAAAGAGTCATCGTTTCTCCTCCTAAGGGTTATTCGAGATTTCTTAATCCAAACCCCTAGTAACGAGGCATTGGCTACCTTAAGAGAGTCATAGTTACTCGTCCCAATTGCTCACCCAGTCTGCCACTTTTTCTTACTGTGGCCAGTCTGCCAGAAGCGATATGTCACTCGTTGTGTATCTTAAGAGATTCATCGTTACTCCTTCCATAGGTTACTGGTATTCTCTGATTCAATACCTCTCGTGACGAAAAAGGCGCTATCTTAATAGTGCAATACTTCTTGCTCCCAGTTGCTCACACAGTCTACTACTTTTTGTGTAGTTTTTGTCTGCCAGAAACTATAATTCACTAGTTGCGTATCATAAAGGAGTCAACGTTTCTCCTCCTTGGGGTTATTCGAGATTTCTTAATCCAAACCCCTAGTAACGAGGCATTGGCTACCTTAAGAGAGTCATAGTTGCTCGTCCCAATTGCTCACCCTGTCTGCCACTTTTTCTTACTGTGGCCAGTCTGCCAGAAGCGATATGTCACTCGTTGTGTATCTTAAGAGATTCATCGTTACTCCTTCCATAGATTACTGGTATTCTCTGATCCAATACCTCTCGTGACGAAAAAGTCGCTATCTTAATAGTGCAATACTTCTTCCTACCAGTTGCTCACACTGTTTCCTACTTTTTGTGTACTTGCCAGTCTGCCAGAAGTGATATGTCACTAGTTGTGTATCATAAAAGAGTCATCGTTTCTCCTCCTAGGGGTTATTCGAGATTTCTTAATCCAAACCCCTAGTAACGAGGCATTGGCTACCTTAAGAGAGTCATAGTTACTCGTCCCAATTGCTCACCCAGTCTGCCACTTTTTCTTACTGTGGCCAGTCTGCCAGAAGCGATATGTCACTCGTTGTGTATCTTAAGAGATTCATCGTTACTCCTTCCATAGGTTACTGGTATTCTCTGATTCAATACCTCTCGTGACGAAAAAGGCGCTATCTTAATAGTGCAATACTTCTTGCTCCCAGTTGCTCACACAGTCTACTACTTTTTGTGTAGTTTTTGTCTGCCAGAAACTATAATTCACTAGTTGCGTATCATAAAGGAGTCAACGTTTCTCCTCCTTGGGGTTATTCGAGATTTCTTAATCCAAACCCCTAGTAACGAGGCATTGGCTACCTTAAGAGAGTCATAGTTGCTCGTCCCAATTGCTCACCCTGTCTGCCACTTTTTCTTACTGTGGCCAGTCTGCCAGAAGCGATATGTCACTCGTTGTGTATCTTAAGAGATTCATCGTTACTCCTTCCATAGATTACTGGTATTCTCTGATCCAATACCTCTCGTGACGAAAAAGTCGCTATCTTAATAGTGCAATACTTCTTCCTACCAGTTGCTCACACTGTTTCCTACTTTTTGTGTACTTGCCAGTCTGCCAGAAGTGATATGTCACTAGTTGTGTATCATAAAAGAGTCATCGTTTCTCCTCCTAGGGGTTATTCGAGATTTCTTAATCCAAAACCCTAGTATCGAGGCATTGGCTACCTTAAGAGAGTCATAGTTACTCGTCCCAATTGCTCACCCAGTCTGCCACTTTTTCTTACTGTGGCAAGTCTGCCAGAAGCGATATGTCACTCGTTGTGAATCTTAAGAGATTCATCGTTACTCCGTCCATAGGTTACTCGTATTCTCAGATTCAATACCTCTCGTGACGAAACATTGGCTTTCTTAATAGTGCCATACTTCTTCCTCCCAGTTGCTCACACAGTTTACTACTTTTTATGTACTTGCCAGTCTGCCAGAAGCGATATGTCACTAGTTGTGTATCAAAAAAGAGTCATTGTTTCACCTCCTAGGGATTATTCGAGATTTCTTAATCCAAACCCCTAGTAACGAGGCATTGGCTACCTTAAGAGAGTCATAGTTACTCGTCCAAATTGCTCACCCAGTCTGCCACTTGTTCTTACTGTGGCCAGTCTGCCAGAAGCGATATGTCACTAGTTGTGTATCATAAAAGAGTCATCGTTTCTCCTCCTAGGGGTTATTCGAGATTACTTAATCCAAACCCCTAGTAACGAGGCATTGGCTACCTTAAGAGAGTCATAGTTACTCGTTACAATTGCTCACCCTGTCTGAAACTTTTTCTTACTGTGGCCAGTCTGCCAGAAGCGATATGTCACTCGTTGTGTATCTTAAGAGATTCATCGTTACTCCTTCCATAGGTTACTGGTGTTCTCTGATTCAATACCTCTCGTGACGAAAAAGTCGCTATTTTAATAGTGCATTACTTCTTCCTCCCAGTTGCTCACACTATCTACTACGTTTTGTGTAGTTTTTGTCTGCCAGAAACTATAATTCACTAGTTGTGTATCATAAAAGTGTCATCGTTTCTCCTCCTAGCGGTTATTCGAGATTTCTTAATCCAAACCCCTAGTAACGAGGCATTGGCTACCTTAAGAGAGTCATAGTTACTCGTCCCAATTGCTCACCCAGTCTGCCACTTTTTCTTACTGTGGCAAGTCTGCCAGAAGCGATATGTCACTCGTTGTGTATCTTAAGAGATTCATCGTTACTCCCTCCATAGGTTACTCGTATTCTCAGATTCAATACCTCTCGTGACGAAACATTGGCTTTCTTAATAGTGCCATACTTCTTCCTCCCAGTTGCTCACACAGTTTACTACTTTTTATGTACTTGCCAGTCTGCCAGAAGCGATATGTCACTAGTTGTGTATCAAAAAAGAGTCATCGTTTCACCTCCTAGGGATTATTCGAGATTTCTTAATCCAAACCCCTAGTAACGAGGCTTTGGCTACCTTAAGAGAGTCATAGTTACTCGTCCAAATTGCTCACCCAGTCTGCCACTTGTTCTTACTGTGGCCAGTCTGCCAGAAGCGATATGTCACTAGTTGTGTATCATAAAAGAGTCATCGTTTCTCCTCCTAGGGGTTATTCGAGATTACTTAATCCAAACCCCTAGTAACGAGGCATTGGCTACCTTAAGAGAGTCATAGTTACTCGTTACAATAGCTCACCCTGTCTGAAACTTTTTCTTACTGTGGCCAGTCTGCCAGAAGCGATATGTCACTCGTTGTGTATCTTAAGAGATTCATCGTTACTCCTTCCATAGGTTACTGGTGTTCTCTGATTCAATACCTCTCGTGACGAAAAAGTCGCTATTTTAATAGTGCAATACTTCTTCCTCCCAGTTGCTCACACTATCTACTACGTTTTGTGTAGTTTTTGTCTGCCAGAAACTATAATTCACTAGTTGTGTATCATAAAAGTGTCATCGTTTCTCCTCCTAGCGGTTATTCGAGATTTCTTAATCCAAACCCCTAGTAACGAGGCATTGGCTACCTTAAGAGAGTCATAGTTACTCGTCCCAATTGCTCACCCAGTCTGCCACTTTTTCTTACTGTGGCCAGTCTGCCAGAAGCGATATGTCACTCGTTGTGTATCTTAAGAGATTCATCGTTACTCCCTCCATACGTTACTCGTATTCTCTGATTCAATACCTCTCGTGACGAAACATTGGCTTTCTTAATAGTGCCATACTTCTTAGTCCCAGTTGCTCACACTGTTTCCCACTTTTTGTGTACTTGCCAGTCTGCCAGAAGCGATATGTCACTAGTTGTGTATCATAAAAGAGTCATCGTTTCTCCTCCTAGGGGTTAGTCGAGATTTCTTAATCCAAACCCGTAGTAACGAGGCATTGGGTACCTTAAGAGAGTCATAGTTACTCGTCCAAATTGCTAGCCCAGTCTGCCACTTTTTCTTACTGTGGCCAGTCTGCAGGAAGCGATATGTCACTCGTTGTGTATCTTAAGATATTCATCGTTACTCCTTCCATAGGTTACTAGTATTCTCTGATTCAATACCTCTCGTGACGAAAAAGTCGCTATCTTAATAGTGCAATACTTCATCCTCCCAGTTGCTCACACAGTCTACTACTTTTTGAGTAGTTTTTGTCTGCCAGAAACTATAATTCACTAGTTGCGTATCATAAAGGAGTCAACGTTTCTCCTCCTTGGGGTTATTCGAGATTTCTTAATCCAAACCCCTAGTAACGAGGCATTGGCTACCTTAAGAGAGTCATAGTTGCTCGTCCCAATTGCTCACCCTGTCTGCCACTTTTTCTTACTGTGGCCAGTCTGCCAGAAGCGATATGTCACTCGTTGTGTATCTTAAGAGATTCATCGTTACTCCTTCCATAGATTACTGGTATTCTCTGATCCAATACCTCTCGTGACGAAAAAGTCGCTATCTTAATAGTGCAATACTACTTCCTACCAGTTGCTCACACTGTTTCCTACTTTTTGTGTACTTGCCAGTCTGCCAGAAGTGATATGTCACTAGTTGTGTATCATAAAAGAGTCATCGTTTCTCCTCCTAGGGGTTATTCGAGATTTCTTAATCCAAAACCCTAGTATCGATGCATTGGCTACCTTAAGAGAGTCATAGTTACTCGTCCCAATTGCTCACCCAGTCTGCCACTTTTTCTTACTGTGGCAAGTCTGCCAGAAGCGATATGTCACTCGTTGTGTATCTTAAGAGATTCATCGTTACTCCCTCCATAGGTTACTCGTATTCTCAGATTCAATACCTCTCGTGACGAAACATTGGCTTTCTTAATAGTGCCATACTTCTTCCTCCCAGTTGCTCACACAGTTTACTACTTTTTATGTACTTGCCAGTCTGCCAGAAGCGATATGTCACTAGTTGTGTATCAAAAAAGAGTCATCGTTTCACCTCCTAGGGATTATTCGAGATTTCTTAATCCAAACCCCTAGTAACGAGGCATTGGCTACCTTAAGAGAGTCATAGTTACTCGTCCAAATTGCTCACCCAGTCTGCCACTTGTTCTTACTGTGGCCAGTCTGCCAGAAGCGATATGTCACTAGTTGTGTATCATAAAAGAGTCATCGTTTCTCCTCCTAGGGGTTATTCGAGATTACTTAATCCAAACCCCTAGTAACGAGGCATTGGCTACCTTAAGAGAGTCATAGTTACTCGTTACAATTGCTCACCCTGTCTGAAACTTTTTCTTACTGTGGCCAGTCTGCCAGAAGCGATATGTCACTCGTTGTGTATCTTAAGAGATTCATCGTTACTCCTTCCATAGGTTACTGGTGTTCTCTGATTCAATACCTCTCGTGACGAAAAAGTCGCTATTTTAATAGTGCATTACTTCTTCCTCCCAGTTGCTCACACTATCTACTACGTTTTGTGTAGTTTTTGTCTGCCAGAAACTATAATTCACTAGTTGTGTATCATAAAAGTGTCATCGTTTCTCCTCCTAGCGGTTATTCGAGATTTCTTAATCCAAACCCCTAGTAACGAGGCATTGGCTACCTTAAGAGAGTCATAGTTACTCGTCCCAATTGCTCACCCAGTCTGCCACTTTTTCTTACTGTGGCAAGTCTGCCAGAAGCGATATGTCACTCGTTGTGTATCTTAAGAGATTCATCGTTACTCCCTCCATAGGTTACTCGTATTCTCAGATTCAATACCTCTCGTGACGAATCATTGGCTTTCTTAATAGTGCCATACTTCTTCCTCCCAGTTGCTCACACAGTTTACTACTTTTTATGTACTTGCCAGTCTGCCAGAAGCGATATGTCACTAGTTGTGTATCATAAAAGAGTCATCGTTTCTCCTCCTAGGGGTTATTCGAGATTTCTTAATCCAAAACCCTAGTATCGAGGCATTGGCTACCTTAAGAGAGTCATAGTTACTCGTCCCAATTGCTCACCCAGTCTGCCACTTTTTCTTACTGTGGCAAGTCTGCCAGAAGCGATATGTCACTCGTTGTGTATCTTAAGAGATTCATCGTTACTCCCTCCATAGGTTACTCGTATTCTCAGATTCAATACCTCTCGTGACTAAACATTGGCTTTCTTAATAGTGCCATACTTCTTCCTCCCAGTTGCTCACACAGTTTACTACTTTTTATGTACTTGCCAGTCTGCCAGAAGCGATATGTCACTAGTTGTGTATCAAAAAAGAGTCATCGTTTCACCTCCTAGGGATTATTCGAGATTTCTTAATCCAAACCCCTAGTAACGAGGCTTTGGCTACCTTAAGAGAGTCATAGTTACTCGTCCAAATTGCTCACCCAGTCTGCCACTTGTTCTTACTGTGGCCAGTCTGCCAGAAGCGATATGTCACTAGTTGTGTATCATAAAAGAGTCATCGTTTCTCCTGCTAGGGGTTATTCGAGATTACTTAATCCAAACCCCTAGTAACGAGGCATTGGCTACCTTAAGAGAGTCATAGTTACTCGTTACAATAGCTCACCCTGTCTGAAACTTTTTCTTACTGTGGCCAGTCTGCCAGAAGCGATATGTCACTCGTTGTGTATCTTAAGAGATTCATCGTTACTCCTTCCATAGGTTACTGGTGTTCTCTGATTCAATACCTCTCGTGACGAAAAAGTCGCTTTTTTAATAGTGCAATACTTCTTCCTCCCAGTTGCTCACACTATCTACTACGTTTTGTGTAGTTTTTGTCTGCCAGAAACTATAATTCACTAGTTGTGTATCATAAAAGTGTCATCGTTTCTCCTCCTAGCGGTTATTCGAGATTTCTTAATCCAAACCCCTAGTAACGAGGCATTGGCTACCTTAAGAGAGTCATAGTTAGTCGTCCCAATTGCTCACCCAGTCTGCCACTTTTTCTTACTGTGGCCAGTCTGCCAGAAGCGATATGTCACTCGTTGTGTATCTTAAGAGATTCATCGTTACTCCCTCCATACGTTACTCGTATTCTCTGATTCAATACCTCTCGTGACGAAACATTGGCTTTCTTAATAGTGCCATACTTCTTAGTCCCAGTTGCTCACACTGTTTCCTACTTTTTGTGTACTTGCCAGTCTGCCAGAAGCGATATGTCACTAGTTGTGTATCATAAAAGAGTCATCGTTTCTCCTCCTAGGGGTTAGTCGAGATTTCTTAATCCAAACCCGTAGTAACGAGGCATTGGGTACCTTAAGAGAGTCATAGTTACTCGTCCAAATTGCTAGCCCAGTCTGCCACTTTTTCTTACTGTGGCCAGTCTGCCAGAAGCGATATGTCACTCGTTGTGTATCTTAAGATATTCATCGTTACTCCTTCCATAGGTTACTAGTATTCTCTGATTCAATACCTCTCGTGACGAAAAAGTCGCTATCTTAATAGTGCAATACTTCATCCTCCCAGTTGCTCACACAGTCTACTACTTTTTGAGTAGTTTTTGTCTGCCAGAAACTATAATTCACTAGTTGTGTATCATAAAAGAGTCAACGTTTCTCCTCCTAGGGGTTATTCGAGATTTCTTAATCCAAACCCCTAGTAACGAGGCATTGGCTACCTTAAGAGAGTCATAGTTACTCGTCCCAATTGCTCACCCAGTCTGCCTCTTTTTCTTACTGTGGCCAGTCTGCCAGAAGCGATATGTCACTCGTTGTGTATCTTAAGAGATTCATCGTTACTCCTTCCATAGCTTACTGGTATTCTCTGATTCAATACCTCTCGTGACGAAAAAGGCGCTATCTTAATAGTGCAATACTTCTTGCTCCCAGTTGCTCACACAGTCTACTACTTTTTGTGTAGTTTTTGTCTGCCAGAAACTGTAATTCACTAGTTGTGTATCGTAAAGGAGTCAACGTTTCTCCTCCTAGGTGTTATTCGAGATTTCTTAATCCAAACCCCTAGTAACGAGGCATTGTCTACCTTAAGAGAGTCATAGTTGCTCGTCCCAATTGCTCACCCAGTCTGCCACTTTTTCTTACTGTGGCCAGTCTGCCAGAAGCGATATGTCACTCGTTGTGTATCTTAAGAGATTCATCGTTACTCCTTCCATAGGTTACTGGTATTCTCTGATTCAATACCTCTCGTGACGAAAAAGGCGCTATCTTAATAGTGCAATACTTCTTGCTCCCAGTTGCTCACACAGTCTACTACTTTTTGTGTAGTTTTTGTCTGCCAGAAACTATAATTCACTAGTTGTGTATCATAAAGAGTCAACGTTTCTCCTTCTAGGGGTTATTCGAGATTTCTTAATCCAAACCCCTAGTAACGAGGCATAGGCTACCTTAAGAGAGTCATAGTTGCTCGTCCCAATTGCTCACCCAGTCTGCCACTTTTTCTTACTGTGGCCAGTCTGCCAGAAGCGATATGTCACTCGTTGTGTATCTTAAGAGATTCATCATTACTCCTTCCATAGATTACTGGTATTCTCTGATTCAATACCTCTCGTGACGAAAAAGTCGCTATCTTAATAGTGCAATACTTCTTCCTCCCAGTTGCTCACACTGTTTCCTACTTTTTGTGTACTTGCCAGTCTGCCAGAAGAGATATGTCACTAGTTGTGTATCATAAAAGAGTCATCGTTTCTCCTCCTAGGGGTTATTCGAGATTTCTTAATCCAAACCCCTAGTAACGAGGCATTGGCTACCTTAAGAGAGTCATAGTTACTCGTCCTAATTGCTCACCCAGTCTGTCACTTTTTCTTACTGTGGCAAGTCTGCCAGAAGCGATATGTCACTCGTTGTGTATCTTAAGAGATTCATCGTTACTCCCTCCATAGGTTACTCGTATTCTCTGATTCAATACCTCTCGCGACGAAACATTGGCTTTCTTAATAGTGCCATACTTCTTAGTTCCAGTTGCTCACACTGTTTCCTACTTTTTGTGTACTTGCCAGTCTGCCAGAAGCGATATGTCACTAGTTGTGTATCATAAAAGAGTCATCGTTTCTCCTCCTAGGGGTTAGTCGAGATTTCTTAATCCAAACCCGTAGTAACAAGGCATTGGGTACCTTAAGAGAGTCATAGTTACTCGTCCAAATTGCTAGCCCAGTCTGCCACTTTTTCTTACTGTGGCCAGTCTGCCAGAAGCGATATGTCACTCGTTGTGTATCTTAAGATATTCATCGTTACTCCTTCCATAGGTTACTAGTATTCTCTGATTCAATACCTCTCGTGACGAAAAAGTCGCTATCTTAATAGTGCAATACTTCATCCTCCCAGTTGCTCACACAGTCTACTACTTTTTGAGTAGTTTTTGTCTGCCAGAAACTATAATTCACTAGTTGTGTATCATAAAAGAGTCAACGTTTCTCCTCCTAGGGGTTATTCGAGATTTCTTAATCCAAACCCCTAGTAACGAGGCATTGGCTACCTTAAGAGAGTCATAGTTACTCGTCCCAATTGCTCACCCAGTCTGCCTCTTTTTCTTACTGTGGCCAGTCTGCCAGAAGCGATATGTCACTCGTTGTGTATCTTAAGAGATTCATCGTTACTCCTTCCATAGCTTACTGGTATTCTCTGATTCAATACCTCTCGTGACGAAAAAGGCGCTATCTTAATAGTGCAATACTTCTTGCTCCCAGTTGCTCACACAGTCTACTACTTTTTGTGTAGTTTTTGTCTGCCAGAAACTGTAATTCACTAGTTGTGTATCGTAAAGGAGTCAACGTTTCTCCTCCTAGGTGTTATTCGAGATTTCTTAATCCAAACCCCTAGTAACGAGGCATTGTCTACCTTAAGAGAGTCATAGTTGCTCGTCCCAATTGCTCACCCAGTCTGCCACTTTTTCTTACTGTGGCCAGTCTGCCAGAAGCGATATGTCACTCGTTGTGTATCTTAAGAGATTCATCGTTACTCCTTCCATAGGTTACTGGTATTCTCTGATTCAATACCTCTCGTGACGAAAAAGGCGCTATCTTAATAGTGCAATACTTCTTGCTCCCAGTTGCTCACACAGTCTACTACTTTTTGTGTAGTTTTTGTCTGCCAGAAACTATAATTCACTAGTTGTGTATCATAAAGAGTCAACGTTTCTCCTTCTAGGGGTTATTCGAGATTTCTTAATCCAAACCCCTAGTAACGAGGCATAGGCTACCTTAAGAGAGTCATAGTTGCTCGTCCCAATTGCTCACCCAGTCTGCCACTTTTTCTTACTGTGGCCAGTCTGCCAGAAGCGATATGTCACTCGTTGTGTATCTTAAGAGATTCATCATTACTCCTTCCATAGATTACTGGTATTCTCTGATTCAATACCTCTCGTGACGAAAAAGTCGCTATCTTAATAGTGCAATACTTCTTCCTCCCAGTTGCTCACACTGTTTCCTACTTTTTGTGTACTTGCCAGTCTGCCAGAAGAGATATGTCACTAGTTGTGTATCATAAAAGAGTCATCGTTTCTCCTCCTAGGGGTTATTCGAGATTTCTTAATCCAAACCCCTAGTAACGAGGCATTGGCTACCTTAAGAGAGTCATAGTTACTCGTCCTAATTGCTCACCCAGTCTGTCACTTTTTCTTACTGTGGCAAGTCTGCCAGAAGCGATATGTCACTCGTTGTGTATCTTAAGAGATTCATCGTTACTCCCTCCATAGGTTACTCGTATTCTCTGATTCAATACCTCTCGCGACGAAACATTGGCTTTCTTAATAGTGCCATACTTCTTCCTCCCAGTTGCTCACACAGTTAACTACTTTTTGTGTACTTGCCAGTCTGCCAGAAGCGATATGTCACTATTTGTGTATCAAAAAAAGTCTTCGTTTCACCTCCTAGGGATTATTCGAGATTTCTTAATCCAAACCCCTAGTAACGAGGCATTGGCTACCTTTAGAGAGTCATAGTTACTCGTCCCAATTGCTCACCCACTCTGCCACTTTTTCTTACTGTGGCCAGTCTGCCAGAAGCGATATGTCACTCGTTGTGTATCTTAAGAGATTCATCGTTACTCCCTCCATAGGTTACTCGTATTCTCTGATTCAATACCTCTCGTGACGAAACATTGGCTTTCTTAATAGTGCCATACTTCTTAGTCCCAGTTGCTCACACTGTTTCCTACTTTTTGTGTACTTGCCAGTCTGCCAGAAGCGATATGTCACTAGTTGTGTATCATAAAAGAGTCATCGTTTCTCCTCCTAGGGGTTATTCGAGATTTCTTAATCCAAACCCCTAGTAACGAGGCATTGGCTACCTTAAGAGAGTCATAGTTACTCGTCCCCATTGCTCACCCAGTCTGCCACTTTTTCTTACTGTGGCCAGTCTGCCAGAAGCGATATGTCACTCGTTGTGTATCTTAAGATATTCATCGTTACTCCTTCCATAGGTTACTGGTACTCTCTGATTCAATACCTCTCGTGACGAAAAAGTCGCTTTCTTAATAGTGCAATACTTCTTCCTCCCAGTTGCTCACACTATCTACTACGTTTTGTGTAGTTTTCGTCTGCCAGAAACTATAATTCACTAGTTGTGTCATAGTTTCTCCTCCTAGGGGTTATTCGAGATTTGTTAATCCAAACCCCTAGTAACGAGGCATTGGCTACCTTAAGAGAGTCATAGTTACTCGTACCAATTGCTTACCCAGTCTGCCACTTTTTCTTACTGTGGCCAGTCTGCCAGAAGCGATATGTCACTCGTTGTGTATCTTAAGAGATTCATCGTTACTCCCTCCATAGGATACTCGTATTCTCTGATCCAATACCTCTCGTGACGAAACATTGGCTTTCTTAATAGTGCCATACTTCTTAGTCCCAGTTGCTCACACTGTTTCCTACTTTTTGTGTACTTGCCAGTCTGCCAGAAGCGATATGTCACTAGTTGTGTATCATAAAAGAGTCATCGTTTCTCCTCCTAGGGGTTATTCGAGATTTCTTAATCCAAACCCCTAGTAACGAGGCATTGGGTACCTTAGGAGAGTCATAGTTACTCGTCCCCATTGCTCACCCAGTCTGCCACTTTTTCTTACTGTGGCCAGTCTGCCAGAAGCGATATGTCACTCGTTGTGTATCTTAAGATATTCATCGTTACTCCTTCCATAGGTTACTGGTATTCTCTGAATCAATACCTCTCGTAACGAAAAAGTCGCTATCTTAATAGTGCAATACTTCATCCTCCCAGTTGCTCACACAGTCTACTACTTTTTGTGTAGTTTTTTGTGCCAGAAACTATAATTCACTAGTTGTGTACCATAAAAGAGTCAACGTTTCTCCTCTTAGGGGTTATTCGAGATTTCTTAATCCAAAGCCCTAGTAACGAGGCATTGGCTACCTTAAGAGAGTCATAGTTACTCGTCCCAATTGCTCACCCAGTCTGCCACTTTTTCTTACTGTGGCCAGTCTGCCAGAAGCGATATGTCACTCGTTGTGTATCTTAAGAGATTCATCGTTACTCCTTCCATAGGTTACTGGTATTCTCTGATTCAATACCTCTCGTGACGAAAAAGGCGCTATCTTAATAGTGCAATACTTCTTGCTCCCAGTTGCTCACACAGTCTACTACTTTTTGTGTAGTTTTTGTCTGCCAGAAACAATAATTCACTAGTTGTGTATCATAAAGGAGTCAACGTTTCTCCTTCTAGGGGTTATTCGAGATTTCTTAATCCAAACCCCTAGTAACGAGGCATTGGCTACCTTAAGAGAGTCATAGTTACTCGTCCAAATTGCTCACCCAGTCTGCCACTTGTTCTTACTGTGGCCAGTCTGCCAGAAGCGATATGTCACTAGTTGTGTATCATAAAAGAGTCATCGTTTCTCCTCCTAGGGGTTATTCGAGATTACTTAATCCAAACCCCTAGTAACGAGGCATTGGCTACCTTAAGAGAGTCATAGTTACTCGTTACAATTGCTCACCCTGTCTGCCACTTTTTCTTACTGTGGCCAGTCTGCCAGAAGCGATATGTCACTCGTTGTGTATCTTAAGAGATTCATCGTTACTCCTTCCATAGGTTACTGGTATTCTCTGATTCAATACCTCTCGTGACGAAAAAGTCGCTATATAATTGTGCAATACATCTTCCTCCCAGTTGCTCACACTATCTACTACGTTTTGTGTAGTTTTTGTCTGCCAGAAACTATAATTCACTAGTTGTGTCATAGTTTCTCCTCCTAGGGGTTATTCGAGATTTCTTAATCCAAACCCCTAGTAACGAGGCATTGGCTACCTTAAGAGAGTCATAGTTACTCATCCCAATTGCTCACCCAGTCTGCCACTTTTTCTTACTGTGGCCAGTCTGCCAGAAGCGATATGTCACTCGTTGTGTATCTTAAGAGATTGATCGTTACTCCCTCCATAGGTTACTCGTATTCTCTGATTCAATACCTCTCGTGACGAAACATTGGATTTCTTAATAGTGCCATACTTCTTAGTCCCAGTTGCTCACACTGTTTCCTACTTTTTGTGTACTTGCCAGTCTGCCAGATGCGATATGTCACTAGTTGTGTATCATAAAAGAGTCATCGTTTCTCCTCCTAGGGGTTATTCGAGATTTCTTAATCCAAACCCCTAGTAACGAGGCATTGGGTACCTTAAGAGAGTCATAGTTACTCGTCCCCATTGCTCACCCAGTCTGCCACTTTTTCTTACTGTGGCCAGTCTGCCAGAAGCGATATGTCACTCGTTGTGTATCTTAAGATAATCATCGTTACTCCTTCCATAGGTTACTGGTATTCTCTGATTCAATACCTCTCGTGACGAAAAAGTCGCTATCTTAATAGTGCAATACTTCTTCCTCCCAGTTGCTCACACTATCTACTACGTTTTGTGTAGTTTTTGTCTGCCAGAAACTATAATTCACTAGTTGTGTCATAGTTTCTCCTCCTAGGGGTTATTCGAGATTTCTTAATCCAAACCCCTAGTAACGAGGCATTGGCTTCCTTAAGAGAGTCATAGTTACTCGTCCCAATTGCTCACCCAGTCTGCCACTTTTTCTTACTGTGGCCAGTCTGCCAGAAGCGATATGTCACTCGTTGTGTATCTTAAGAGATTCATCGTTACTCCCTCCATAGGTTACTCGTATTCTCTGATTCAATACCTCTCGTGACGAAACATTGGCTTTCTTAATAGTGCCATACTTCTTAGTCCCAGTTGCTCACACTGTTTCCTACTTTTTGTGTACTTGCCAGTCTGCCAGAAGCGATATGTCACTAGTTGTGTATCATAAAAGAGTCATCGTTTCTCCTCCTAGGGGTTATTCGAGATTTCTTAATCCAAACACCTAGTAACGAGGCATTGGGTACGTTAGGAGAGTCATAGTTACTCGTCCCCATTGCTCACCCAGTCTGCCACTTTTTCTTACTGTGGCCAGTCTGCCAGAAGCGATATGTCACTCGTCGTGTATCTTAAGATATTCATCGTTACTCCTTCCATAGGTTACTGGTATTCTCTGATTCAATACCTCTCGTGACGAAAATGTCGCTATCTGAATAGTGCAATACTTCATCCTCCCAGTTGCTCACACAGTCTACTACTTTTTGTGTAGCTTTTGTGTGCCAGAAACTATAATTCACTAGTTGTGTACCATAAAAGAGTCAACGTTTCTCCTCCTAGGGGTTATTCGAGATTTCTTAATCCAAACCCCTAGTAACGAGGCATTGGCTACCTTAAGAGAGTCATAGTTACTCGTCCCAATTGCTCACCCAGTCTGCCACTTTTTCTTACTGTGGCCAGTCTGCCAGAAGCGATATGTCTCTCGTTGTGTATCTTAAGAAATTCATCGTTACTCCATCCATAGGTTACTGGTATTCTCTGATTCAATACCTCTCGTGACGAAAAAGTCGCTATCTTAATAGCGCAATACTTCTTGCTCCCAGTTGCTCACACAGTCTACTACTTTTTGTGTAGTTTTTGTCTGCCAGAAACTATAATTCACTAGTTGTGTATCATAAAGGAGTCAACGTTTCTCCTTCTAGGGGTTATTCGAGATTTGTTAATCCAAACCCCTAGTAACGAGGCATTGGCTACCTTAAGAGATTCATAGTTACTCGTCCCAATTGCTCACCCAGTCTGCCACTTTTTCTTACTGTGGCCAGTCTGCCAGAAGCGATATGTCACTCGTTGTGTATCTTAAGAGATTCATCGTTACTCCCTCCATAGGTTACTCGTATTCTCTGATTCAATACCTCTCGTGACGAAAAAGTCGCTTTCTTAATAGTGCAATACTTCTTCCTCCCAGTTGCTCACACTATCTACTACGTTTTGTGTAGTTTTCGTCTGCCAGAAACTATAATTCACTAGTTGTGTCATAGTTTCTCCTCCTAGGGGTTATTCGAGATTTGTTAATCCAAACCCCTAGTAACGAGGCATTGGCTACCTTAAGAGAGTCATAGTTACTCGTACCAATTGCTTACCCAGTCTGCCACTTTTTCTTACTGTGGCCAGTCTGCCAGAAGCGATATGTCACTCGTTGTGTATCTTAAGAGATTCATCGTTACTCCCTCCATAGGATACTCGTATTCTCTGATTCAATACCTCTCGTGACGAAACATTGGCTTTCTTAATAGTGCCATACTTCTTAGTCCCAGTTGCTCACACTGTTTCCTACTTTTTGTGTACTTGCCAGTCTGCCAGAAGCGATATGTCACTAGTTGTGTATCATAAAAGAGTCATCGTTTCTCCTCCTAGGGGTTATTCGAGATTTCTTAATCCAAACCCCTAGTAACGAGGCATTGGGTACCTTAGGAGAGTCATAGTTACTCGTCCCCATTGCTCACCCAGTCTGCCACTTTTTCTTACTGTGGCCAGTCTGCCAGAAGCGATATGTCACTCGTTGTGTATCTTAAGATATTCATCGTTACTCCTTCCATAGGTTACTGGTATTCTCTGATTCAATACCTCTCGTAACGAAAAAGTCGCTATCTTAATAGTGCAATACTTCATCCTCCCAGTTGCTCACACAGTCTACTACTTTTTGTGTAGTTTTTTGTGCCAGAAACTATAATTCACTAGTTGTGTACCATAAAAGAGTCAACGTTTCTCCTCCTAGGGGTTATTCGAGATCTCTTAATCCAAAGCCCTAGTAACGAGGCATTGGCTACCTTAAGAGAGTCATAGTTACTCGTCCCAATTGCTCACCCAGTCTGCCACTTTTTCTTACTGTGGCCAGTCTGCCAGAAGCGATATGTCACTCGTTGTGTATCTTAAGAGATTCATCGTTACTCCTTCCATAGGTTACTGGTATTCTCTGATTCAATACCTCTCGTGACGAAAAAGGCGCTATCTTAATAGTGCAATACTTCTTGCTCCCAGTTGCTCACACAGTCTACTACTTTTTGTGTAGTTTTTGTCTGCCAGAAACTATAATTCACTAGTTGTGTATCATAAAGGAGTCAACGTTTCTCCTTCTAGGGGTTATTCGAGATTTCTTAATCCAAACCCCTAGTAACGAGGCATTGGCTACCTTAAGAGAGTCATAGTTACTCGTCCAAATTGCTCACCCAGTCTGCCACTTGTTCTTACTGTGGCCAGTCTGCCAGAAGCGATATGTCACTAGTTGTGTATCATAAAAGAGTCATCGTTTCTCCTCCTAGGGGTTATTCGAGATTACTTAATCCAAACCCCTAGTAACGAGGCATTGGCTACCTTAAGAGAGTCATAGTTACTCGTTACAATTGCTCACCCTGTCTGCCACTTTTTCTTACTGTGGCCAGTCTGCCAGAAGCGATATGTCACTCGTTGTGTATCTTAAGAGATTCATCGTTACTCCTTCCATAGGTTACTGGTATTCTCTGATTCAATACCTCTCGTGACGAAAAAGTCGCTATATAATTGTGCAATACTTCTTCCTCCCAGTTGCTCACACTATCTACTACGTTTTGTGTAGTTTTTGTCTGCCAGAAACTATAATTCACTAGTTGTGTCATAGTTTCTCCTCCTAGGGGTTATTCGAGATTTCTTAATCCAAACCCCTAGTAACGAGGCATTGGCTACCTTAAGAGAGTCATAGTTACTCATCCCAATTGCTCACCCAGTCTGCCACTTTTTCTTACTGTGGCCAGTCTGCCAGAAGCGATATGTCACTCGTTGTGTATCTTAAGAGATTGATCGTTAGTCCCTCCATAGGTTACTCGTATTCTCTGATTCAATACCTCTCGTGACGAAACATTGGATTTCTTAATAGTGCCATACTTCTTAGTCCCAGTTGCTCACACTGTTTCCTACTTTTTGTGTACTTGCCAGTCTGCCAGATGCGATATGTCACTAGTTGTGTATCATAAAAGAGTCATCGTTTCTCCTCCTAGGGGTTATTCGAGATTTCTTAATCCAAACCCCTAGTAACGAGGCATTGGGTACCTTAAGAGAGTCATAGTTACTCGTCCCCATTGCTCACCCAGTCTGCCACTTTTTCTTACTGTGGCCAGTCTGCCAGAAGCGATATGTCACTCGTTGTGTATCTTAAGATAATCATCGTTACTCCTTCCATAGGTTACTGGTATTCTCTGATTCAATACCTCTCGTGACGAAAAAGTCGCTATCTTAATAGTGCAATACTTCTTCCTCCCAGTTGCTCACACTATCTACTACGTTTTGTGTAGTTTTTGTCTGCCAGAAACTATAATTCACTAGTTGTGTCATAGTTTCTCCTCCTAGGGGTTATTCGAGATTTCTTAATCCAAACCCCTAGTAACGAGGCATTGGCTACCTTAAGAGAGTCATAGTTACTCGTCCCAATTGCTCACCCAGTCTGCCACTTTTTCTTACTGTGGCCAGTCTGCCAGAAGCGATATGTCACTCGTTGTGTATCTTAAGAGATTCATCGTTACTCCCTCCATAGGTTACTCGTATTCTCTGATTCAATACCTCTCGTGACGAAACATTGGCTTTCTTAATAGTGCCATACTTCTTAGTCCCAGTTGCTCACACTGTTTCCTACTTTTTGTGTACTTGCCAGTCTGCCAGAAGCGATATGTCACTAGTTGTGTATCATAAAAGAGTCATCGTTTCTCCTCCTAGGGGTTATTCGAGATTTCTTAATCCAAACCCCTAGTAACGAGGCATTGGGTACCTTAGGAGAGTCATAGTTACTCGTCCCCATTGCTCACCCAGTCTGCCACTTTTTCTTACTGTGGCCAGTCTGCCAGAAGCGATATGTCACTCGTTGTGTATCTTAAGATATTCATCGTTACTCCTTCCATAGGTTACTGGTATTCTCTGATTCAATACCTCTCGTGACGAAAATGTCGCTATCTGAATAGTGCAATACTTCATCCTCCCAGTTGCTCACACAGTCTACTACTTTTTGTGTAGCTTTTGTGTGCCAGAAACTATAATTCACTAGTTGTGTACCATAAAAGAGTCAACGTTTCTCCTCCTAGGGGTTATTCGAGATTTCTTAATCCAAACCCCTAGTAACGAGGCATTGGCTACCTTAAGAGAGTCATAGTTACTCGTCCCAATTGCTCACCCAGTCTGCCACTTTTTCTTACTGTGGCCAGTCTGCCAGAAGCGATATGTCTCTCGTTGTGTATCTTAAGAAATTCATCGTTACTCCATCCATAGGTTACTGGTATTCTCTGATTCAATACCTCTCGTGACGAAAAAGTCGCTATCTTAATAGCGCAATACTTCTTGCTCCCAGTTGCTCACACAGTCTACTACTTTTTGTGTAGTTTTTGTCTGCCAGAAACTATAATTCACTAGTTGTGTATCATAAAGGAGTCAACGTTTCTCCTTCTAGGGGTTATTCGAGATTTGTTAATCCAAACCCCTAGTAACGAGGCATTGGCTACCTTAAGAGATTCATAGTTACTCGTCCCAATTGCTCACCCAGTCTGCCACTTTTTCTTACTGTGGCCAGTCTGCCAGAAGCGATATGTCACTCGTTGTGTATCTTAAGAGATTCATCGTTACTCCCTCCATAGGTTACTCGTATTCTCTGATTCAATACCTCTCGTGACGAAACATTGGCTTTCTTAATAGTGCCATACTTCTTATTCCCAGTTGCTCACACTGTTTCCTACTTTTTGTGTACTTGCCAGTCTGCCAGAAGCGATATGTCACTAGTTGTGTATCATAAAAGAGTCATCGTTTCTCCTCCTAGGGTTTATTCGAGATTTCTTAATCCAAACCCCTAGTAACGAGGCATTGGGTACCTTAAGAGAGTCATAGTTACTCGTCCACATTGCTCACCCAGTCTGCCACTTTTTCTTACTGTGGCCAGTCTCCTAGAAGCGATATGTCACTCGTTGTGTATCTTAAGATATTCATCGTTACTCCTTCCATAGGTTACTGGTATTCTCTGATTCAATACCTCTCGTGACGAAAAAGTCGCTATCTTAATAGTGCAATACTTCATCCTCCCAGTTGCTCACACAGTCTACTACTTTTTGTGTAGTTTTTGTCTGCCAGAACTATAATTCACTAGTTGTGTACCATAAAAGAGTCAACGTTTCTCCTCCTAGGGTTTATTCGAGATTTCTTAATCCAAACCCCTAGTAACGAGGCATTGGCTACCTTAAGAGAGTCATAGTTACTCGTCCCAATTGCTCACCCAGTCTGCCACTTTTTCTTACTGTGGCCAGTCTGCCAGAAGCGATATGTCACTCGTTGTGTATCTTAAGAGATTCATCGTTACTCCCTCCATAGGATACTCGTATTCTCTGATTCAATACCTCTCGTGACGAAACATTGGCTTTCTTAATAGTGCCATACTTCTTATTCCCAGTTGCTCACACTGTTTCCTACTTTTTGTGTACTTGCCAGTCTGCCAGAAGCGATATGTCACTAGTTGTGTATCATAAAAGAGTCATCGTTTCTCCTCCTAGGGTTTATTCGAGATTTCTTAATCCAAACCCCTAGTAACGAGGCATTGGGTACCTTAAGAGAGTCATAGTTACTCGTCCCCATTGCTCACCCAGTCTGCCACTTTTTCTTACTGTGGCCAGTCTCCTAGAAGCGATATGTCACTCGTTGTGTATCTTAAGATATTCATCGTTACTCCTTCCATAGGTTACTGGTACTCTCTGATTCAATACCTCTCGTGACGAAAAAGTCGCTTTCTTAATAGTGCAATACTTCTTCCTCCCAGTTGCTCACACTATCTACTACGTTTTGTGTAGTTTTCGTCTGCCAGAAACTATAATTCACTAGTTGTGTCATAGTTTCTCCTCCTAGGGGTTATTCGAGATTTGTTAATCCAAACCCCTAGTAACGAGGCATTGGCTACCTTAAGAGAGTCATAGTTACTCGTCTAAATCGCTCACCCAGTCTGCCACTTTTTCTTACTGTGGCCAGTCTGCCAGAAGCGATATGTCACTCGTTGTGTATTTTTAGAGATTCATCGTTACTCCCTCCATAGGATACTCGTATTCTCTGATTCAATACCTCTCGTGACGAAACATTGGCTTTCTTAATAGTGCCATACTTCTTAGTCCCAGTTGCTCACACTGTTTCCTACTTTTTGTGTACTTGCCAGTCTGCCAGAAGCGATATGTCACTAGTTGTGTATCATAAAAGAGTCATCGTTTCTCCTCCTAGGGGTTATTCGAGATTTCTTAATCCAAACCCCTAGTAACGAGGCATTGGGTACCTTAGGAGAGTCATAGTTACTCGTCCCCATTGCTCACCCAGTCTGCCACCTTTTCTTACTGTGGCCAGTCTGCCAGAAGCGATATGTCACTCGTTGTGTATCTTAAGATATTCATCGTTACTCCTTCCATAGGTTACTGGTATTCTCTGATTCAATACCTCTCGTGACGAAAAAGTCGCTATCTTAATAGTGCAATACTTCATCCTCCCAGTTGCTCACACAGTCTACTACTTTTTGTGTAGTTTTTTGTGCCAGAAACTATAATTCACTAGTTGTGTACCATAAAAGAGTCAACGTTTCTCCTCCTAGGGGTTATTCGAGATTTCTTAATCCAAAGCCCTAGTAACGAGGCATTGGCTACCTTAAGAGAGTCATAGTTACTCGTCCCAATTGCGCACCCAGTCTGCCACTTTTTCTTACTGTGGCCAGTCTGCCAGAAGCGATATGTCACTCGTTGTGTATCTTAAGAGATTCATCGTTACTCCTTCCATAGGTTACTGGTATTCTCTGATTCAATACCTCTCGTGACGAAAAAGGCGCTATCTTAATAGTGCAATACTTCTTGCTCCCAGTTGCTCACACAGTCTACTACTTTTTGTGTAGTTTTTGTCTGCCAGAAACTATAATTCACTAGTTGTGTATCATAAAGGAGTCAACGTTTCTCCTTCTAGGGGTTATTCGAGATTTCTTAATCCAAACCCCTAGTAACGAGGCATTGGCTACCTTAAGAGAGTCATAGTTGCTCGTCCCAATTGCTCACCCAGTCTGCCACTTTTTCTTACTGTGGCCAGTCTGCCAGAAGCGATATGTCACTCGTTGTGTATCTTAAGAGATTCATCGTTACTCCTTCCATAGATTACTGGTATTCTCTGATTCAATACCTCTCGTGACGAAAAAGTCGCTATCTTAATAGTGCAATACTTCTTCCTCCCAGTTGCTCACACTGTTTCCTACTTTTTGTGTACTTGCCAGTCTGCCAGAAGAGATATGTCACTAGTTGTGTATCATAAAAGAGTCATCGTTTCTCCTCCTAGGGGTTATTCGAGATTTCTTAATCCAAACCCCTAGTAACGAGGCATTGGCTACCTTAAGAGAGTCATAGTTACTCGTCCCAATTGCTCACCCAGTCTATCACTTTTTCTTACTGTGGCAAGTCTGCCAGAAGCGATATGTCACTCGTTGTGTATCTTAAGAGATTCATCGTTACTCCCTCCATAGGTTACTCGTATTCTCTGATTCAATACCTCTCGTGACGAAACATTGGCTTTCATAATAGTGCCATACTTCTTCCTCCCAGTTGCTCACACAGTTAACTACTTTTTGTGTACTTGCCAGTCTGCCAGAAGCGATATGTCACTCGTTGTGTATCTTAAGAGATTCATCGTTACTCCTTCCATAGGTTACTGGTATTCTCTGATTCAATACCACTCGTGACGAAAAAGTCGCTATCTTAATAGTGCAATACTTCTTCCTCCCAGTTGCTCACACTATCTACTACGTTTTGTGTAGTTTTTGTCTGCCAGAAACTATAATTCACTAGTTGTGTCATAGTTTCTCCTCCTAGGGGTTATTCGAGATTTCTTAACCCAAACCCCTAGTAACGAGGCATTGGCTACCTTAAGAGAGTCATAGTTACTCATCCCAATTGCTCACCCAGTCTGCCAACTTTTTCTTACTGTGGCCAGTCTGCCAGAAGCGATATGTCACTCGTTGTGTATCTTAAGAGATTCATCGTTACTCCCTCCATAGGTTACTCGTATTCTCTGATTCAATACCTCTCGTGACGAAACATTGGATTTCTTAATAGTGCCATACTTCTTAGTCCCAGTTGCTCACACTGTTTCCTACTTTTTGTGTACTTGCCAGTCTGCCAGATGCGATATGTCACTAGTTGTGTATCATAAAAGAGTCATCGTTTCTCCTCCTAGGGGTTATTCGAGATTTCTTAATCCAAACCCCTAGTAACGAGGCATTGGGTACCTTAAGAGAGTCATAGTTACTCGTCCCCATTGCTCACCCAGTCTGCCAATTTTTCTTACTGTGGCCAGTCTGCCAGAAGCGATATGTCACTCGTTGTGTATCTTAACATAATCATCGTTACTCCTTCCATAGGTTACTGGTATTCTCTGATTCAATACCTCTCGTGACGAAAAAGTCGCTACCTTAATAGTGCAATACTTCTTCCTCCCAGTTGCTCACACTATCTACTACGTTTTGTGTAGTTTTTGTCTGCCAGAAACTATAATTCACTAGTTGTGTCATAGTTTCTCCTCCTAGGGGTTATTCGAGATTTGTTAATCCAAACCCCTAGTAACGAGGCATTGGCTACCTTAAGAGAGTCATAGTTACTCGTCTAAAACGCTCACCCAGTCTGCCACTTTTTCTTACTGTGGCCAGTCTGCCAGAAGCGATATGTCACTCGTTGTGTATCTTAAGAGATTCATCGTTACTCCCTCCATAGAATACTCGTATTCTCTGATTCAATACCTCTTGTGACGAAACATTGGCTTTCTTAATAGTGCCATACTTCTTAGTCCCAGTTGCTCACACTGTTTCCTACTTTTTGTGTACTTGCCAGTCTGCCAGAAGCGATATGTCACTAGTTGTGTATCATAAAAGAGTCATCGTTTCTCCTCCTAGGGGTTATTCGAGATTTCTTAATCCAAACCCCTAGTAACGAGGCATTGGGTACCTTAGGAGAGTCATAGTTACTCGTCCCCATTGCTCACCCAGTCTGCCACTTTTTCTTACTGTGGCCAGTCTGCCAGAAGCGATATGTCACTCGTTGTGTATCTTAAGATATTCATCGTTACTCCTTCCATAGGTTACTGGTATTCTCTGATTCAATACATCTCGTGACGAAAAAGTCGCTATCTTAATAGTGCAATACTTCATCCTCCCAGTTGCTCACACAGTCTACTACTTTTTGTGTAGTTTTTTGTGCCAGAAACTATAATTCACTAGTTGTGTACCATAAAAGAGTCAACGTTTCTCCTCCTAGGGGTTATTCGAGATTTCTTAATCCAAAGCCCTAGTAACGAGGCATTGGCTACCTTAAGAGAGTCATAGTTACTCGTCCCAATTGCTCACCCAGTCTGCCACTTTTTCTTACTGTGGCCAGTCTGCCAGAAGCGATATGTCACTCGTTGTGTATCTTAAGAGATTCATCGTTACTCCTTCCATAGGTTACTGGTATTCTCTGATTCAATACCTCTCGTGACGAAAAAGGCGCTATCTTAATAGTGCAATACTTCTTGCTCCCAGTTGCTCACACAGTCTACTACTTTTTGTGTAGTTTTTGTCTGCCAGAAACTATAATTCACTAGTTGTGTATCATAAAGGAGTCAACGTTTCTCCTTCTAGGGGTTATTCGAGATTTCTTAATCCAAACCCCTAGTAACGAGGCATTGGCTACCTTAAGAGAGTCATAGTTGCTCGTCCCAATTGCTCACCCAGTCTGCCACTTTTTCTTACTGTGGCCAGTCTGCCAGAAGCGATATGTCACTCGTTGTGTATCTTAAGAGATTCATCGTTACTCCTTCCATAGATTACTGGTATTCTCTGATTCAATACCTCTCGTGACGAAAAAGTCGCTATCTTAATAGTGCAATACTTCTTCCTCCCAGTTGCTCACACTGTTTCCTACTTTTTGTGTACTTGCCAGTCTGCCAGAAGAGATATGTCACTAGTTGTGTATCATAAAAGAGTCATCGTTTCTCCTCCTAGGGGTTATTCGAGATTTCTTAATCCAAACCCCTAGTAACGAGGCATTGGCTACCTTAAGAGAGTCATAGTTACTCGTCCCAATTGCTCACCCAGTCTATCACTTTTTCTTACTGTGGCAAGTCTGCCAGAAGCGATATGTCACTCGTTGTGTATCTTAAGAGATTCATCGTTACTCCCTCCATAGGTTACTCGTATTCTCTGATTCAATACCTCTCGTGACGAAACATTGGCTTTCTTAATAGTGCCATACTTCTTCCTCCCAGTTGCTCACACAGTTAACTACTTTTTGTGTACTTGCCAGTCTGCCAGAAGCGATATGTCACTCGTTGTGTATCTTAAGAGATTCATCGTTACTCCTTCCATAGGTTACTGGTATTCTCTGATTCAATACCACTCGTGACGAAAAAGTCGCTATCTTAATAGTGCAATACTTCTTCCTCCCAGTTGCTCACACTATCTACTACGTTTTGTGTAGTTTTTGTCTGCCAGAAACTATAATTCACTAGTTGTGTCATAGTTTCTCCTCCTAGGGGTTATTCGAGATTTCTTAACCCAAACCCCTAGTAACGAGGCATTGGCTACCTTAAGAGAGTCATAGTTACTCATCCCAATTGCTCACCCAGTCTGCCAACTTTTTCTTACTGTGGCCAGTCTGCCAGAAGCGATATGTCACTCGTTGTGTATCTTAAGAGATTCATCGTTACTCCCTCCATAGGTTACTCGTATTCTCTGATTCAATACCTCTCGTGACGAAACATTGGATTTCTTAATAGTGCCATACTTCTTAGTCCCAGTTGCTCACACTGTTTCCTACTTTTTGTGTACTTGCCAGTCTGCCAGATGCGATATGTCACTAGTTGTGTATCATAAAAGAGTCATCGTTTCTCCTCCTAGGGGTTATTCGAGATTTCTTAATCCAAACCCCTAGTAACGAGGCATTGGGTACCTTAAGAGAGTCATAGTTACTCGTCCCCATTGCTCACCCAGTCTGCCACTTTTTCTTACTGTGGCCAGTCTGCCAGAAGCGATATGTCACTCGTTGTGTATCTTAACATAATCATCGTTACTCCTTCCATAGGTTACTGGTATTCTCTGATTCAATACCTCTCGTGACGAAAAAGTCGCTATCTTAATAGTGCAATACTTCTTCCTCCCAGTTGCTCACACTATCTACTACGTTTTGTGTAGTTTTTGTCTGCCAGAAACTATAATTCACTAGTTGTGTCATAGTTTCTCCTCCTAGGGGTTATTCGAGATTTGTTAATCCAAACCCCTAGTAACGAGGCATTGGCTACCTTAAGAGAGTCATAGTTACTCGTCTAAAACGCTCACCCAGTCTGCCACTTTTTCTTACTGTGGCCAGTCTGCCAGAAGCGATATGTCACTCGTTGTGTATCTTAAGAGATTCATCGTTACTCCCTCCATAGAATACTCGTATTCTCTGATTCAATACCTCTCGTGACGAAACATTGGCTTTCTTAATAGTGCCATACTTCTTAGTCCCAGTTGCTCACACTGTTTCCTACTTTTTGTGTACTTGCCAGTCTGCCAGAAGCGATATGTCACTAGTTGTGTATCATAAAAGAGTCATCGTTTCTCCTCCTAGGGGTTATTCGAGATTTCTTAATCCAAACCCCTAGTAACCAGGCATTGGGTACCTTAGGAGAGTCATAGTTACTCGTCCCCATTGCTCACCCAGTCTGCCACTTTTTCTTACTGTGGCCAGTCTGCCAGAAGCGATATGTCACTCGTTGTGTATCTTAAGATATTCATCGTTACTCCTTCCATAGGTTACTGGTATTCTCTGATTCAATACATCTCGTGACGAAAAAGTCGCTATCTTAATAGTGCAATACTTCATCCTCCCAGTTGCTCACACAGTCTACTACTTTTTGTGTAGTTTTTTGTGCCAGAAACTATAATTCACTAGTTGTGTACCATAAAAGAGTCAACGTTTCTCCTCCTAGGGGTTATTCGAGATTTCTTAATCCAAAGCCCTAGTAACGAGGCATTGGCTACCTTAAGAGAGTCATAGTTACTCGTCCCAATTGCTCACCCAGTCTGCCACTTTTTCTTACTGTGGCCAGTCTGCCAGAAGCGATATGTCACTCGTTGTGTATCTTAAGAGATTCATCGTTACTCCTTCCATAGGTTACTGGTATTCTCTGATTCAATACCTCTCGTGACGAAAAAGGCGCTATCTTAATAGTGCAATACTTCTTGCTCCCAGTTGCTCACACAGTCTACTACTTTTTGTGTAATTTTTGTCTGCCAGAAACTATAATTCACTAGTTGTGTATCATAAAGGAGTCAACGTTTCTCCTTCTAGGGGTTATTCGAGATTTCTTAATCCAAACCCCTAGTAACGAGGCATTGGCTACCTTAAGAGAGTCATAGTTGCTCGTCCCAATTGCTCACCCAGTCTGCCACTTTTTCTTACTGTGGCCAGTCTGCCAGAAGCGATATGTCACTCGTTGTGTATCTTAAGAGATTCATCGTTACTCCTTCCATAGATTACTGGTATTCTCTGATTCAATACCTCTCGTGACGAAAAAGTCGCTATCTTAATAGTGCAATACTTCTTCCTCCCAGTTGCTCACACTGTTTCCTACTTTTTGTGTACTTGCCAGTCTGCCAGAAGAGATATGTCACTAGTTGTGTATCATAAAAGAGTCATCGTTTCTCCTCCTAGGGGTTATTCGAGATTTCTTAATCCAAACCCCTAGTAACGAGGCATTGGCTACCTTAAGAGAGTCATAGTTACTCGTCCCAATTGCTCACCCAGTCTGTCACTTTTTCTTACTGTGGCAAGTCTGCCAGAAGCGATATGTCACTCGTTGTGTATCTTAAGAGATTCATCGTTACTCCCTCCATAGGTTACTCGTATTCTCTGATTCAATACCTCTCGTGACGAAAAAGTCGCTATCTTAATAGTGCAATACTTCTTCCTCCCAGTTGCTCACACTATCTACTACGTTTTGTGTAGTTTTTGTCTGCCAGAAACTATAATTCACTAGTTGTGTCATAGTTTCTCCTCCTAGGGGTTATTCGAGATTTCTTAATCCAAACCCCTAGTAACGAGGCATTGGCTACCTTAAGAGAGTCACAGTTACTCATCCCAATTGCTCACCCAGTCTGCCACTTTTTCTTACTGTGGCCAGTCTGCCAGAAGCGATATGTCACTCGTTGTGTATCTTAAGAGATTCTTCGTTACTCCCTCCATAGGTTACTCGTATTCTCTGATTCAATACCTCTCGTGACGAAACATTGGATTTCTTAATAGTGCCATACTTCTTAGTCCCAGTTGCTCACACTGTTTCCTACTTTTTGTGTACTTGCCAGTCTGCCAGATGCGATATGTCACTAGTTGTGTATCATAAAAGAGTCATCGTTTCTCCTCCTAGGGGTTATTCGAGCTTTCTTAATCCAAACCCCTAGTAACGAGGCATTGGGTACCTTAAGAGAGTCATAGTTACTCGTCCCCATTGCTCACCCAGTCTGCCACTTTTTCTTACTGTGGCCAGTCTGCCAGAAGCGATATGTCACTCGTTGTGTATCTTAAGATAATCATCGTTACTCCTTCCATAGGTTACTGGTATTCTCTGATTCAATACCTCTCGTGACGAAAAAGTCGCTATCTTAATAGTGCAATACTTCTTCCTCCCAGTTGCTCACACTATCTACTACGTTTTGTGTAGTTTTTGTCTGCCAGAAACTATAATTCACTAGTTGTGTCATAGTTTCTCCTCCTAGGGGTTATTCGAGATTTGTTAATCCAAACCCCTAGTAACGAGGCATTGGCTACCTTAAGAGAGTCATAGTTACTCGTCTAAATCGCTCACCCAGTCTGCCACTTTTTCTTACTGTGGCCAGTCTGCCAGAAGCGATATGTCACTCGTTGTGTATCTTAAGAGATTCATCGTTACTCCCTCCATAGGATACTCGTATTCTCTGATTCAATACCTCTCGTGACGAAACATTGGCTTTCTTAATAGTGCCATACTTCTTAGTCCCAGTTGCTCACACTGTTTCCTACTTTTTGTGTACTTGCCAGTCTGCCAGAAGCGATATGTCACTAGTTGTGTATCATAAAAGAGTCATCGTTTCTCCTCCTAGGGGTTATTCGAGATTTCTTAATCCAAACCCCTAGTAACGAGGCATTGGGTACCTTAGGAGAGTCATAGTTACTCGTCCCCATTGCTCACCCAGTCTGCCACTTTTTCTTACTGTGGCCAGTCTGCCAGAAGCGATATGTCACTCGTTGTGTATCTTAAGATATTCATCGTTACTCCTTCCATAGGTTACTGGTATTCTCTCATTCAATACTTCTCGTGACGAAAAAGTCGCTATCTTAATAGTGCAATACTTCATCCTCCCAGTTGCTCACACAGTCTACTACTTTTTGTGTAGTTTTTTGTGCCAGAAACTATAATTCACTAGTTGTGTACCATAAAAGAGTCAACGTTTCTCCTCCTAGGGGTTATTCGAGATTTCTTAATCCAAAGCCCTAGTAACGAGGCATTGGCTACCTTAAGAGAGTCATAGTTACTTGTCCCAATTGCTCACCCGGTCTGCCACTTTTTCTTACTGTGGCCAGTCTGCCAGAAGCGATATGTCACTCGTTGTGTATCTTAAGAGATTCATCGTTACTCCTTCCATAGGTTACTGGTATTCTCTGATTCAATACCTCTCGTGACGAAAAAGGCGCTATCTTAATAGTGCAATACTTCTTGCTCCCAGTTGCTCACACAGTCTACTACTTTTTGTGTAGTTTTTGTCTGCCAGAAACTATAATTCACTAGTTGTGTATCATAAAGGAGTCAACGTTTCTCCTTCTAGGGGTTATTCGAGATTTCTTAATCCAAACCCCTAGTAACGAGGCATTGGCTACCTTAAGAGAGTCATAGTTGCTCGTCCCAATTGCTCACCCAGTCTGCCACTTTTTCTTACTGTGGCCAGTCTGCCAGAAGCGATATGTCACTCGTTGTGTATCTTAAGAGATTCATCGTTACTCCTTCCATAGATTACTGGTATTCTCTGATTCAATACCTCTCGTGACGAAAAAGTCGCTATCTTAATAGTGCAATACATCTTCCTCCCAGTTGCTCACACTGTTTCCTACTTTTTGTGTACTTGCCAGTCTGCCAGAAGAGATATGTCACTAGTTGTGTATCATAAAAGAGTCATCGTTTCTCCTCCTAGGGGTTATTCGAGATTTCTTAATCCAAACCCCTAGTAACGAGGCATTGGCTACCTTAAGAGAGTCATAGTTACTCGTCCCAATTGCTCACCCAGTCTGTCACTTTCTCTTACTGTGGCCGGACTGCCAGAAGCGATATGTCACTCGTTGTGTATCTTAAGAGATTCATCGTTACTCCCTCCATAGGTTACTCGTATTCTCTGATTCAATACCTCTCGTGACGAAACATTGGCTTTCTTAATAGTGCCATACTTCTTCCTCCCAGTTGCTCACACAGTTAACTACTTTTTGTGTACTTGCCAGTCTGCCAGAAGCGATATGTCACTCGTTGTGTATCTTAAGAGATTCATCGTTACTCCCTCCATAGGTTACTCGTATTCTCTGATTCAATACCTCTCGTGACGAAACATTGGCTTTCTTAATAGTGCCATACTTCTTATTCCCAGTTGCTCACACTGTTTCCTACTTTTTGTGTACTTGCCAGTCTGCCAGAAGCGATATGTCACTAGTTGTGTATCATAAAAGAGTCATCGTTTCTCCTCCTAGGGTTTATTCGTGATTTCTTAATCCAAACCCCTAGTAACGAGGCATTGGGTACCTTAAGAGAGTCATAGTTAAACGTCCCCATTGCTCACCCAGTCTGCCACTTTTTCTTACTGTGGCCAGTCTCCTAGAAGCGATATGTCACTCGTTGTGTATCTTAAGATATTCATCGTTACTCCTTCCATAGGTTACTGGTATTCTCTGATTCAATACCTCTCGTGACGAAAAAGTCGCTATCTTAATTGTGCAATACTTCATCCTCCCAGTTGCTCACACAGTCTACTACTTTTTGTGTAGTTTTTGTCTGCCAGAACTATAATTCACTAGTTGTGTACCATAAAAGAGTCAACGTTTCTCCTCCTAGGGTTTATTCGAGATTTCTTAATCCAAACCCCTAGTAACGAGGCATTGGCTACCTTAAGAGAGTCATAGTTACTCGTCCCAATTGCTCACCCTGTCTGCCACTTTTTCTTACTGTGGCCAGTCTGCCAGAAGCGATATGTCACTCGTTGTGTATCTTAAGAGATTCATCGTTACTCCTTCCATAGGTTACTGGTATTCTCTGATTCAATACCTCTCGTGACGAAAAAGGGGCTATCTTAATCGTGCAATACTTCTTGCTAACAGTTGCTCACACAGTCTACTACTTTTTGTGTAGTTTTTGTCTGCCAGAAACTATAATTCACTAGTTGTGTATCATAAAGGAGTCAACGTTTCTCCTCCTAGGGGTTATTCGAGATTTCTTAATCCAAACCCCTAGTAACGAGGCATTGGCTACCTTAAGAGAGTCATAGTTGCTCGTCCCAATTGCTCACCCAGTCTGCCACTTTTTCTTACTGTGGCCAGTCTGCCAGAAGCGATATGTCACTCGTTGTGTATCTTAAGAGATTCATCGTTACTCCTTCCATAGATTACTGGTATTCTCTGATTCAATACCTCTCGTGACGAAAAAGTCGCTATCTTAATAGTGCAATACTTCTTCCTCCCAGTTGCTCACACTGTTTCCTACTTTTTGTGTACTTGCCAGTCTGCCAGAAGAGATATGTCACTAGTTGTGTATCATAAAAGAGTCATCGTTTCTCCTCCTAGGGGTTATTCGAGATTTCTTAATCCAAACCCCTAGTAACGAGGCATTGGCTACCTTAAGAGAGTCATAGTTACTCGTCCCAATTGCTCACCCAGTCTGCCACTTTTTCTTACTGTGGCCAGTCTGCCAGAAGCGATATGTCACTCGTTGTGTATCTTAAGAGATTCATCGTTACTCCCTCCATAGGTTACTCGTATTCTCTGATTCAATACCTCTCGTGACGAAACATTGGCTTTCTTAATAGTGCCATACTTCTTCCTCCCAGTTGCACACACAGTTTACTACTTTTTGTGTACTTGCCAGTCTGCCAGAGGCGATATGTCACTAGTTGTGTATCAAAAAAGAGTCATCGTTTCACCTCCTAGGGATTATTCGAGATTTCTTAATCCAAACCCCTAGTAACGAGGCATTGGCTACCTTAAGAGAGTCATAGTTACTCGTTACAATTGCTCACACTGTCTGCCACTTTTTCTTACTGTGGCCAGTCTGCCAGAAGCGATATGTCACTCGTTGTGTATCTTAAGAGATTCATCGTTACTCCTTCCATAGGTTACTGGTATTCTCTGATTCAATACCTCTCGTGACGAAAAAGTCGCTATCTTAATAGTGCAATACTTCTTCCTCCCAGTTGCTCACACTATCTACGACGTTTTGTGTAGTTTTTGTCTGCCAGAAACTATAATTCACTACTTGTGTATGATAAAAGTGTCATCGTTTCTCCTCCTAGGGGTTATTCGAGATTTCTTAATCCAAACCCCTAGTAACGAGGCATTGGCTACCTTAAGAGAGTCATAGTTACTCGTCCCAATTGCTCACCCAGTCTGCCACTTGTTCTTACTGTGGCCAGTCTGCCAGAAGCGATATGTCACTAGTTGTGTATCATAAAAGAGTCATCGTTTCTCCTTCTAGGGGTTATTCGAGATTACTTAATCCAAACTTCTAGTAACGAGGCATTGGCTACCTTAAGAGAGTCATAGTTACTCGTTACAATTGCTCACACTGTCTGCCACTTTTTCTTACTGTGGCCAGTCTGCCAGAAGCGATATGTCACTCGTTGTGTATCTTAAGAGATTCATCGTTACTCCTTCCATAGGTTACTGGTATTCTCTGATTCAATACCTCTCGTGACGAAAAAGTCGCTATTATAATAGTGCATTACTTCTTCCTCCCAGTTGCTCACACTATCTACGACGTTTTGTGTAGTTTTTGTCTGCCAGAAACTATAATTCACTACTTGTGTATGATAAAAGTGTCATCGTTTCTCCTCCTAGGGGTTATTCGAGATTTCTTAATCCAAACCCCTAGTAACGAGGCATTGGCTACCTTACGAGAGTCATAGTTACTCGTCCCAATTGCTCACCCAGTCTGCCACTTCTTCTTACTGTGGCCGGTCTGCCAGAAGCGATGTGTCACTCGTTGTGTATCTTAAGAGATTCATCGTTACTCCCTCCATAGGTTACTCGTATTCTCTGATTCAATACCTCTCGTGACGAAACATTGGCTTTCTTAATAGTGCCATACTTCTTAGTCCCAGTTGCTCACACTGTTTTCTACTTTTTGTGTACTTGCCAGTCTGCCAGAAGCGATATGTCACTAGTTGTGTATCATAAAAGAGTCATCGTTTCTCCTCCTAGGGGTTATCCGAGATTTCTTAATCCAAACCCCTAGTAACGAGGCATTGGGTACCTTAACAGAGTCATAGTTACTCGTCCCCATTGCTCACCCAGTCTGCCACTTTTTCTTACTGTGGCCAGTCTGCCAGAAGCGATATGTCACTCGTTGTGTATCTTAAGATATTCATCGTTACTCCTTCCATAGGTTACTGGTATTCTCTCATTCAATACCTCTCGTGACGAAAAAGTCGCTATCTTAATAGTGCAATACTTCATCCTCCCAGTTGCTCACACAGTCTACTACTTTTTGTGTAGTTTTTGTCTGCCAGAAACTGTAATTCACTAGTTGTGTATCATAAAGGAGTCAACGTTTCTCCTCCTAGGGTTTATTCGAGATTTGTTAATCCAAACCCCTAGTAACGAGGCATTGGCTACCTTAAGAGAGTCATAGTTGCTCGTCCCAATTGCTCACCCAGTCTGCCACTTTTCTTACTGTGGCCAGTCTGCCAGAAGCGATATGTCACTCGTTGTGTATCTTAAGAGATTCATCGTTACTCCTTCCATAGGTTACTGGTATTCTCTGATTCAATACCTCTCGTGACGAAAAAGGGGCTATCTTAATAGTGCAATACTTCTTGCTCTTAGTTGCTCACACAGTCTACTAGTTTTTGTGTAGTTTTTGTCTGCCAGAAACTATAATTCACTAGTTGTGTATCATAAAGGAGTCAACGTTTCTCCTCCTAGGGGTTATTCGAGATTTGTTAATCCAAACCCCTAGTAACGAGGCATTGGCTACCTTAAGAGAGTCATAGTTGCTCGTCCCAATTGCTCACCCAGTCTGCCACTTTTTCTTACTGTGGCCAGTCTGCCAGAAGCGATATGTCACTCGTTGTGTATCTTAAGAGATTCATCGTTACTCCTTCCATAGATTACTGATATTCTCTGATTCAATACCTCTCGTGACGAAAAAGTCGCTATCTTAATAGTGCAATACTTCTTCCTCCCAGTTGCTCACACTGTTTCCTACTTTTTGTGTACTTGCCAGTCTGCCAGAAGAGATATGTCACTAGTTGTGTATCATAAAAGAGTCATCGTTTCTCCTCCTAGGGGTTATGCGAGATTTCTTAATCCAAACCCCTAGTAACGAGGCATTGGCTACCTTAAGAGAGTCATAGTTACTCGTCCCAATTGCTCACCCAGTCTGCCACTTTTTCTTACTGTGGCCAGTCTGCCAGAAGCGATATGTCACTCGTTGTGTATCTTAAGAGATTCATCGTTACTCCCTCCATAGGTTACTCGTATTCTCTGATTCAATACCTCTCGTGACGAAACATTGGCTTTCTTAATAGTGCCATACTTCTTCCTCCCAGTTGCTCACACAGTTTACTACTTTTTGTGTACTTGCCAGTCTGCCAGAAGCGATATGTCACTAGTTGTGTATCAAAAAAGAGTCATCGTTTCACCTCCTAGGGATTATTCGAGATTTCTTAATCCAAACCCCTAGTAACGAGGCATTGGCTACCTTAAGAGAGTCATAGTTACTCGTCCAAATTGCTCACCCAGTCTGCCACTTGTTCTTACTGTGGCCAGTCTGCCAGAAGCGATATGTCACTAGTTGTGTATCATAAAAGAGTCATCGTTTCTCCTCCTAGGGGTTATTCGAGATTACTTAATCCAAACCCCTAGTAACGAGGCATTGGCTACCTTAAGAGAGTCATAGTTACTCGTTACAATTGCTCACCCTGTCTGCCACTTTTTCTTACTGTGGCCAGTCAGCCAGAAGCGATATGTCACTCGTTGTGTATCTTAAGAGATTCATCGTTACTCCTTCCATAGGTTACTGGTATTCTCTGATTCAATACCTCTCGTGACGAAAAAGTCGCTATCTTAATAGTGCAATACTTCTTCCTCCCAGTTGCTCACACTATCTACGACGTTTTGTGTAGTTTTTGTCTGCCAGAAACTATAATTCACTACTTGTGTAACATAAAAGTGTCATCGTTTCTCCTCCTAGGGGTTATTCGAGATTTCTTAATCCAAACCCCTAGTAACGAGGCATTGGCTACCTTAAGAGAGTCATAGTTACTCGTCCCAATTGCTCACCCAGTCTGCCACTTATTCTTACTGTGGCCAGTCTGCCAGAAGCGATGTGTCACTCGTTGTGTATCTTAAGAGATTCATCGTTACTCCCTCCATAGGTTACTCGTATTCTCTGATTCAATACCTCTCGTGACGAAACATTGGCTTTCTTAATAGTGCCATACTTCTTAGTCCCAGTTGCTCACACTGTTTCCTACTTTTTGTGTACTTGCCAGTCTGCCAGAAGCGATATGTCACTAGTTGTGTATCATAAAAGAGTCATCGTTTCACCTCCTAGGGATTATTCGAGATTTCTTAATCCAAATCCCTAGTAACGAGGCATTGGCTACCTTAAGAGAGTCATAGTTACTCGTCCAAATTGCTCACCCAGTCTGCCACTTGTTCTTACTGTGGCCAGTCTGCCAGAAGCGATATGTCACTAGTTGTGTGTCATAAAAGAGTCATCGTTTCTCCTCCTAGGGGTTATTCGAGATTACTTAATCCAAACCCCTAGTAACGAGGCATTGGCTACCTTAAGAGAGTCATAGTTACTCGTCCCAATTGCTCACCCAGTCTGCCACTTTTTCTTACTGTGGCCAGTCTGCCAGAAGCGATATGTCACTCGTTGTGTATCTTAAGAGATTCATCGTTACTCCTTCCATAGGTTACTGGTATTCTCTGATTCAATACCTCTCGTGATGAAAAAGGGGCTATCTTAATAGTGGAATACTTCTTGCTCCCAGTTGCTCACACAGTCTACTAGTTTTTGTGTAGTTTTTGTCTGCCAGAAACTATAATTCACTAGTTGTGTATCATAAAGGAGTCAACGTTTCTCCTCCTAGGGGTTATTCGAGATTTCTTAATCCAAACCCCTAGTAACGAGGCATTGGCTACCTTAAGAGAGTCATAGTTGCTCGTCCCAATTGCTCACCCAGTCTGCCACTTTTTCTTACTGTGGCCAGTCTGCCAGAAGCGATATGTCACTCGTTGTGTATCTTAAGAGATTCATCGTTACTCCTTCCATAGATTACTGGTATTCTCTGATTCAATACCTCTCGTGACGAAAAAGTCGCTATCTTAATAGTGCAATACTTCTTCCTCCCAGTTGCTCACACTGTTTCCTACTTTTTGTGTACTTGCCAGTCTGCCAGAAGCGATATGTCACTAGTTGTGTATCATAAAAGAGTCATCGTTTCACCTCCTAGGGATTATTCGAGATTTCTTAATCCAAATCCCTAGTAACGAGGCATTGGCTACCTTAAGAGAGTCATAGTTACTCGTCCAAATTGCTCACCCAGTCTGCCACTTGTTCTTACTGTGGCCAGTCTGCCAGAAGCGATATGTCACTAGTTGTGTATCATAAAAGAGTCATCGTTTCTCCTCCTAGGGGTTATTCGAGATTACTTAATCCAAACCCCTAGTAACGAGGCATTGGGTACCTTAAGAGAGTCATAGTTACTCGTTACAATTGCTCACCCTGTCTGCTACTTTTTCTTACTGTGACCAGTCAGCCAGAAGCGATATGTCACTCGTTGTGTATCTTAAGAGATTCATCGTTACTCCTTCCATAGGTTACTGGTATTCTCTGATTCAATACCTCTCGTGACGAAAAAGTCGCTATCTTAATAGTGCAATACTTCTTCCTCCCAGTTGCTCACACTATCTACGACGTTTTGTGTAGTTTTTGTCTGCCAGAAACTATAATTCACTACTTGTGTAACATAAAAGTGTCATCGTTTCTCCTCCTAGGGGTTATTCGAGTTTTCTTAATCCAAACCCCTAGTAACGAGGCATTGGCTACCTTAAGAGAGTCATACTTACTCGTCCAAATTGCTCACCCAGTCTGCCACTTGTTCTTACTGTGGCCAGTCTGCCAGAAGCGATATGTCACTAGTTGTGTATCATAAAAGAGTCATCGTTTCTCCTTCTAGGGGTTATTCGAGATTACTTAATCCAAACTCCTAGTAACGAGGCATTGGCTACCTTAAGAGAGTCATAGTTACTCGTTACAATTGCTCACACTGTCTGCCACTTTTTCTTACTGTGGCCAGTATGCCAGAAGCGATATGTCACTCGTTGTGTATCTTAAGAGATTCATCGTTACTCCTTCCATAGGTTACTGGTATTCTCTGATTCAATACCTCTCGTGACGAAAAAGTCGCTATCTTAATAGTGCAATACTTCTTCCTCCCAGTTGCTCACACTATCTACGACGTTTTGTGTAGTTTTTGTCTGCCAGAAACTATAATTCACTACTTGTGTATCATAAAAGTGTCATCGTTTCTCCTCCTAGGGGTTATTCGAGATTTCTTAATCCAAACCCCTAGTAACGAGGCATTGGCTACCTTAAGAGAGTCATAGTTACTCGTCCCAATTGCTCACCCAGTCTGCCACTTATTCTTACTGTGGCCAGTCTGCCAGAAGCGATGTGTCACTCGTTGTGTATCTTAAGAGATTCATCGTTACTCCCTCCATAGGTTACTCGTATTCTCTGATTCAATACCTCTCGTGACGAAACATTGGCTTTCTTAATAGTGCCATACTTCTTAGTCCCAGTTGCTCACACTGTTTTCTACTTTTTGTGTACTTGCCAGTCTGCCAGAAGCGATATGTCACTAGTTGTGTATCATAAAAGAGTCATCGTTTCTCCTCCTAGGGGTTATCCGAGATTTCTTAATCCAAACCCCTAGTAACGAGGCATTGGGTACCTTAACAGAGTCATAGTTACTCGTCCCCATTGCTCACCCAGTCTGCCACTTTTTCTTACTGTGGCCAGTCTGCCAGAAGCGATATGTCACTCGTTGTGTATCTTAAGATATTCATCGTTACTCCTTCCATAGGTTACTGGTATTCTCTCATTCAATACCTCTCGTGACGAAAAAGTCGCTATCTTAATAGTGCAATACTTCATCCTCCCAGTTGCTCACACAGTCTACTACTTTTTGTGTAGTTTTTGTCTGCCAGAAACTGTAATTCACTAGTTGTGTATCATAAAGGAGTCAACGTTTCTCCTCCTAGGGTTTATTCGAGATTTGTTAATCCAAACCCCTAGTAACGAGGCATTGGCTACCTTAAGAGAGTCATAGTTGCTCGTCCCAATTGCTCACCCAGTCTGCCACTTTTTCTTACTGTGGTCAGTCTGCCAGAAGCGATATGTCACTTGTTGTGTATCTTAAGAGATTCATCGTTACTCCTTCCATAGGTTACTGGTATTCTCTGATTCAATACCTCTCGTGACGAAAAAGGGGCTATCTTAATAGTGCAATACTTCTTGCTCTTAGTTGCTCACACAGTCTACTAGTTTTTGTGTAGTTTTTGTCTGCCAGAAACTATAATTCACTACTTGTGTAACATAAAAGTGTCATCGTTTCTCCTCCTAGGGGTTATTCGAGTTTTCTTAATCCAAACCCCTAGTAACGAGGCATTGGCTACCTTAAGAGAGTCATAGTTACTCGTCCAAATTGCTCACCCAGTCTGCCACTTGTTCTTACTGTGGCCAGTCTGCCAGAAGCGATATGTCACTAGTTGTGTATCATAAAAGAGTCATCGTTTCTCCTTCTAGGGGTTATTCGAGATTACTTAATCCAAACTCCTAGTAACGAGGCATTGGCTACCTTAAGAGAGTCATAGTTACTCGTTACAATTGCTCACACTGTCTGCCACTTTTTCTTACTGTGGCCAGTCTGCCAGAAGCGATATGTCACTCGTTGTGTATCTTAAGAGATTCATCGTTACTCCTTCCATAGGTTACTGGTATTCTCTGATTCAATACCTCTCGTGACGAAAAAGTCGCTATCTTAATAGTGCAATACTTCTTCCTCCCAGTTGCTCACACTATCTACGACGTTTTGTGTAGTTTTTGTCTGCCAGAAACTATAATTCAC